>NC_143213.1:3164230-3480653 GCF_030267445.1 Bombyx mandarina
TTCAATGCTTTTAAAAGCTATTTTCATACCAACGAGCTCTCGATCTGCCGCTATAATTCTAATATTTAAGAAACATCAATCTAATAATACTCTTTCTGACCTGCGCCATCAAATCTTAATATAACAGTACTAGACTTTCTTGTGTACTGTTAACTAGGTCACGTTTTGTAACGAAGATGCGCGTGCGATTTCGTCTAAAAGTGAACGCGTATAAAAGTGTGAATAATCTGCTATTTCTTTACGACTTATCAAGCATCGGTGGTTCAGTGGTAGAATGCTCGCCTGCCACGCGGGCGGCCCGGGTTCGATTCCCGGCCGATGCAGTTTTTTGGAACACATTTTTTCGGTATATTTTTTTTAAAGTTTTAAATTGTGATTTTTTTTCGAAAACTGCTTAATGTTATTTAGTGTTCTCCAGGGTTGAACGAATTTACAGTGGTGATATAAAGTGGTTACCAGATGGTAGGATGTATTGTAAGTTCACGTTAGTCTTCCTACCAATTTTTTCCGCGTAGCATTCATACTTTTATATTTGGAGGGTAGGACTGCCGCTAAGCCTAGGATTGAGACTTGGACCTCATGTTTTATGATGGGTTCCGATAATTGCATAGCACCATGTGGTCTTGAGGCTGTTCATACATCAATACAATAATGTTTTAATAAAAAGTTCTGATGGATATGTACCCAGTTCAGAAAGTATTATTGTGTAATTCAATTATATTTGATGATTGAGTAAATTTGTTAGATGAACATTTTACAATTCAATTTCTAGCGTATAAGCATCGGTGGTTCAGTGGTAGAATGCTCGCCTGCCACGCGGGCGGCCCGGGTTCGATTCCCGGCCGATGCATAGCTTTTGTCACAACAATTTTTAAGAAATTTTTTCCTACCGTTTTCTTTCCATTAATTAAAAAATAAAATCACACTTATTCCGTTTCCTCACTTTTATTATTAAAGTATTTTCTTCGATTTTCGGGAGCCGTATATGTCTGTGTGCATAAAAACTGTATAGTATTGGAAACAACGGAAATAACATTAGATATAAATATATATATAATAGTTTAAAAAAACTAAAAAAAACGCTTTTATATATACGTATTTAAAATCCAACTCAAAAATAGAAAATAAATTTCTTTTCTATTTTTTAGTTGCATTTTCTATAAAAGCGTTATTTTTTTAAGTTTTTTTTAAACTATTATTAATTTTTCATTTTTTAGCTCAATTTTGTTTTTTTTTAATATATTATTTTTCAGTTTTTAAATATTTCATCTGAATCAGTTGATAGCTTAACCGAGAAATAGGTGATCGGCGCGCCTGGTAGTCTCCCTTCTTGGTCTTGACGCAGGCACTCCGGGTCTCAGGAAAACAAAGAATCGCTAATCCTGATTATCCTAGTAAGGATAACGGATCAAACTGTTTAAAATATTGAATTGTCATCGGTCCTTTACAAGTAGGTATGCTAAATTTCGAGTTGATCCGACGTTTTGAATTGGATCAAAATCATGTTCAAAGACTCCGTTACATACTAACATACGTATGAAGCTAATAAAAGCGTATCTATACTAATGATATAAAGAGGAAATATTTGTTTGTTTGTTTGTATTGAATAGGCCCAGAAACTACTGAACCGATTTGAAAAATTCTTTCACTGTTTGGAAGCTACACTATTCCCGAGTGACATAGGCTATAATCTATTTTGAAAAAAATTAGGGATCTTTACTAAAACTCCAATAATGTAACCCAAAGTGTAAAAAAATTACCTAAAATATTGTTTACATTGCGTGCCCTGCGAAAACTATTGATGATATAATAAAATAATGTACTACGACTTTGTAGAACACATTTTTAATTACAAAATGTGTCGCGACAGCATAAGTTTAACTATTATAGTTATGCCGCAATAAGTGTTCTTTTGTTTAAAAACATAAAACAACGTCAAATATCGTTGAAATTTTTTTTAAAGACCCGAGCGGAGCCGAAGCGGGCCGCTAGTTAATAATAAATGTCAAATAGCTGGAACAACCGAAATGACAGAAGAAAAATAAACATATGATAGAGATTTACTGAAGAGAGTAATAGGTACAGAAGTACCGTAAAATTAAATAAAATTTCGCAACCTCAAACCGTTCTGCTTACAGTAAGCACAGTCGGTAGTCTGGCGCTCCGTTTGCAACGGGATTTTTGAACGGAACTTGGCGCCAGATCCTACAGAATCTGTGGATATGGTATTTATTCACTTACGTATTGACGAGTCGTAGACATAATTAAAAGTAACTAACTATAATTAAAATTTGTCCTCGACCACAAAATCTGTAAATTATTCTAAACATTGGAAGCAATATGATGACAATACAAACGCGCGATTAAGCCGTTAAATAATGTTTATTACAAAATAAAAAATCAAATTTCATTTAATTTAATGCATCCATATGCATTTTAAGTTGAGTATTTGTTTTTCATTAAAAACATATTTTATTAAAAATAAACAAAAAATTAAATGTAAATAAAATTTGTGATAAAAAAAATTAATAAAATCCATAATTGAAGTGCTTATATAACAACACATTGTGGCGGAGAAATTTTATTAATATTGTTGCACATTTTTACCAGGATAGTAGTGTACCCGGGATTGCTGATGTTCATGGGTGATGATATCTATCACACGTACGGTAAATTAGTCTGACATATTTGGAAATCTGCCACGATAATACCGGTACGCTATGTTGAGGACAGAAGATATTTACCGTTGCTAGTTTGTCTGAAGAAATCCGAAGACATTAGCGATAAATGAAATTAAATCACTCATATTGCAATCTAAATCTTATCTATTCAATTCATTTTAGTTAAGATTTATTACTGGAAATAATTTCAATACTACCTTATAAGCATAGATAATACACATAAATTAGTTATAGATTGCTTATCTACACACAAGCACTCAACAAAAATGCTTACGGGCGTCGGCCACTAGATGGCTCTGCTTCGATTAGTTTCTCATTACTCCTGTAGATACATGGAAAGCAGGAACATAATAGGTTGTAGGTAAAAGTTTCTTCGCATTTTTTAAGAAAATTCACAACATTTTTTTATATACTTTATTTACATTTAATTTTAAATAAAGTATAATATTACCTATTCTATATTTTATTTCCAATGAAGGATTTTGTAAATTTTCAGAAATTACAAATGACAATAATTGTCTATAACAAATAAAGACTTGTATGTTTTTTTTTTCTGTGTTTACTTATAACATAATTAAATACATGAACTTTAACATATAAGTTTAGAGGCACCCGCCACAAGATGTCGCTAGTTTTCATACAAAAATATTTGTCTTAAAGTGTTCACCCTGTTTTTTCCAACTCCTAAAACCGTCACTAGAGAGCGCTGTAATACGCAAATCTGTTGTCATGATACCCTTGTCATAAGTGACACTGAATCCTAGATTATTGATTTTTTACTTTAATATACAAGTTTTTCTAATCCAAGTTTATTTTAATAATCATCCCTCGGAAAGTCGAACATGGTCCTTCGAGCCGGATAAGAAAACAACTAATGATAAACAACAATTTTAAGTGCAAAGAATGTTACAAACCGTAATTAACACAAAACTATTTCGTTGCTAAGTACTAGTGAATGTGAAGAATGGGCCCGGACAGTTATATTAAAAAACCGATATTCAAAATAAGATATTTAAGGCAAAGATTAATTTCAAAAAGTCACCTGCGTCTAGAATAACAAGGGAATATATCGAAACGAGATTGCAATTATTGGAACAACACTGGTTAGTTTGAAGAAAATCACCAGAATGTTATATCGGGATGCGAAAATAACGAATATAGCTATTAAACAAAAGGTACAATAACAAACGTTACATCGCGAACAGCATTCTGGCCAGGCTGGTGGGCCAAAGGGCTTTATCTTCAGAGTCATCCAACGGTGTTAAACAAATACTCGATACGACAAATGATTGCTTGCACGCTTTATCTAACCTTGGTATACCTGTATCGACATGGGACATCCTGATTATATATCTCATCACAATAAAATTGGATAATGAATCCCAGAAACAATGGGAACAAAAACTAAGCGAACAGGCTGATCGATTGCCTACACTAAGCGAGTTCCAATCATTCCTGGAATCAAGATATCGAGCACTCGAGTTTTTAGAACCAAACCAAAGAAGAGAGTTTAGAGGCAAAGATGCAGCGGATAAACCGAAGGTGTTCAGCGTGACGACGTCTGTATCCTGCCCATTCTGTTCGGGACATCACTTGCTTTATCAATGCAAGAAATTTGTACAAGAAGCCATCGGGAATCGCCGGGACTTCATCCAGAAGAGAAAACTGTGTTTCAATTGCTTCGGAGCTAACCATTCGGTAACACAGTGCAAACGACGCACGGCTTGTCGGTGCTGTGGCCAACGTCATCACTCGCTGCTGCACCAGGAAGGCGGCACTCACAATCCGACCCTGGCGGGTCCTAGTCAGCCCACTAATCAACAGCGGGAGCCAGCACAAGAACCGCAGGCAGCGGATCACGTGGAGCGTGTTGTCAGCCATTTTTCTAACAGTGAAATGAGATCAAGTAGTCAAGTAATGTTAGCTAGCGCATTAGTTTATGTATCCAACAAGGGTATGTATCACACACTTAGGGCATTGTTGGATCAGGGCTCTCAAGCCTCGTTTATTAGTGAACACGCAGTTCAACTTTTGCAGCTTTGAAGGTTGCCAGTTCTAAGTACCATATCTGGTTTAGGAGGAGAAAAATCTAGTATTTCAGTAAAACATATGGTTCAATTTAAAGTACAGTCCACATATAACTCTTTTAGCTATCCCGTTCAAGCCTATGTTTTAAACTGCCTAACATCCACTCTTCCTTCACAAAAAATTCAATTACAGGATTGGCCGGAATTGTTGCAATTGCAGATGGCTGATCCAGGATATGGTACACCAAGCAATATAGATCTTCTACTGGGCGCTGATGTGTATGGTCAGGTTTTGTCAGAAGGCATATTGAGAAATCCACCTGGAACCTTGACAGCTCAAAATACACAGCTGGGATGGATCCTGTCGGGACGAGTTTAAGTTAGTGGGGATACTCCTTACATTATTAGCGCACATACCCATGACAACTCAATCAATGATTTGCTGCGTCAGTTCTGGGAGATTGAAACTGACTAGCATCATCCACTTTTATCCAAGGAAGAAGAATCCTGTGAAAGATACTTTGAATCCACTACAACTAGGGACAGTTTGGGTCGTTATGTTGTAGGTCTTCCTTTTCGCGACAACAATCCACTTGCTCAAGAAGAAACTTGAAAATAATCCATTCTTGAAGCAAGAATAATCCAAGGTAATAAATGTAGCCACCTGGCTATGAATCATATAGAAGTAATTAATGACAAACAAGAAGCTGCTAAGCCAGGATGCGTTTATCTACCTCATCATGCAGTTGGTTGTTCGCGAGGACAAAAGTACAACGAAGGTCGGCGTTGTTTTCGACGCTTCGTGTAAGGGTACCAGCGGCAAGTCATTGAACAATGATTTATTGGTAGGTCCAAGGCTTCAACCAGAGTTACGACACATAATTATGAAATGGCGTACTTATCCTATATGTTTCGCAGCGGACATAGTTAAGATGTATCGAATGGTCAAGGTCGTACCAGAGCATACTGACTTCCAGATAATGTCACAAGGGTACTATCAAATGTAAGAAATCTAAAATTGTAAGACCAGTCTCCAAACTTTGCATTTTGCCTATCGCTTTTTAACATTACTTACCTGAATAACTGTAGATATTTTATGCAATGTATGTAACTTAAATGTATCTTTGGATGCATCAGCTATTAAGTATTTTGTTATTGTTTAGTTGTAAGTAAGTACGAACTGCTTAAAAGCAACCCTTGACTGAACTTTGTCGTTATTATGGTTTCTTTAATGTGTAAGTTTATATTTAGTTCATGTTGAGCAGTTCTTTATTGATTACTATTAGGTTAAAATGTTACGGTTTCATGGAGATGTTAATTGTACATGTAAAATTGGATGGCCTCATTGTTGGCTATGAACTTTTGTAGTTCATGGTGGGCGGAATGTTCACCCTGTTTTTTCCAACTCCTAAAACCGTCACTAGAGAGCGCTGTAATACGCAAATCTGTTGTCATGATACCCTTGTCATAAGTGACACTGAATCCTAGATTATTGATTTTTTACTTTAATATACAAGTTTTTCTAATCCAAGTTTATTTTAATAATCATCCCTCGGAAAGTCGGCGGATCACGTGGAGCGTGTTGTCAGCCATTTTTCTAACAGTGAAATGACATCAAGTAGTCAAGTAATGTTAGCTACCGCATTAGTTAATGTATCCAGCAAGGGTATGTATCACACACTTAGGACATTGTTGGATCAGGGCTCTCAAGCCTCGTTTATTAGTGAACACGCAGTTCAACTTTTGCAGCTTTGAAGGTTGCCAGTTCTAAGTACCATATCTGGTTTAGGAGGAGAAAAATCTAGTATTTCAGTAAAACATATGGTTCAATTTAAAGTACAGTCCACATATAACTCTTTTAGCTATCCCGTTCAAGCCTATGTTTTAAACTGCCTAACATCCACTCTTCCTTCACAGCAAATTCAATTTCAGGATTGGCCGGTATTGTTGCAATTGCAGATGGCTGATCCAGGATATGGTACACCAAGCAATATAGATCTTCTACTGGGCGCTGATGTGTATGGTCAGGTTTTGTCAGAAGGCATATTGAGAAATCCACCTGGAACCTTGACAGCTCAAAATACACAGCTGGGATGGATCCTGTCGGGACGAGTTTAAGTTAGTGGGGATACTCCTTACATTATTAGCGCACATACCCATGACAACTCAATCAATGATTTGCTGCGTCAGTTCAGGGAGATTGAAACTGACTAGCATCATCCACTTTTATCCAAGGAAGAAGAATCCTGTGAAAGATACTTTGAATCCACTACAACTAGGGACAGTTTGGGTCGTTATGTTGTAGGTCTTCCTTTTCGCGACAACAATCCACTTGCTCAAGAAGAAACTTGAAAATAATCCAGTCTTGAAGCAAGAATAATCCAAGGTAATAAATGTAGCCACCTGGCTATGAATCATATAGAAGTAATTAATGACAAACAAGAAGCTGCTAAGCCAGGATGCGTTTATCTACCTCATCATGCAGTTGGTTGTTCGCGAGGACAAAAGTACAACGAAGGTCGGCGTTGTTTTCGACGCTTCGTGTAGGGGTACCAGCAGCAAGTCATTGAACAATGATTTATTGGTAGGTCCAAGGCTTCAACCAGAGTTACGACACATAATTATGAAATGGCGTACTTATCCTATATGTTTCGCAGCGGACATAGCTAAGATGTATCGAATGGTCAAGGGCGTACCAGAGCATACTGACTTCCAGCGAGTACTGTGGAGAGAGAATCCTAGTGAAGAAGTCAAGGACTGCAGGCTGTTAAGAGTTACCTTTGGTGTTTCGTCGGCCCCATATCTAGCAGTTAAGAGTTTGCAACAAGTGGCAAAGGACTGAACCCACCATCGCTCTGGTTTGGCTGAAGGGACAGCCAAATCGATGGAAGACCTTCGTCGCAAATCGAGTGACTGAAATCTTGACAGTTTTTTAAACAACGACCAATGGTCGCTTGTGGAGTCATGCCAGAATCCAGCCGATTGTGCATCCCGGGGGCTGGCTCCACAAGAATTTATCCACTGTGAACTCTGGTTCCATGGCCCTACGTTTTTAAGAGAATCCACGTATGTATCGCCAACGGTAAACATATCGACTGATTTAGAAGCCAAGCCGTTGAAGTCTCATCACCTAACTATTTCCGAAGTGGCTAGGTCAGATCTCCAGACATGGACGAAGTATTTATTTTTATAAAAAATGGTTAGAGTGGTCGCGTTTTGCATTCCATTTATTAATAAATTAAGGTCAAAGCGATATCCTTCTTACTTGATGGGTTCCGAATGAGATCATGCATTAAAGATAGGAATTAAGGTTTGTCAGACTCAGGCGTTTTCTAAAGATATTGAGCAAATAAATAATACAAAAAATGACTCAGCAGTTCTGGCGTAAGTGGTCTGCCGAGTACCTCACGACTCTAAATCAGAGATATAAGTGGACTAAAACTACACCAGAACCCCATTTAGGTGACGTTGTTCTTGTTAAGGAAGATGGCCTCCCTCATTCAAAATGGTTATTCGGTTTGATAGAAGAGAAGCACACTGATCCAGATAATGTCACAAGGGTACTATCAAATGTAAGAAATCTAAAATTGTAAGACCAGTCTCCAAACTTTGCATTTTGCCTATCGCTTTTTAACATTACTTACCTGAATAACTGTAGATATTTCATGTAATGTATGTAACTTAAATGTATCTTTGGATGCATCAGCTATTAAGTATTTTGTTATTGTTTAGTTGTAAGTAAGTACGAACTGTTTAAAAGCAACCCTTGACTGAACTTTGTCGTTATTATGGTTTCTTTAATGTGTAAGTTTATATTTAGTTCATGTTGAGCAGTTCTTTATTGATTACTATTAGGTTAAAATGTTACGGTTTCATGTAGATGTTAATTGTACATGTAAAATTTGATGGCCTCATTGTTGGCTATGAACTTTTGTAGTTCATGGTGGGCGGAATGTTCACCCTGTTTCTTCCAACTCCTAAAACCGTCACTAGAGAGCGCTGTAATACGCAAATCCGTTGTCATGATACCCTTGTCAAAAGTGACACTGTATCCTAGATTATTGATTTTTTACTTTAATATACAAGTTTTTCTAATCCAAGTTTATTTTAATAATCATCCCTCGGAAAGTCGAACATGGTCCAATACGAGCCGGATAAGAAAACAACTAATGATAAACAACAATTTTAAGTGCAAAAGAACGTTACAAACCGTAATTAACACGAAACTATTTCGTTGCTAAGTACTAGTGAATGTGAAGAATGGGCCCGGAAAGTTATATTAAATTGCAAACCGATGTTCAAAATAAGATATTTAAGGCACAGGTTAATTTCAAAAAGTCACCTGCGTCTAGAATAACAAGGGAATATATCGAAACGAGATTGCAATTATTGGAACAACACTGGTTAGTGTGAAGAAAATCACCAGAATGTTATATTGGGATGCGAAAATAACGAATATAGCTATTAAACAAAAGGTACAATAACAAACGTTACATCGCGAACAGCATTCTGGCCAGGCTGGTGGGCCAAAGGGCTTTATCTTCAGAGTCATCCAACGGTGTTAAACAAATACTCGATACGACAAATGATTGCTTGCACGCTTTATCTAACCTTGGTATACCTGTATCGACATGGGACATCCTGATTATATATCTCATCACAATAAAATTGGATAATGAATCCCAGAAACAATGGGAACAAAAACTAAGCGAACAGGCTGATCGATTGCCTACACTAAGCGAGTTCCAATCATTCCTGGAATCAAGATATCGAGCACTCGAGTTTTTAGAACCAAACCAAAGAAGAGAGTTTAGAGGCAAAGATGCAGCGGATAAACCGAAGGTGTTCAGCGTGACGACGTCTGTATCCTGCCCATTCTGTTCGGGACATCACTTGCTTGATCAATGCAAGAAATTTGTACAAGAAGCCATCGGGAATCGCCGGGACTTCATCCAGAAGAGAAAACTGTGTTTCAATTGCTTCGGAGCTAACCATTCGGTAACACAGTGCAAACGACGCACGGCTTGTCGGTGCTGTGGCCAACGTCATCACTCGCTGCTGCACCAGGAAGGCGGCACTCACAATCCGACCCTGGCGGGTCCTAGTCAGCCCACTAATCAACAGCGGGAGCCAGCACAAGAACCGCAGGCAGCGGATCACGTGGAGCGTGTTGTCAGCCATTTTTCTAACAGTGAAATGAGATCAAGTAGTCAAGTAATGTTAGCTAGCGCATTAGTTTATGTATCCAACAAGGGTATGTATCACACACTTAGGGCATTGTTGGATCAGGGCTCTCAAGCCTCGTTTATTAGTGAACACGCAGTTCAACTTTTGCAGCTTTGAAGGTTGCCAGTTCTAAGTACCATATCTGGTTTAGGAGGAGAAAAATCTAGTATTTCAGTAAAACATATGGTTCAATTTAAAGTACAGTCCACATATAACTCTTTTAGCTATCCCGTTCAAGCCTATGTTTTAAACTGCCTAACATCCACTCTTCCTTCACAGCAAATTCAATTTCAGGATTGGCCGGTATTGTTGCAATTGCAGATGGCTGATCCAGGATATGGTACACCAAGCAATATAGATCTTCTACTGGGCGCTGATGTGTATGGTCAGGTTTTGTCAGAAGGCATATTGAGAAATCCACCTGGAACCTTGACAGCTCAAAATACACAGCTGGGATGGATCCTGTCGGGACGAGTTTAAGTTAGTGGGGATACTCCTTACATTATTAGCGCACATACCCATGACAACTCAATCAATGATTTGCTGCGTCAGTTCTGGGAGATTGAAACTGACTAGCATCATCCACTTTTATCCAAGGAAGAAGAATCCTGTGAAAGATACTTTGAATCCACTACAACTAGGGACAGTTTGGGTCGTTATGTTGTAGGTCTTCCTTTTCGCGACAACAATCCACTTGCTCAAGAAGAAACTTGAAAATAATCCATTCTTGAAGCAAGAATAATCCAAGGTAATAAATGTAGCCACCTGGCTATGAATCATATAGAAGTAATTAATGACAAACAAGAAGCTGCTAAGCCAGGATGCGTTTATCTACCTCATCATGCAGTTGGTTGTTCGCGAGGACAAAAGTACAACGAAGGTCGGCGTTGTTTTCGACGCTTCGTGTAAGGGTACCAGCGGCAAGTCATTGAACAATGATTTATTGATAGGTCCAAGGCTTCAACCAGAGTTACGACACATAATTATGAAATGGCGTACTTATCCTATATGTTTCGCAGCGGACATAGTTAAGATGTATCGAATGGTCAAGGTCGTACCAGAGCATACTGACTTCCAGATAATGTCACAAGGGTACTATCAAATGTAAGAAATCTAAAATTGTAAGACCAGTCTCCAAACTTTGCATTTTGCCTATCGCTTTTTAACATTACTTACCTGAATAACTGTAGATATTTCATGTAATGTATGTAACTTAAATGTATCTTTGGATGCATCAGCTATTAAGTATTTTGTTATTGTTTAGTTGTAAGTAAGTACGAACTGTTTAAAAGCAACCCTTGACTGAACTTTGTCGTTATTATGGTTTCTTTAATGTGTAAGTTTATATTTAGTTCATGTTGAGCAGTTCTTTATTGATTACTATTAGGTTAAAATGTTACGGTTTCATGGAGATGTTAATTGTACATGTAAAATTTGATGGCCTCATTGTTGGCTATGAACTTTTGTAGTTCATGGTGGGCGGAATGTTCACCCTGTTTCTTCCAACTCCTAAAACCGTCACTAGAGAGCGCTGTAATACGCAAATCCGTTGTCATGATACCCTTGTCATAAGTGACACTGTATCCTAGATTATTGATTTTTTACTTTAATATACAAGTTTTTCTAATCCAAGTTTATTTTAATAATCATCCCTCGAAAAGTTGGCAGTTTCGGTGACCTGCTTCTAGGTAATAAAAATATTAAAAAGTTCCTTACTTTTAAGAGATAATTTTCAGTTACTTATTTATATAGCTTTAAATTAGCAACTCTCGTTATCCTATCGGCAACTGCTGTCATTTCTATAAAGATTCTAGCATTACAACTCAAAGAGCAGGATAGCAATCAACCTCAAATCTCAAGGTCATTGGCGGTTTTGATTCGTGGTGTCCATTAAATCAGGTACCTGAGAAACATGAGTTCTTTATTATAAAAATATTAATTTTAAGTTCTATTCGAGATATAAAGAAAATAAAGCTGGAGGTTTCGCAACAGCCCACGGTCATTCGGTAACGTGCGAACTTATTGTGGTACACTTCATTCACGGTTGTTTGCATAAGAGTTGGTGTATTGCGCAAACTAACGCACTGAGATCGTGGTCAATGAATGATAAAAAAATATATTATTTTTTGTACGTTATTACAAAGTTAAGTCGTACACTGTGTGCATTACTAATAAAAATCTTACGTTACGGACGTTTTTTCCCGGTTAGGGTACCCCTCCGCATCGTCCCATAAGGAACTTCGTTCCAAAAAGAAAATAATTCGGTCAACAGATCTTAATATCATTGAGTCTCTCCTATTGAGACGAATCTCCGTGACATGCGACGCAAATAAATAACTCGGAATTTGAATGTTGACCGAGAAAAATGTTAGTCAATTTATTCTTATCGCGTTTGTACTAGGACAATTTGTATGTCCACTTGGAAGGAGCATTTATCTTAATACTGAACGAATATCATTCGTAATTTCTGGAACGAAAATGTTCGAGAGAGACATTTGAAGTCCTTCACCCATACTAATATCAAAAACGCGAAAGTGAGTTTGTTTGCCACGCTTTCATGTCCTAACTATTCGGCGAGTCGTCATGAAAACAACACAGAGCTACATAAAAGAACATAGGATATCCATCCAGACAAAAATATTATGCCCAAGGGTTATTATTTTTCTATATTAAGTGAGTGAGTGAGTAAGTGAGCGAGTGAATCCGCGGCTAAAGCTAGTGTTGTTGTCTATAGTATGCTTTTCACATATTTGTTCCTCAGAGACGTATTCTAGATCTAGGTCTTATGAAGCTCGTTTTATTTACTTTTTTTTTTTGGACGACCGCACTAGCTCACTTTCAATTTGGCGTTAAGTAGTCACTGAACCTTTGTGGTGGAAGTAGTTCGTATTTATAGCTGTGAAGGTTTTGGCAAAGTTTTACGACTGCCCGCATCCTGACGTTGCGAATGTTGAGATGGATGTGTGGAGTAACAAGAATGGACAAGATAAAGAATGAGTATATTAGAGGAAGTTTTTTTATTTTTTTTTATTGCTAAAGTGTGGAAGGACAGGAAAGCAATCGACAAATTAAAGAGCGGACGGTTAGCGAGGTATAGATGTGATGCGTAGAGAGAAGATGCATGTGACTAGGAGATGTATGGAGATGGTAGTGCAAGGTAGAGGGGGAAGAGGTCGACCGAAGAAGAGTTGGATGGAGTGTGTGAATGACGATATGAGAGAGAGAGGAGTGAGTGTTAAGATTGATGGTAGATAGAAGAGAACGGAAGAGAAAAATTAGCTGTGCCGACTCCACCTAGTGGGATCAGGTGGACAAAAAGAAGAGATCGTGGAAGTAGTTCGCTAAGCACATAATTCATTAATTTTTTTTTTATATTTCCGCGGGATTTGAACACCGGCGTAGTCGAATCACTCGATACCAGTACACCGGGCATCTTCTCTTTCATGCTACGACGACTTATGTCTATTGATTGTGGTTAGGGAATTCAAATCACACGTACATACCTACTAGTTCATTGTTACCTATTGGTACCTACTGGTTGTGAGGCGGAATTGTTACTAAGTATATCGGTAAGGCCTATGTTCAGCAGTGGGCAGATAAAGGCTGATGATGATGATGATATCGGTAATGAATTTCTAAATGATTTTTTTTATTTATTGCTTAGGTGGGTGGACGAGCTCACGGCCCACCCGGTGTTAAGTGGTTACCAGAGCCCATAGACAGCTACAACGTAAATGCTGCCACCCACCTTGCGATATAAGTTCTAAAGTCTAAGTATAGTTACAACGGCTGCCCCACACTTCAAACCGAAACACATTACTGCTTCACGGCCGAAATAGGCGGGATGGTGGTACCTACCCGGGCGGACCTAAAAAGAGGTCCTACCACCAGTAAAAATCGAAAAATGAATACACACTGATTTAATCTAAAGTCTATTCCGTTGAATAATACAAGTAAACTTTACAATATCGAATTATGTGGTTTTTTTTTTGTGAAGGAAGAATTATACTGGTGATCCGGAAGCCTTTCCAGTTTCACCAGGTCAGGCGAGCGAACACGGCTCAGCCAGGAGCGATGGGAGTTGCTAAGAACTGCCTGAGCGCTTCCAGAGAAGATCTAACAACTCACAGGCTGCTGCTTCGCGAACGAATCTTCTACTGGAACGGAATCGCGACTCGCTGACCGGCGATCGAATTATAATACAGAACACGGAAATTCTGAAACAAATATTAATAAATGAAAATACTGGGACGAGTAAACATTACACTATCGGATTGTTTTTGTATCCACCATGATCTACAACAGGGGCTCCCAAACTTATTTTGTCACTGCCCACTTTGAGAATAAATTCATTTTTAGCGCCCCCATTTTTCGATCTACTGAAAAAACCACTATAGCGAGAGCTCAGTTAAGAGTAAGAGTCCTCCCAAGCCTCCTCCTCCCAAGCCTCTAGACAACGCCCCCATTATTTTTCTGGGTCTCTCACCGCCCCCCTTTAGGCCTGCAGCGTCCACAAGGGAGCGTTATCGCCCACATTGGGAAAGACTGATCTACAAAAATCAATTCTAAAACAAATGCTCTCAAACGAAACTCATCGAGTATTATTACTTGCAGTAATCCTAAATGAATACCGAGTGTTTCATTAAACTAAGTCTAATTACACAGTTCCGTGCGAAATGCAATTGGCGCAGGTTGCTAAATGAACACTATTCAATTAGCCCTCGCTCTACTAGCATTACGGGACAGTGCGCTTAAATCGAAAGCGAAGACCGTAAAATACGAATAGACTATAAGGGAATTAATTAATTAAATAAACATTTGTATACGCTATGATCTAGGTGTCGCGTTCTTTGGGCGTTTTTCACACATTTCACATAAGTATCGGGAACACGTAACAGTAACTGAAGTCTAAGTTTGAAGTCGTCATGGCCTTAAAGATAAGACGTTCGGTGCATTCGTATCTTGCGATGCATCAGTGTTCGAATCCCGCTGGCGGGTACCAATTTTTCTAATGAAATACATACTCAACTAATCTTCACGATTGGACTTCCACGGCGAAGGAATAACATCGTGTAATAAAAATGAAACCCGCAAAATTATAATTTGCGTAGACCTCTTGTGAGACCAACATCCTGCCTATTTCTGCCGTGAAGCAGTAATTCGATTCGGTTTGAAGGGTGGCGCATCCATTGTAATTATACTGAGACCTTAGAACTTATGTCTCAAGGTGGGTAACGCATTTACGTTGTATATGTCTATGGGCTCCAGTAACCACCTAACACCAGGTGGGGTGAGAGCTCCTCCACCCATCTAAGCAATAAAAATAAAAACTATTGCGATGTCATGGAATGTGAAAATAATGTAAAAAAACCCGTTAAGAAATAGTGTGAATAAGTTATAACAGTTCGGATTTATACATTTGTTAATAGTTTATACGTTGTCTTTGAGGAGTCAATATTAAAATAAAACATTATTATATTTTAGATATGAATATTACGGGATTTCTTACACTGCTCGTACCACTATCTAGCTAGTACTTTTGCTAATACTAGCCCCATCAATAGCAGTACTTGACAGACTCTACCACAGGATCGGAATCGCGACCCACTGAGAAGATCCTACTACGTCATTAAATCTTAAAGACAGTACTAGATTTACTTGTATACTGTTAACTAGGTCACGTTTTGTAACGAAGATGCGCGTGCGATTTCGTCTAAAAGTGAACGGATTTAAAAGTTTGAACAATCTGCTATTTCTTTGTGTTATATCAAGCATCGGTGGTTCAGTGGTAGAATGCTCGCCTGCCACGCGGGCGGCCCGGGTTCGATTCCCGGCCGATGCATAACTTTTGTCTTGTTTTTACTTAATTTTCTTTCAATTAATTTCATACAAACTCTCGTACACTCAACTTATTTCATTTCTACACATTCTTCTTATGTGAATTCGCAGTGTATATCGCCTTCGATAATAAAATTATAAAATATGTTTGAAGTTTGTTTCTTTTTAGCTTTTTTTTTTATTTCCCTTGTAGGCAGACAAGCATACGGCCCACCTGATGGTGAGTGGTGACCGTCGCCCATGGACGTCAGCAATTCCAGAGACAGAACCTTGCCGCTGCCTACCGTTAAGTACTCTCCACAAACCTCCAACTCAACCTAGCTATATCTACATACATATATTATTTACCAAGTCCAACGAAGAACGACCTAAAGAAGAATGATGATGAAGATTTAATTTAAACTAAAGGTCCCGCAGTAGTCGAAAATCGACTATAATTAATTAGAATTGCAAGTTTGTACACTATTATGATTGTATTTTATACTTCTATAATCACAAATTTCGCCAAGACTACGCTATAAAAAATATTAACAAAATAGTATATAAGTAAATAGTATGCATGCGTGTGTGCGTCAAATACATGGTATGTAGTGTGTGTAACGTTTTCTTAATTGATTTATTGTATCTTTTATGCATTCTTTTAAAAAAATATTAGCATTGTGCACTTCTTCTCTATATTCTCTATAAGTGTGGCAAATTTCATACTCCTCCGTCCGCGCAATTTTCGTAAAAAGGGATACAAAGTTTTTGCTTCACGTATTAATAAATACATACATTTTTGAGTCACTTACACAACTTTCATTCGAAGTTATTATATATTATTATTAAAATTTTTTATTAAAATTAAAATAAACAATAATATGTAATTATAAAAAATATTATAATATTTAAAGGTCTTATGTGAACAAAAATATTCGTTAGTGTTAATTATTTAAAGAAAATTAACTTGAAATATTTTCAGCATTTTTGTTTGGGACTATCGGGGCTGGCTTTGAGCCATTAAAAAAAAGGCTTTGAATATTATTATTGTTTTTTTACGCAATTTTATCACTTTTGCTTTGAAGTACATTTCAATTTCACTGTAAGCATTCATTAATTAACTGCAACTCACGAAACCTCTTAAACTAGAATACATAAAACAATATCAAACAGTGTATTTTAAAGCCGCGACTGAAGCAGAATTCACGAGTTAATAAATACACACAAAACTGTCAGCGTAATCAGGTATATTTCGCAACGAGCTTGATTTGTTTGCATTCGACACAACAACAGCAATACAAAACACACAAATGACGTGGGTACTTTTCAAAACCAATGATCACTGTTTATCTATCTATATATTAATACGTGAAGCAAAAACTTTGTATCCTTTTTACGAAAATTGCGCGGACGGAGGAATATGAAATTTTCCACACTTATAGAGAATATAGAGAAGAAGTGCACATTGCTAATATTTTTTAAAAATTATGCATAAAAGATACATTAAATCAATAAAGAAAACATTACACACACTACCATGTATTTGACACATACACATATACTTTTTGTTTATTGCACTGAAGTATTGTCAAACTTTTATTATTGGTTAAAGTCTGTAGTCAAATTGAGAATAGGTTAGTATTGTTTATCTTTAATATTACGAATGTTTGCCTATAGAGTAGTCTTGGCGAAATTTGTAACAATAATGTTGAAACTTATAATTTCAATTAATTATAGTCGAAATTCGACTACTGCGGGACCACTAGTTTATTTAAAGGCATTAAGTCGTAGGTATCATTTTGAGCGTAACTGCCTTTAGTACATACTTTTGTATGACTATCACAAGTGGTTCCATTCGGATTAATTTTGAAGTTTAATCCCTCGGGAATTCTACTTTTTCTTGTACTTTTGGTTTTATTTACGTAGGTATTCGACAATGCAAAAGAAATTGGAACTATTTATGTATCCAACAATGCAAAGGTTTCGCTATTTGATGTCTAATGAAGACGGCAAAGCGTAACATAGCAGGGCATGTGCTCAGCCCGCACGGGTAGGTACCACCGTCCTGCCTATTTCTGCCGTGAAGCAGTACTGCATTTCCATTTTCTTGATGTGAAACATCTATAGCCGCACGTAAAACCGATTTCTGGCGTGGCGACGCATGCCCTGGCGACGCGTCGCCGTGCGCAATCGACTGTGCGATTCTCTCCCACTTGATCCGGCGTTAAACCATCACTTTCGCTACACTGAGCTCGGATACCTATAGTGTATACTCCGTAGTGTAGGTATACAGTGTTGTTTACTACAGTACACATAACCTGTGTTTTACTTGAAAACAAATTATTTTTTCGTAATATTTTATTTTATCATTATGACATATTTAGTTCCTATCACAATCTGTTCTTTTCTGCATATTACTTTTACAAAATAATGTCTATCACAATCTGTTCTTTTTTTGTAATTATAGTTTATAATTTATAAAAAACGAATTTATAGTTCTACTTCAAGAAAGTGTTTAATTCTTTATTCAACACGAAACAATCAGCGTCACGTTCGAAACACGAGCCCTTCCAGTACGTTACATAATTGATGTATTTCCTCATAAACGTGCCGATGCAATGTGATTTACACAGACAAATTCGTTTTTAATACGCTTTTATTAGTTTCAGACGTATGTATGTTTGTAACGGATTCTTTGAACATGATTTTGACCCCCTTCAAAACGTCTGATTAACTCGAAATTTGGTATAGTTTTAAGGACCGATAACAATTCAATATTTTAAAAAAACATTGAAAATATTGAAACTCAACTAAAAATTAGTTTAAAAAAACTAACAAAATACGCTTTTATAGAAAATCCAAGTAAAAAATAGAAAATAAATTTTAATAAATTTGAATTAAAAATAGTGTAAGAAAAAATTATTTTATGGTAAAAAAGCGGGGGGTGCATGGTATCATCATATTATTATTATTATGAACAGATAAGAGTAGAAGGGTTATTTTGATAATATCCTGAAAAGCACTCCACGCTTTTTTACAATAAAATATTTTTTTCTTACACTATTTTTATTATATAATATGTATTTATAACAAAGTATTTCCACGTTCCCGTTGCCATAAAAACGATAGTACGAACAAGAAAATGATCTTTTCATAATTATTTTTCTTCTGTGTGCGTACAAAACAGCTCTCACGGCATATTTTTCACGTAACAATAGGGTACCCAAAAAGTTACATTATTTTAAAATTAAAAAAAAAACATTACTATTAAAGATTGCGAGCTTTATGTACGAACATCAAGAATTCCATAGCTAAAAATATAAAAAAAATCAATTATATATTCGGAACGTGACATCTGTCATTTATGTATAATAATAATAAAATCTCTCTCCACAGACAATCCAACAAGTGCGTCATTTTAAAATTTACTAATAAGAATTATTTATACCTATTTCCGTAAACCCAGTTCAATAAAATCGATCGACTGCCCAGGCCTCGGCCTTCCCGATTAAGGATCGGTCAACACGCTGATCACAAATGTTCTACTCTTCAAACCCGGAAGTATAGCTGCATTGGGGTATAATTTGTCAAGATGGCGGCTCTACCTGGTCCTGCACGCGGGATCTTAAATTCGCTATCAATAAATCACATTAGGCTAGTATAAAACACAAACGCTACTCTCAATTGACAGGTGAATCAATTAGTCTACTTTAACGATACCCCCAAGAAGTGGTGGGATATTATCATTCTAAGCCCACCATGTGTGATCATTAAATCTATGGGCTGAACATAAAAAGCTTTACTTTAGAGTGTTCACCCGGTGGTCCGTCTCAGCAATAGCTACTAATTAAATAAAATCGATTAACTAAGAATTAAAAAAGGTAATGTCCTGTTTTGCTTTTACTTATTTTCACAAGAAACCCAATAGTATAATAGGTAGTGCCTGTGAGATTTTTCTTGAAATTATATGATTTACGTTCACAAAAGAAATCTGCATCGGCCGGGAATCGAACCCGGGCCGCCCGCGTGGCAGGCGAGCATTCTACCACTGAACCACCGATGCTTGACAAAACTAAGTATTATTAAAGATTTATTGTAGAAAATGTGACGTATGATTAAAGCGATGATAAGTATTTTGTATTAATATTACAAAAACAGTTGTGAAATTATGCTTACTAAAGATTTAAAAATTGTGCAATTGTGTATAAGCATCGGTGGTTCAGTGGTAGAATGCTCGCCTGCCACGCGGGCGGCCCGGGTTCGATTCCCGGCCGATGCAAAACTTTTATGAATGTTAATTATTTTACTCCGAAGAACGTCATTTTAGGCTGTATACTTTTTTATCTTCGTTTATCAAATAAACTCATCCGTTGTTTTTAATTATTATTCATTATAATATCATAACACATTTACATTTGGATTAAAAGCTTAAAAATGAAATGTTTTCAAACACAATTACAGGACATTTAAAATGAAAGCACATCGCTAGCTAGCTAGCTCAAAACTAAACTTTTGTTTTCCTTTATTACGAATAGAATCTAATAAACGATCATGATTAATTCAAAATCAGCAGAATTCGACGATTCTTAAATAATAGCTTGGGTAAAAAGTCTTTTCGCATTATAGTATGTATGAACTTGTAATAAAATCTCTTTGGCTATACTATTTGTATCTGGCTGCTTTTGGTATCATTAAAAGTTTTAATTTTAAAGAAGATAATTTCAAATTCAAATTAGGAAAATGTGTTATTTTTATTTATTTTAACCCGGGCTAACTCGCAACAAGGTGATGCTGTGAGTATGGTGGGATTGGAAGAGCATTATTAATTATGAGCTGCTACCACCAGGCAGGAGGACCATCGATTCTGAACTCTACTGCGAACAACTGATGAGATTAAAACATTATTGGAGATTATCCATTGCCATACAGCTTGGCAATGCTGCTAGCGTAATGGGTACTTTCGGGCCGTGTGCGATCCAGAGTGGCTTGTTTGACTAGCCGATGCCTACGTGCACATTGCTGTTAGCGTGGACCTATATTATGTTACTTATGACGACCCTTGTAGCTGAAAGTAAGTTTTGTACTTTTTGACGAACCATGTTGCTGATAGCTCTGTTTCTGTAATCTGACGAAGCGTGTTGCGGATAATAACATGTACTTTTAGGTTATTAAAAGAATATTTTGTGTATTAATAAAAGTTTAAAGATTAAAGCAAGAAGTTGAGAGAAAGCAGCCGGAATTAATCAACAGAAAGGGTTTGGTTTTTCATCATGATAACGCTAGACCTCACACATGTTTAGCCACTCAGCAAAAATTAAGAAAGCTTGGCTGGGAGGCATCCGCCGTATAGTCCTGACCTTGCACCTTCAGATTTCCACCTGTTTCGGTCTCTTCAGAATTCTTTGCAGTGTCAAGTTAACATCACGAGAGGACTGCCAAAACCAATTGTCGCGGTATTTTAATCAGAGGCCCCAACATTTCTATAGCAATGGGATCATGTCCCTACCTACAAGATAGCAAAAAGTTATCGAACAAAATGGTATCTACATACTTCAGTTAAATGTAAATAAACTATATTAAAAAAGGTTGTGAATTTTCTTAAAAAATGCGAAGAAAATTTTTCCCCAACCTATTATAATATAAAATATCCCCTGAAATGAAATATTCTCTAGAAGACTTCACTAGAACTGCGAGATGGTCATGTTGGTGTCATTCCGAACTACGCATGGTAAAGAGAACATAGGATACAACATACACTCTTTACTTGTATTTTTCCAAAATTTTAAGTATCATGCATAAGTTAAGTTTTAATTCCTTTGTTGTTTGCTGTGCCTGGTTTGTCGGAGATTTTAAGAGTTCCAGATATAATTCACGAAGGCACTGACTGAAATATGTCATTTAATTGATCATTTAATTTGCGAAAAAAATAATTTCCATGTTTAGTAATGGTTATTACGTGACACTCGCTCCAATTTCTTAAATACTAGAGGTCCCGCAGTATTTAATCTATTCTCAATTTGACCACAGACGTCAAGAACAAAAGTTTGACAATAAATAGTATGCATGCGTGTGTACGTCAAATACATCGTATGTAGTGTGTGTAATGTTTTCTTTATTGATTTAATGTATCTTTTAAGCATTATTAAAAAAAAAATTAGCACTGTGCACTTCTGCTCTATATTCTCTATGAGTGTGGAAAATTTCATACTCTTCCGTCTGCGCAATTTTCGTAAAAAGGGATACAAAGTTTTTGCTTCACGTATTAATATATAGATTATGTGTATTATCTGTGCTCCAGCTGTCAACGCGGGCATTAACCCCGAGTCAATCAATCACGGGCCTGCGAAATAAGAAAGTAATAATACTTAGATTTGCAAATAAATATTGTTTCTGATTCAGATAAAGCAGTTACCTTGTGCCATTAACGACCTCTTCGAGATTTAACCTTCCGTAATATAACTATTACCGCTTTTTTCTACTTAAAATTCAATACTAAGTGCCATTCTAAGTACTGTAAAGAGCATTATAAACGCAAATGGGTCACTTCGATAAAGCGGCACGACATGAGAACCCTCTCATCGTGGCCGCCGGTAACTACATTCCCGATCCTGCGGACAGAATGGAAAGCAGTCAACGTCGCCCAAAGCACGTCATTTCGGATCCTCCCGATCCACTAACGATGCTTTTAGGTACCTCAAGCACCGGTTATCGTTCCCCACAGACACAGTCCACTAAGTTTCTCGCCGGATCTTCTCAGTAGGTCGCGTTTCCGATCCGGTGGTAGATTTTGCGAAGCACGGCTCGCGCTAGGGTTCGTGTTAGCAACGTCGTCAGGTTTGAGCCCCGTGAGCTCACCTACTAGTCAAGGTTACGCTGAAATAGCCTCTCAAGGCTATGAGCTTAGGTAGGAAAAAAAAGCAAATGGGTGATTACAACCGTTCATCTTATTTCTGCCACGAACCAAACACGAGTTTCGGTTTGAAGATTTTCGACCTTACCTCTCAAGATGGGAATCTGTTATGTTGAAATATCTACGGGCGAATACGTCTAAAACGATAACAGTCCAGAAGCTTTTATTTTATGTGTTTCTCTCCCCAAAAATAAATACGGCGTTAGAAACTTTTCTAGTCAGAACCAGACGGTTCAGTTTAAGGGTCCCCCAGGTGTCGCAATTCTTTGAACTTTTGTCGTCTAGAAGTACAGATAAAATTAAGTTCAATTTGAATGCTTTCAGAAAAATTTCCGTCCTTGTTCTTATAACGTATATATTATGTATAAATCTGCCCATATTTTGAAACAGACTTGATAGATTAGATCGTATTTTTAGGAATAGTTAAACGGTTTGTAGTATAGGCCACGGTCATTGCTTACCATCAAGTGGGTCATATGCTTCATCTACATAAAATAGCAATAAAACATTTATATTAAACAAGCTGTACAACTTGGCGTTTTTATCATAAATGAAAATGTTGAAATTGTGCACTCGTAAATAATTTCTTTCAAATATTCGGTTTTGAAAATTTGGCAAAATAAAAAGTAAAAAAGAGCAATGCATCGGCCGGGAATCGAACCCGGGCCGCCCGCGTGGCAGGCGAGCATTCTACCACTGAACCACCGATGCGCCCTTGAAACTTATGAAATAGTGTATAACTTTTATAATGGAAATGTGTATTCAATTTTCCAAACATTACCTAAGATAATTTTATACCAAAAAAACATGTGTTTTATAGTTCAGGCAATGTTATTTTAAATGTTAATAATAACAATCTTTTGCAATATTTTAAATAGAGAAGCGAAATGCCCTTACGATAGCTCAGTTTTATGATATTTTAAAGATTTAAAGAATTACGGACTTACCGCCAACTGCTCAAAGATTTCACGACTCCTTTTTCAAATGTTGCACAAACTGCGGCAACACGTAGCGCTAGTGTCGCGCTCAGTTTTGATTGCGCGGGTACCGGGCAAGTTGGCGGGAGATTTCAAAATGTAAACCCCAAAATCGAACATTCCCCCCACCGAAATCCACCCGGATTTCCCATTACGATACCAATAACAATGTTTTGTTGATTCAGTTTCACAGTGGACTGTATTTATTAAAATTATTTTAAGTACTTAAATCTAAGTATTTAAACAATAAACTTGACTTATAACTAAAAGGGAGATCACACAAAGACCTACCTTTATGTAATCTTATTATGTTTTCTGTATCATACGACTTACTCTGTGTCCGTCGCTATTGGGAGCGGACAAAGCTTAACGACAGGACGTGTCATTTCATTATTTTTTGTACGAACTTTAACAACTCGCACGATACCATCCGCACCAGGCTTAAGTTCAGTGACTCGCGCTAGATCCCACTGTAAAGGTGGTGCATGTGATTTAATTAAAACTAAATCTCCGATTACTAAATTTCGACAGCTGTTGAACCACTTTTGTCGTTGTTGAAGTGTGTGGAGGTATTCTTGGCCCCCCCATTTCCAAAAAAGTTGTGAAAAGAGTTGTAAAATTTTCCACCGCTCGCGAGGCAAAAAACGATGCTCACTGATATCGAATACCGGTACAGCGAACAATTCCCGCCCGATCACAACATGTGCCGGCGTCAGCACTTGGAACTCCTCTGGATCATCAAATAGTGGACATAGCAGTCTACTATTGAAAACTGCTTCAACCCAAGCAAAAGGCGTTCGGAGCTCTTTGAATGGAAATGATTTGTCTCCTACAATCCGTTTCAAATATAATTTAGCAAATTTTATTGCAGACTCATAGAAACCACCGAAACGATCACTACTAGGAGGGTTATGGCTCCCACGACAATTACGCGCTACAAGTTCTCTTGATAAGCTTTCTAAGTGAGACTCGAAAAAACGCGTAACATCTGCTGAATGTTTCGTAGCCGACACAAAATTGGCATTATCTGAAATAATCATGAGACATTGACTTGTTGTAATTCTTTGCAAAGTGCGAGGACCAACATATAAATAAAATTTATGACAATAATCTATTAAAATGTTTGTAAAAATTGAATTTTTAAGTAAAAGTAAAGAAGGTTTCCTATCAGGTGAAAGACTAGAATTAGACAATTTACCCCCCACCCTGAGGAAACAGTTTGAATCCATGAAGGTAATTAGTTTCCGCAAACTCTGAGAACATCTCTGACCTTTTTGTAAGGCCATAATGTCGTCCACAAATAAATGACTTTGTACGATTTTAATAACAATGTCGTGAGCCTTTCTGCTGTCCTCCAAAAACAGCGATCTACGTTCTGATTGAAAGACTCTATAGTTGTGGATGAACAAGTAAGACCGCGCGATTATACTCACAAGCTTACTAAAACTAGAGTATCTGTTGGTGAGGTCCAACAGTGAATATGCTTCTATGACTTCTGTTGAGACAAGTACAGTACTTAAAGTATTTCGTTCTAGGCTTAGAGTTATAGGTTTAACTGGACCCTCTGACTGGAAGTCATTAAGCCAATGGAGGCCGTTAAGCCACTCATGTATTGTTGCGCATGATGCGTTAAACACGCCTCCAAATTTGTTTGTTGTATTAGAAAGCCACAAAATACAAAGATGCGGGATGATAAATATCGAATCCACGTTTTGTACCGCGCCTACGTGGCTCTTGCATCCACAAAGACTTTCGTACTCACGAATAAATTTTAAATTCGGATGGCGTCCCAACTTCTTTTCTATATTAATGTATTTATGTTCTTCTGCTCCATATGAAACACAAAGTTTATAAAAAGGTTCCAAAGGGTAGTTTACGAAACATCTACTTTTCTTATCACGGTTATGATCGCGATCAGACAATGTCCCTACTGATATATTATTATTATCTGGATGTTGTGGTTCCTTGTTAAGAATACTTTCCATCTCAGAGACAGACTGCGTTTCTTGCTCCAAGTTCACAGAAAGAGCCACAAATGATTTTGTATTATCGCTTTTGATATGATGATTTTCCGTGTCTACAGTTCTATGATCCGAAATCGATACTTGACCTGCGATGACGTAGCCGAAAATGGAATGCAATGCCACCGGCATGTTTTTATCTTGTGGCATGATCTTTTCTCCATCATAAATTTGAGGAAATAGATCACCGGCCAATAACATGTCGATGGGACCCGATGTACCAAAAGTTGGATCAGCAAGTGAAAGATTTTGAAATTTACGGATCACATCATCTGAGATAGACATAGTCGGTAGATTTCCGGCTATTTTTGCAACTATGACTACATCGGTAGTTAATATGGGGCTATCGCACTGACGCGGTTTTACAGTACAGGTAGTTAGCCCCAGATCTGCAATAGGCTTGGCACCTAGACCAATGGAATCGAAATCACACTTTCTCCGCCCTAGTCCTAACCTTAATGCACAGTCTTGAGTTATGTAGCCCGTCATGGCACCACTGTCAATTATAGCACGTACGGGTTGATAGATGCCCCAACAATCTGCGACGTGTATAATTGCGGTTCCGAGCAAGACTGTCGAAGTTGTAGAAACGGTAAGAGCCACCGAGCTGGCATTATTTCCTGAATTGGCACCAGCGCCAGCATCGATGTGAAGTGTGTGATGGTGCATATTTTTGCAAACTGTACAACGTACCCTAGATGGACAACTCTTTAATATATGATCATCACGCAAACAATTTTCACATAGCTTCAACTGTTTTATTTTTTGAAGCCGTTGTTCAGGAGTGAGATCACTATATTCGAAGCACCGATATATTGAATGAGGCTTGCCGCAATAATAACATTTTTTTATTTTATTTAAAGTTTCATTCGAGTTTTGTTCGTTCTGAAGATTCTTAGTAGCCGCAGTTGCGGCCGAGGCCAAAGATGTTCTAGGCGCACCCACCCTGGTATTTGAATTATTAAGCTTTTTATCAAAACGACTGGTATTCTGGTAACCCCTTGCGTATATAGGTTTTGCATTGTCTATGCTTTGATTTGAGACCGATTTACTTTCCGACATCTCCAGGATACGGACCTGGTTTTCCACGAAAGCGATAAGACCCTCAAACGTCGGAAGATCACAAGTACACTTTTGTTTTCGAATGCGCGCCTAGTAGTTGAATCCAAATTACGCAAAGCTACATAAAACAAAACAAAACTTGATAAATCTGGTATGTTTAATGATTTTAATGCTTTGACGCTATCTTGACACGCTTGTAAAAAGGCATTTAGGCCGTCTACTGACTCATATTGTAATGTTTTGAAACTAAATACTTTATCTAAATATGTAGTCGCTAGCGCCCTCTTGTTTTCAAAACGTGTAACTAAAGAATTCCATACAATGTAATAATTTGTTGCTGTTATTGGCATTGATTTTACGATAGTGAGTGCTGGACCACTCACAGCCGACAATAAGTAATAAAATTTTTCAATATCAACTATATCAGTATTAGAATGTACTAAACTAGTAAAAGTGTCTCTAAATGTGGGCCAATTTTCTAACTTTCCGTCAAAGTGGAAAATTTCTAATTTCGGTAATCGAGGTTTTACAGTTTTACCGGAACCGAAATCACATCTAGTATTATCACTACCTGATAAATTTAGACTATCCGCGATATCACAAACAGAGTAATACATCTCATCAAATGCTTTGATTTGGTCGTATGACGGTACATACGACGCATTATAACGTTTTTGGACACAAATAATTTCACTCATAGCACTTTCATATGCAGTTCTCAAAGCGACAATATCTCTAAAACGGGCGCGAAATTGTGGCTGCATATCAGTATTACTTCTAACTACTCGTGACATCTCGTACAACGATTGTAAACGCATAAATGCCATCTCCTTGGTTGTCTGATGTGGTGCCAACAACTGATCGACATCGTCATCGGAAATTATTGCTTTTTTTCCAGATGTTGCTTTCGCCATCTTACAATTTTATTTAGTAGGTACTTCTGAATTTACAAATTAACTTGTTTAAAACACAATTTAAGAATTAGTAGAATGTTATAAAATACGAATAATCAAACAACAAATATTAAAAGAAAGTACCGTTCTACAAAGTAAAATTGTAACACAAAACAATATTAATAATTAATTAATTAATATTCGAAGACAATACTACGGTTAAAAACTATTTAATACGACAAAATTAAAGATTCTAAGATTTAATTCAACAGCAAACAATAAGAATTATCACTAAAAATATTTTATGGTTATTTTAATGAAATTTAATTTACTGCCAGTAATGGCGGCAAGGCGTCAGATATGTATATTATGTAGTATAAAGTTCGCAACAAATTTGAAATAAAGTTTAATATTGTAACGAAAATAATACTAAATACCTGAACGCCGATGTATATTATGAATCACTGTATAAATTTCTTTATTGTAAAACACAAAACACAGAAGTTATGTTTTTCACAAAAACACACAACTACCTACTTACGAATAAAAGTTTTTGTAGGAATTGTTTTTACAATAATTATGTCTTTGTTATACTGAATCACTGGTATTTGATTTCGTAACAGGTAAAATCCGGTCGAATGATCATAAATGTACGATAGCTCAGTTTTATGATATTTTAAAGATTTAAAGAATTACGGACTTACCGCCAACTGCTCAAAGATTTCACGACTCCTTTTTCAAATGTTGCACAAACTGCGGCAACACGTAGCGCTAGTGTCGCGCTCAGTTTTGATTGCGCGGGTACCGGGCAAGTTGGCGGGAGATTTCAAAATGTAAACCCCAAAATCGAACAGATACTTGCAAAAGCATACACAATTATTTAAGAAAATGACACTATCAAGACTAATATGACTTAACAATATTTGTTGGCTCTATATCGATCGTTATTAGATTGTAACATTATCTAAAGCCGCTGGCATTAACACTGCCTTACCAGATGTCCTACCACTAAAGGTTATTATAGAATCTAGGTTAATATTTTTTTTTATTGCTTAGATGGGTGAACTAGCTCACAGCCCACCTGGTGTTAAGTGATTACTGGAGCCCATAGACATCTACAACGTAAATGCGCCATCCACCTTGAGATTTAAGTTCTAAGGTTTCACTATCGTTACAACGGCTGCCCCACCCTTCAAACCCAAACGCATTACTGCGTCACGGCAGAAAAAATTTGCACGTTTTTGTTTTATATAAGAACAAAAAAAAATCGGTTGTCTGTAAAGTCGGTTTACTGACGATAGTTGAACGTGACAACTTCATAAGAAAATACTGATGGAATGGTATCATTTTTCAAAAGAAAATTTTAATTTTATTTGTTTGATATTATATATCTTATTTGTATGTATGATTGTACTATATATCTTGTATGGACAATTGACACCACATTCACTTTTCACTGAACTTCATACTTGACGAAAACATGTAAATGTATTATTGTATAGCAGCTGTCCACGCGGATGCATCACTCACTCAAGTAGAAGAGAGAGACAGATGTCGAACGCTGCCGAACGCGGAGGCCGATTGTGCCTCTTTGTCGCTGGTTGCGCGCTCTCGCTTGCACTTCAAGCCTTAAATGAAACGCCTCAGAGCGAGGTAACGCCGCATGAGTCATGTTTTTTCGTGCGTGCAGCCGGATCCATCGAATTATAAGACGTGGTCACGTCAAAAAAGAAAAAGAAAACCCAGTTGAACCGAATCAAACTGTATTCGTGACAAGATTCCTAATTCCTAAGGCGTCTTGACCGTAGACAGATTTACAGGGCTTTTGCAAGTCCCTACATAAGTAGTCCTCGTCGTATAGGACTGCTAAGATTCGAACGAAATCGATTTTCTCTTATTGCCAAAGTTTTAGCCCGTTTACTTTGCCCAGAAGCTACGTTATACTAAAAGATTTATTTCTTCGCTTTACCCTTGGTATTTATTACTGATGCCCGCGACTAATGATCAAATATACAGTATACTCAAACCCGCAAAATTATAATTTGCGTAATCACTGGTGGTAGGACCTCTTGGGAGTTCGCACGGGTAGGTAGCACCGCCCCGCCTATTTCCACCGTGAAGCAGTAATGCGTTTCGGTTCGAAGGGTGGGGTAGCCGTTGTAATTATACTGAGACCTTAGAACTTATATCTCGAGGTGGGTGGCGCATTTACGTTGTAGATGTCTATGGGCTCCAGTAACCACTTAACACCAGGTGGGCTGTGAACTCGTCCATCCATCTAAACAATATAAAAAAAAATAAAAAAACTCTGATTTACGCAATAGTAACATTTTAAGAACGTTTCACCTAATTTAACATTACCATATGTGTATAATTGATATCTCTTATCTTGTTATATCTCTTAAATGGCAGGAATACCTTAATTTTCTCAAATAATACAAGGCTTAAGTGAGCAAGACACGGTCCGATAACAGAACTTTGTACTGATCTACATAAATATAAGTTACTTATATAGTTTTCGCATATCATCAAAGATTATCGCGTTAAAACTTTAGAACAGCGCCGCAAAAATATCTTTCTTTCACAAAATAACCAACGTTTCTCAATCTTTATTCGAGTGTTCTCAACTGCAAATTCTGACTGATCAAATTTAAAATTAACGATCTCCCGAGCTGACTAAGTAAAACTTCTACAAATAAAGTTCCTCGATCTAGATTTTGGATGTTGTAGAGGCTCTGCAGACAATCCAGCACTTTTTAATCTAAATCTTGATGTTAATGTCAAGTTAATAGAGTTGAGAAAGGATCTACTGAAATTTTGCAGCTGATAGAATCGATTGCGAACGCATAAAAACTAGTGGTCCAGTATAAACTTGTAACTCATCTCTCATAGCAGGCGGTTCAAGTTGTATTAATGATAATATTAGTTTTCATTAAATTAGTTTTTCCTTAAATATTTTATTTTGAGTGACGTTCACTTATTATCTAAATTATAAATGGAAAATAATCTAAGTCGAACTTGAATTGATTTTAATACATTTTTATTTCGTGTTAAAGAGCTTTCACCTAAGTTTCGACTGACGGCATCCCTTCTGTGAAGCCGAAATATCGATCGCAATCCTCTCGTGATATAAAACAGTAACATCTCAAATAATACCCTAAACGTTTCAACCCCGTGGATTTCGCGTCGTACGACTAGGACGTTTCATTGTGCTCTTCTCGTATATTCCGAGATCTTCGCGAACAGTAGACACGACTACAAAGACTTTTGCTGCTCAGTCACAAAACTTAGCGCACTGGGTGAATTTATAATTGAGACCGTCACCGCAAAAGTGACATAACCCAGAATTTTTCATATTCGTGCTTATATATTGTAATTTATTTAAAACGTAGGTAATAAATGTTGATGCAAAAGCGGCCTATCCCTAGTATCGCCCATAGATAACAGATGGCTTTGTAAATATTATTTTTGCCTACGAAGCAGTGTAAAAGTAAATTCAGACCTCATTATCTCTACATTATGGTAGGCTTAGGGCACCTTTGCGCTGACAGCCTCAATTATCTCCGGCAATCATATTGCGAAACCCAAAAAAAACAACACAAGCCTAAACATGTTTAGCTGCTTAAACCCCAAGTGGCACGCGAAGCTCATCTCTACACAAAAAGAAAAACTTCTTCAACCTAACCCGTCGTCCGACCAAAGCTTTAAACAGGCCTAAAAGCATTGGGCCGTAAAATCGAAGTTGTCGTAAAGCTTGTCGTTTAAAACAATAATCAGAACGGATTCCGGAATTCATTGGATTCCGTCGCTTTCGAGTGATATCGACCGGTCCTACTACTGGTTGACTGGCCCAAGGAATTAAACTTCATACGGAAGAAACATCGCTATTATAAACAACTAGCTTTACCCGTCCGCTTCGCTGGGCATTTAAAATTAACATTATTATTTATCACCTCCACAAAGATTCTCATCATTAACGCCCCCGCAACTGGTGTAAGGAGTCCAACACTCATATAAATATTAGTCTGTCCATTAAGTACATGTATTTTCTACATGGATACCAAGTTTCAAGTCAAACGGAAGCATGGTTCAGTAGTTATAACGGAACATCCGTAAAAGCCACTGTAGATTTATTTAATAGTGTAGATAATTTATTCGTATGAGAAATGTACACATTTAAATGATAGGGTCTCTAGTTAAAATAAGGACCCAATCCTTATTTTGGCCTATCATTTTGCTGACCCACCCTTCAAACCGAAATGCATTACTGCTTCACGGCAGAAATAGGCAGGGTGGTGGTACCTACCCGTGCAGACTCACAATACGTCCTACCACCAGTAATCCGTAGTAGGCGTACGCAATATTTACAGTGCTTTATTACTTTCATACTTTATTGCAGACTTGACTGGAGCGTTAATACATCAAGCCAGATTCACGTCCAGTACCTACATGATTTTATGGCCGCAGTATAATTTGGCGCAGTGAACTCAATTGAATTGGCAGGTTTTTAGATATTACAAAAATTCTTCCTATTCTGTTTACCCAAATAGCATTGTATTTGCATTGAACTTTTGCTGCAACCTCATCATTGACATTACGTCAAAGATCACTTACCAGATACCCTCATAGCGGAAGTAAAAACGACTGCTATTCCTATATTTTCCGACTGTTATTTCTTCATGTTGCTTACACGACTTCCCAATAATTCTTGTAATTTTACCCAGGCTGTTTTTCTGTCTGTTCTTTCTAAGGTCTCAGTATAGTTACAACGGCTGCCCCACCCTTCAAACCGAAACGCATTATGCTTCACGGCAGAAATAGGCAAGGCGGTGGTACCTACCCGTGTTTTTTTTGAAGTGAATCTTCTTTAGGCGCATGGGGGTAAAATTTTTACAGAACGTCACGCAGGTATGCAACGGAAGTGACATCAAACTACTATTGAAATTAAGTAGTTGTCAAATGTCAGTAGTAGTAGTTGTTGTATTTTTCCAACTGGAAAGGCAAATGTATCATACCATACAGCCTAATATTTTATAATTTTTTTGTGAAAAATGTTAATAGGAATTGAAATGAAATGAAAAGAATTTGGAACATTAATCAAATAGCATGAAATTAAATTAGTCAATTCAATTGGCGAAATATTAGTCATTTACAATTTAGAAATCTAAACATAATGTGACTGTCAACACTGAGGTTTGAGATTGACATTTGACAGACTTTTGGCGGGAACATATCTTCCTTTTTCTCTTCCTCTGAGTCTCGGAAATCTAAAGTTTTAGATTTGTATAAATATAAGCAAGACTTATAAATTAGTTCGCCAAAAAAGTTTCACTTCTGACATGTGTACTTTGTACGCACGCACTTCTTTTTTTATTGCTTAGATGGGTGGACGAGCTCACAGCCCAACTGGTGTTAAGTGGTTACTGGAGCCCATAGACATCTACAATGTAAATGCGCCACCCACCTTGAGATATAAGTTCTAAGGTCTCAGTATAGTTACAACGGCTACCCCACCCTTCAAACCGAAACGCACTACTGCTTCACGGCAGAAATAGGCGGGGTGGTGGTACCTACCCGCGCGGACTCACAAGAGGTCCTGCCACCAGTGATTACGCAAATGATAATTTGGCGGGTTTGATTTTTATTACACGATGTTATTCCTTCACCGTAGAAGTCAATCGTGAACATTTGTTAAGTACGTATTTCATTACAAAAATTGGTACCTGCCTGCGGGATTCGAACACTGGTGCCTCGCTACATACGAATGCACCAGACGGCTTATCCTTTGGGCCACGATGACTTCTAGAATAGCTAGAAGACGATTTTATTGATTATCTTCATCGAATACAATTCAAAGTTAATGGGATCTTAATGACTAAACTTTAAAATAGTCTAGATAATAATAATTATTATAAAGCTTTCTATATTCCATACAAAAAATAGTTGACACTTAATTACAAACAAATTTGAACATATATTAATGGATTAAAAGTTAGTTTCTTATATTAATTTATTGTTGATTATTATTTACATTATTTCTGTACGGATTATTTCTGTTAAAACCTCATCTAAGGTACACCACTTCTTTCTATCTCTGGCGATTTTCAGCCAATCTTTACCAGCCACTATTACAATTTCGTCTACCCACCTGACGTATGGGCGGCCTTTAGCTGTCTTTCCTCGCGGAATTGCCCATACGACCATAGACCTATATAGTATTCCTACTTCAGTGCATACGACCGATCTTTTTGCCCATCTGTTGTCGTTGTATCTATCCAGATGGCCTGCCCGTTTCCATTTCCTTTGTAGCGAAAATGTTAAAGCATCTGCTATTTTCGTTTTCCGGCGGATATCCGTGCATTTTACCTAAATAATACTTACTTACTTTCACCTAAATAATAATCAAAATAGTCTAGATAGGCGATAAAAATCCAACTAAATCGGTCGAAATGTTTGCAAATACAAAATAATTATGTGATCGAGAGCCGCTCGTGAAGCCGTTGGAAGCTTTTTTCCCCCTACCTATGCTGATAGCCTTGAGAGCTTCTCCTTGACGTGTAGGTGAGCTCACAGCGCTCAAACTGGGTGTGTTGCTAACACTGGCCTTATCAAGAGCAGTGCTTCGCAGAATCTACCACCGGATCGGAAACGCGACCCACTGAGAAGATCCGACGAGAAACTCAGTGGGCTGTATCTATGGGTTGATTCGCTCGTCGAGCCCTTCGTCGCAAGCTACGGGTTCGACGAGGACTGTGACCGGAGTTGGAAGCAAAATTTGCTTTATAAACCCGAACTTATCAATGATGGATTTTATAGATATTTTTCGCTGGATTTTTGAAGACTTGCGATATGTTTCTAAATCGTCATAATCCATACCTATATAATTTGTAGGTGCTTCGAAGAAGGCAGCTAGCCTTATTCACAATATTTCTTAACAATCCGATTTGGATTCGCAAAAGTATCAGAGCATTTTTCCGCGCAAAAGATCGTATTAAAAATACTTGTAAAATTAAATAGCTGGTAAACATTTTGAAGTAATAGCAGTTTTAATTTACCTAGAAAAAAAAAATGTTTCAATTTATTTCAATTAAGTAAAATATTAAATATAAATATTAAAATATTAAAAATATGTATTTCCAAAAATTCCAAAACTGTATTTTGAAAACATTTTATAGCAATGTTATTCCAGTATTGTGTATTAATTAGTTTATTTTAAACAAAAGAATTAAGTAGAACATTGTATTATTCATTTCATTACGAAACTCAATTTTTAAGGCTCCACAAAAGAGTCATCTAGCGGTAATGTATAGAAATATTGTGAAAGTACCTTTCAAATTTCAACTTACGATACGTAATAGTTTTAACACCTGCCAATAGATGTCATAATACAGAGTCGCAGTGCATTAAGGGTACCCTAAAAATAAATTACTAAAAAATAAACCAAAAACAGCAAAATAGTTTAAAACACCAAGCCGATTTAAAATAATAAGAAGATTCTATCTTGGTAATGAGAATATTCGACCAACATAAAAATATAATTGAATTGCCATCGGTTTTTGAGACGTGTTCAAACGTTAATCGAACCTCTGCGGACTGGGTAAAATACTTCAGTGGTAAAATTGGGTACAATAAAAGATTTCGTCACAAAAACAGGGCAAGCGTAAAGCGGCGAATTACAAGATACCTACTTGTTTTTTTTACAAAAAGTATTTAAGTATAGTATTCTAAGCATGTTTGGTTTACTATTCTGAAAGGTAGCCTAAAATAAGACCACTTGATTGCATTTAAAAAAAGTGACACTGATAACCAATTATTAGTAAGACAAAATTAAAGAGAAAGATATGGTGATAATTACTATAGTCGGATTTTTAATTAGACGAAGCTAGCTGACAGTAGCTAATGTCACTTTGTGAAATAATGTTACTATATTTAAAGTAATAGTGATGCTTTCAGTTCTTGTTCAATCACATGAATGAACAATGAGTGTGAAGAGTCATTAATTTCAAATTATAAAAGAATATTATTTATATATTACAATAAAATTGTATTAAAGTGCTCCAATATATGTTACTAGTAGTATGTAACTACAAACAGTTTTTTTTAATTTTCATTACCTACCTATAATTATTCTATTTTATACATCTATAGTTTCAACTATATGATGTATTGGAAATAGGACAGTCTTACAAGCTTCCTCGCAATGTTTTTCTTAATGTTTAAAACACTCGATATTCGGTACAGGTAGATACTATAGGAACATAATATTTCGTCGAAAAGTCGTTGGTATGTACAAAGCACGCCTAAAATTCGAACCCCGTACCCGATATCGGCAATTCGGCACAGCGACTATTCACTAGACAATCGAGGCAATTTCATTAATTCAGGAGTTTTTTCAATCGTTCGCTTTGTCACAACACTATTTTTATTTCATCAAAAACTGACAACACAGTAAACGTCAGTTGACTTCGTCTAATAAAAAATCCGACTATAAGTCCTAAAGTTAATCATTCAAAATGCAGTTTACGCAGTAAGCGTGGTGAACCCTTTTTGGGAAATTCTAGAGTTGTTTATCCATTGATTTACTTCAACTCTCTGTGTTTATCTATATAAATATCTTTAACATGAACTATACCTATATTACACTATCACAAATTGTTTGTATTTTATAAAGAAAAAAACAACTTGTAAGACCGATTACATAAATTTCAGCAACTACTTGGATATCTTTAAACTCTATAAGATATATTATTATTATTCCTGTAATTTCTTTTGCATACGATACATAACAGCAGCAATGATTTTTAACTCATCATGACTTAACTAAGTGGTAACAACATAGCACTGGCAACACTAAAAACTTGTATGCGATATCTTCGTTGCACATACGGATTTCATAACGAAAGCGAAAGAGATAAGAACATTGTTTTTAGAAATATTAGACGCGGATTAGTGAAGACAAGAGACAAGTCAGACAACTCTGCTCATCACAAATGTCAAAACTCTCTCGATGCCAAGTAATAATTTATTGCTTGTTTTAACAATTTTTAAACAATATTTATCAAAAATGCATCGGGATCGAGTTTTTCGTGTTCACGCCGCGATTGTCATTGCGCGAAGTAATACCCATTGCCGCATTAGTGCCGTATCAAGAATTTTACTTGCTACACTTGAAAATGTCAGATTGTTTTTTAGTGTTTTTCATAATATTCTGGCAAAAAAAGTCATACAATTAGGTTCAAAGTTTCCCATGGAAACCTGGTGTTGTTTGGGTAGGCTGAAATCCGAAATTATGTGATCCTACTAATGAAAATGAGTTTTTTTGTTTTGTTGTTTTGAGGTTAGTTTTTGTTCCCGCTTTAGAGGCAAGTTGTTCCAGTCTGGTGTCAGCGGTCCGGTGAGTAATAGTCTATAAGTTCTCACTTAAAGGACTGCCAAAACTCTGTAACTCGAAATAGCCACAGAAGGCTATATTTTTTGAGAAATTGCATCCTATCCAACTACAATGTTTACAGAGCAGAACTATACAATAGACAAATGTGTGTGTTTTATTCTGTATAAATTGAAAAGGAATAAAGTTTTTTTGTATGTAAAACTGCTCTAATACTGTCTGTCAAGAGATTACAATGTATCAACAAAGAACTTAAATCAACTAAAAATAATTATAAGTACAGTTGTTAAGATTTCACAAAAATGTTATATCCTGCATGTAACTGAAGGTAAGATGATGTTTACATTACTTACAATATAAACAGTATAGCCAACAGCTATTCAAAACTAAGTAACTTGCATAATTATGCAAAACTACATTGTACTTTATTATAAATAAATGTGTTTATTGGACATTCAAGTTTTCTTGATAAATAAGTGGTGCTGTTGCTATGATTATATAAAGAAAATAGTTTTAAATGCAATAGTATTAATTAGTTTAATAATGATATCAATATATTTAATTAGTATTTTAAAAGTCCGGTGGTCTTACTGTTGTTCATAGACTTAAAAGTAGAGTACACATAAATAACTTTAAAACTTATAACATAATATGTGTATTATAATAATTGTCACATAATGATTTTTAAATTAGAAAATTTTGGGTTCGATTCCCATAAAAATATATCAAAATAGAGAAAATAACAACAAATTGCAAAGTGATTTGTAACAACTGAGTTCGATCCTCAGATTTTTTTGTGGAACAATTTGTCTCAGTCAAAGGTTTTTTGTGTCAAGAAGTAGACCAAAACACAGTACTAATGTGACCATGGCATTTTAAATTCAGGGTTCAAACCCCTGAAAATATTTAAGGAGTCTCTAACAAAATATAAATTACATTTCCTAGGTTCATTCATTTGATAAGACAAAAACAAAACTATAAGGAATTAAGAACATATCTGACAGTTATTGGGGTGTTGTTGATGGCAATGTCAGTGTTATTCCCATTGACTTTTTTCTATTATTGCAATCTTCTTACCTCATGTCTCAAGGTGAATTTGGTATGTCTAAGATTTTAAGAACTACCTTACATGAGGAGGACTGCCTGCCTGCAAAATCTATCAATGTTTATTTGAGTTGAATTCCCAAATAAACTATTGTGATTAAAATAAATAAATAGATAAAAAGTTTTTGTGGTTACATGGTGTGATGTGTATTGTGGTTTTTTTATGTTTAGATGGTTGGACGAGCTCACGGCCCACCTGATGTTAAGTGGTTACTGGAGCCCATAGACAAGTACAACGTAAATGCCGCCACCCACCCTGAGATATGATTTCTAAGGTGTCAGTATAGTTACATGGCTTCTCCACCCTTCAAACCGAATCGCATTACTGCTTCACGGCAAAATTGGTACCCGCCAGCGGGATTCGAACACCAATACATAGCAAGATGCGAATGCACCAAACGTCCTTATCCTTTAGACCACAACGACTTCAAACTTCGAGTTCAATTTGGACCCTATTCATCTATGCAGAAGAAGGCGTATGTCCGGTAGATACCTCACATGGTTCATAAGTTCCATAAACTGAGTTAGATTCTCAGTTAAACTACTAAAAATCATGATAGTGTGGTAACAGACTTTCAACCTCAAATCAAAACATGACATAATCTAGGTTCGAGTCCTAGATGAAATATTTACATGAGACGTTGATGACTGTCCAAAGACAGGTGGAAATTATCGAAAGTAACAGTTCGGTGGTCTAAGGAAAATGCTTTATAAATAATATAAATAAAATCATAATTGTAAATTTTTTGGTAATCTAACTGTCTTGGTTTGAGTCTCAATTCGTTTTATTGTTATTTGGAACAATAGACTTTGATTATGATTGGTTTTTCATCAATAGTATTAATGAATCCACTTTTATTGCTTATGAAAAATAGACAACCTATCTTGTGGTTACCACATCCCATTGACTTTGAAACTTGAATGTCAAAACACACTTCTATGTTTGAGACTAATTCTCGTTAATATAATTAGGAAGCTTGCTATCAAACGTGCTATAGAAGTAGCTTCAGGTAGTTTTTGTAAAATTATGTTTGAATTGATATTTAATGAAGAGACAATATGGCCCCTGCCTATGCAATGCTAAGTCAGATTCCCATAATCAAAACGGAAAAATATTTTAATTGCTATATATTTCTGGAAGTAGAGTTAATAGCGCTGATATTTAGTGGTTACCAGTATTAGTAGTTCATAAACTATGCAGAGTGAATGCTGCCACCCAGCCCTAAGACTCTGAGTCGAAGTTTCAATATTGTTTGACAACTCTCTAACTTATTGTGGCATAATTGGGCTTGTTGATACTTACTCCTGCAGTCTCATAATATTCTCCACCAGCAGGTAAGTTCGAAAGAATTATAGAAATATTGTAATCTTTTCTTGAAAAGACAGTAAATGTCCTACGCTAAATAAACTTATTATCAAGACATTGAAAATTTTTCAGTTTGGTATCTCCCAAAAAGATATTCGTGGAAAGCATTTTAAAAGGTTAATTTGGAAACTAATTAAAGATAACTTAACGAAATTATTGTGATATATAAATATAATGTCGAATATAATTAAATTTTATTCCTCAAAGTATACACATTGTCTCAAGTTTTGGTGTCCTTTTCACTTATATATTTGAAACTTTTGAGTTTTAAAACAACCATGGTGCCATTTTTTTTTAATCTTTTAACTGAATCAAAAACAAAAGTATTAGGTATTATTTTTAGTTTTTTTTTTTTTGTAACAGAAATAAAATTTGTATCTGTTTTTTTATAAATAAAGAAAACAAAAGCTTTGTTTATTTATTACCCTAATAAAGAAATTCGGAACGCTTCGTCTATTTATTTACCTTTTTTCCCCGATTCCCCTCAATCCTACCCAGCAATCAATTATATGACTGCATTTTTATCGCGATTTGCATATGCTCTCTTAAGCCTTAAAAAATAACAATATTTATTCATTAGGCCGTTAAGAAAGCATTTGCGTCATAAATAAAATTAGTTTAAAAACAATACAGAAACCTGTGTTTTATTCCCAAGGGCAAAGGTATTAATGATCTGGTTATACCCAACAGTTCCCGCGCAATTTATCCCAGGAAGAACGGGCGCCGGACTCCTGATATTAAACGGTTTCACTTTCTACATGAAGAATCACCAGGCGTACGGGAAGAAGCAGTGGTATTGTTCGTCTAGGGACGTCCACGGGTGCCGCGCTGACGTCATCACTTGCAAAGGTGCCGATGGAAGAGATTATATTTCCATATTCCGCGGGAGGCATATCCACGATCCCCCCCGCTTAAGGCAATGTCACGACGGTAGATTTATAAGGGAAAAAGATTTTGTAATAGGCAGACATTATACTAAGTGATTTATATCGTTTGTGAATCTAAAATCATGTGATGTACTTATACAAATGTGACTTGAGCCTGTTTCTGATGTAGGGACCTGCTAGTTTATTAGTTTTAATTTATAAGGATAAGTTATGTAGATTTATAAAAAAATAATCAAAAAATATATAAAAAAAAGAATCGACTAATGATTGTAGCTTTTATTTTACATTTGTTGAATATAGCAAAACGCAATCTACGAACCCATTCTGAAGTGAAGTATTATTGTATTAAAGATTAATTTTATTAGTTTCATTTTATTTAATTTAAAGTTTAGCGGGTATTTTAAAAAAAAAGTGATTCTATTCTGTTCGATACTGTTGTATCTTTTTTTTTTTGTAATGTACACATAATGATGCCTGAGCTCGGTTTCAGATATATACTATTTGCCGTCGCACCGGACCGGTAGCATGGTGCTGATTTACAAAGAGAACAAATACTGGATAAACAATCGTTATCAGAATACTATAAATTGGACGTGCAGAGATCGCAAGAGGATCGGCTGCACGAGCTGCGTGCAGACCACGATCGAAGGACGTTACATCAAGCACAAGGGGTTCCACAATCACGACGACAATTACACCAAATACAATTTCGATAAATGATTGACGTATTGAAATTATAATTGCTCACGATCAATGTATGTATGTGTGTTTGCTAGTAACGTGGGTCGATACAGCGGTTTTCAAATGAAACTGGACGAATCATGACCGAGAAATCGAAAAATATTCAACACCCTGAGGGATTCCGTATAGATTCCCTTCTTTATTTCGCGTGAAAATCGTGTTTTTGAATCACTCCTAATTAACAGCACAATTGAACCAATAGGAGTTTTATTGTTGCAGCGGATTACACAGTTTTAAGTTATACCTTATTATTTTTTTGGGTCTTGTGTATTTTTGGCGGTAAAAAAAATCTCGTGTCACAGACTATCTTCTTTTTTCCACCTCCCGTGCATTCCGGCTTACGCATCATAAAAAAGGAGCGTTCTTAAAAGCCACAACCCTCAATGTTTAAAATTTATGGCAATCATTGACACCTCACTTTTAATTTATTTTTTTCGTATTAAGTCTATAAATTTCATCGGTGTTATATCAATTACGAAAACTCGCTTGTACTGCAAGCGTCACTACACGTTACCCAAAAAAAAGCACGCAATGTAAAGGGTACAACAGGCGGTGATGTAAACTTAATAAGCATATCAAGATGCCCAAATTATAAGTTAGTGCAAGGTGGGTGGCGCATTTACGTTATAGATGTCTATGGGCCCCAGTAGCCGCTTAACACCAGGTGGGCTGTGAGCTCGTCCACCCACCTAAGCAATAAAAAAAAACCTGTGCGATATGTTTTTTTTTATATGTTTTGTTGGAATCGTATCGGCTGCCTGTAAAAAAAAGTGTTTTATGTTTAAAAAATGTTAATAGCTAGTAAATATCATTGTTCAACCTTTTTTTTTTTTTTAATGGCCCTTGTAGGCTGACGAGCATACGGCCCACCTGATGGTGAGTGGTTACCGTCGCCCATGGACTTCAGCAATGCCAGGGGCAGAACCAAGCCGCTGCCTACCGCTTTTAAAATGATCTGTTGATAAGGCTGCTCGAATAGATCATGCTACCAAATAAGGGTTCTGTGTAAGGAATTTCGTGTTAGGAAAACGGAATGCGCGCTTAAAATAAGAAATCGGCTTGGGCCTATGTTTGTAAATTTTACAGACGAGAGCGCGAATAAAATCTAAATTTATATTTCTGACATGGAAACCTGGTTAGGGCTAAACAGCTTAAGCAGATAGACGAAGACCAGGTCAGTATGTAACACGAATGTTTGGAGCTCAAAGTATTTTGGTCTAATTGTTTTAACGATTGAAAGATCGACTGTCTGTCAAAACTTTCGCCGCTATCATTAGAGACGCTATTTAAGGGGTTCTAAAACACGATGTTCTTTAGTAGTTTTTTTTTTTTATTGCCCTTGTAGGCATACGAGCATACGGCCCACCTGATGGTGAGTGGTTACCGTCGCCCATGGACTTCAGCAATGCCAGGGGCAGAGCCAAGCCGCTGCCTACCGAATTCAGTAGAAAGGCTAGCCGTACACTACTTACGGGAGAAACAGTGTGGCAATCGTGTCAATGAATATGTATAATGACTTGTTAACAGTCTCACGCAGATAAACCGCTTAGCTTAACGACCTTGAAAGCTCTAACTCAATTAACAATAAAAAAGAATCATCTACTCATGAAAGCAGGTGAACTTAAAATCGACTTGGATTTCGTGCAGGGTCATTTTTTCTGCATATTATAAAGAATTTGCAGAGATTAGTTGATGATTTTTGCGGCTACCCGCTAGTGTGGTTATTATTAGTGATGGAATAATTTTCTCTTAGCTTTAGGGTTACGGACACGATAATATCTTTCGATTGTTTTTTAAAATAAATATCGGCAAATATTATCGATAAAAGAGTAGATATTATTTTATTACATTAAATAAAATGTTTCTTTTGTTATATCAATTCATACTAAGGACTTTTAAAATTTAATTCAGAAATCGTAAAATTCCGATCATCAATCTGTTCCTTTTTTTTTAGTCATAAAAAATCGCAATTATAATCGTCGATAACGGATCAATCATAACTAGATATTATTTCAAATCCCCCACTTTCCTGTTTGCTCTTTTGACCATATCTTTGAATGGGTTTAAGTCGACATAATATCAGTTTATTTATTTTGTAAGTGTGTGGATGTAAGAAATGCAGTAGCTATTACATTATAAAAGAACTGCTTGCAGTTGGAATACCCTTAGCGATATTGTTAATAGTAAGCGAGACTTGAATTTCGAATCTATTCCAGTATAATAAAGTAATTAATACCGAATCTACGGCATTATTAAGTCAATAATATGTACTGTAATTTTCAATATACAATCAAATATGTAATTGATACGTTTAGTAAGTATTCTTATAATGATACTGTTGATAAATGAACTGCGATTGAAATTTCGTGATCTCCTCAATATTCCAGTTTAGATTTTTAGTAGTTTTATATGTTTTGTAATTAGTAGTAATAAGGTAGGAGTAGTATAGTAGAATGCTGAGGTATTTAAATCCTATAATCCCCGTACTAGTTATATTTAAAAAAAAAAAAAAATAGTTTATCTGCCCGAGTGAATTGTAAATTGTTTGCCTGAGGGCTGTTCCCGATAATAAAGACCAGCAATCGAAAGCTTATTAATCGGTCTTTGTATTGTACGCAATGTAACTAGCGCAAAAATGAACCGACACTGAGGGCGTCCAACACGTGCCTTAGACTTACATTGCTGGTTTGCGGTCAGTTTGCGTGCTAAGTTTAAGGATTGCCTTACATCGCTCATACCTTAGCTTCGAGTATCAACTCGTTATGAGATGGTAATAGCATTCCTTGAACGGTGTGATTTTTTAATTTAAGCGCCATCTAGAATCGAGCGACGAAACTTCGAAGTAACTCGTTAATAATGCATTCGAGCGATAGATGGCGTTGATTATGCTAAATTATGTGTATGTACCTAAGGTTGTCTGGATCCTTCATTAACTATTAAGGTTTAATATACATATAAATTAAAACATTTGAATTTCGTTTGTTTTGTAGTGCTGAATAATTGGACTTTCCAGAATTTTCGAATTTCCTAGTCAGTGCATTGTTTATAGAAAAGTATGTGCCAAACTCTTCAATTTATAATTTTATTATAGTGTAATAAAATCGGATACGTAAAATTCTCAAATAAATTATTGAATATAATGAATGGTACGTTTTTTTTGTTGTTGTTGTTCAATTACAAAATGTATTAAAAGACATTCTGAACGATTGCATTAGTTTAATATATAGGTTCAATTATTTGCAAGGTGTCGAATGAAGTCTAGGTAAGTGTACAATCGTTGCTATTAGAACGGTGATCGAACCGATTTTTTTTCAAAAACCATAATAGTGCTAAAAGATCTCAAACGTTTTAGTGCTTATGGTGAAAGGGCGTAACGGAAAAAACTTACTAATGCTCAACGGTTACACGTATTACCAACATAAAGTGCTCAAAGACGGTTACCGATGGAGTTGCACTCAGATGGGGTCCAGGTCGTGCAGAGGATTCTTGCACGTCACAAACGATATGCTGGTTATACGAGCGCAAACAGAACATACTCATCCACCCTCGAAGTACTTATTGGAGAGCACGAAAATGCAGAGATCTTATGTAAGTATCAATTTTTTTTTATCTAGTAACGTAAGTGTTGTTCCGGAAACCACAGCGGATTAATCTTACTAATTTGCGTGACATTTGCAATCTGTGAGATCAAATATTTGGGGAACTATAACATGACATATCCTTCTTCAAACGAGGCTTGTGGAGAGTACTTAACGGTAGGCAGCGGCTTGGCTCTGCCCCTGGCATTGCTGAAGTCCATGGGCGACAGTGGCCACTCACCATCAGGTAGGCCGTATGCTCGTCTGCCTACAAGGGCAATAAAAAAAAACACTTTTACGAACGATAGCCAAAAAAGTTACGAAAACTATAGTTCGCTAACTTGTTTTTTTTTTGTTTTTTTACCACATATGTAGTATGCCAATTTGGAAAGTTTAAAGGTAAGCCTAGCCAATGAGATGCCAAATTTCAATATGTGCAATAAGGGGAAATCATTTTAAGATACCATTTTAGCCAGTTGATGATGATGAAATTTAAGCCTCAACCAATTGTCTCGGGTAATAGCTATATAATAAATCTCACCAAGCATATTGCTTGCTCCAAGCAATAGAAAATTGTTCCACATGTCTCTGGGTCTGTGGCACCCACCTGACATGAGCGGGGGCTTGATAACCACAAAATGTATAGACCTTGTCTTTTGCCCATGATTAGAAAAAAAAAACATTTAAAAATCATGACATCTTTGTTATTTTCAACTACAATAATGACTAATCTATATCTTTATTAGTATAATACCATGTTATATTTTAAGGTTACTAAATGGTTGGCACAGAGCAAACACAAAGAGATTCAATGCTTTTCATTATTTCTGATAGGGGGAGCCTTACGTATTTGAAGAAGCGATGTTACTTCAACTAACATTATTTTAATTATTGTGGTATTGTTTTTCATTCTAGACGAGGAGACCGAATGAATCTATAAATCCAATAGCGTTTAAAATAAGCAAAATACACGGCAGAACTTCTTTTTAATTAATCTATTTAGAGTTATTTGGTTCTCTTCAAGGGATAACTGGACTTGCAATTTGATAGTGCAAATCGTGTCGATTACATTCATAATATATTATTGTTAGCTCTTGAATTGTACTAAGGATTTATTTTGTATTAAATAACAAGTAAAAAATTGTTGAATAACTAAAATATGTTGTATATACATTAGATCACCATTGTATCTTATAATCATGTATGATTATTAAAATATATTACGCCGTCAACAAAATATCATTTTTTATTTTTTTTTCTCTTGCCATAATTTGTCTTGATATGTTTTTGTCTTTAAATATTATTGTAACGAACAAGCTACTTAATATTGTACGATGATTTTGCCTGAATTTAGCGTAAAAATAAAATCGTAACGACATTGGCTGCCGTAAACCGTGTCCTTTCGATTATAATATTGCATGCAATAAAAAAAATTAACCTCGGCAACTATACGATTTGTCAATATTTTGTCCCGCAGTTGAGTTCTACTTGCGTCCAAGCGGTCGGATCAATCTCCGCTTAAACAATTTTACTTTCTACAAGCATTTGAAGGCCAGGTCCAACGCGTACCGCTGGAGTTGCACTGCTTACGGTTCGAAATGGAAATGCAAAGCGCATCTTGTCATCACCGATAAACTCGAAGTTCTAAAGGCGAATATTCTTCACAGTCATCCGCCCACCTCGAAACGACCGGACGTTCGGAAAATCGTTGATTTGAAACACTCGATTAACGAGAGAGAGATTAAAAGGGTTGGTAAAATAAAATCGGACATCGGAACTGATTCTCAATCGAATTACACTCTGACGTCACCGCTTCATAATTATCTCGTGGCTCACAGCGTTTTCGGAACATATTAGATCGAAGACCAATTAATTTCAATTTGTCATTTTTATCTTTCCTTTTTATTTTTTCTCGAAGCAATAAATTGCTATAAAAATATATATTAATTAGTAATTTTATGGATTATTCGAACAGCTCTAGAGCTAATTAATGTTAAGACCGTAAGATAATGATTCTTGATTTTAGTATGCTCATTTTTAGCAACGTGCCTTTACAAATAACGTGTCTTCTAGAATTAACATCTATGAATCATGAATGTCTCCGGTATATCATTGTAGTTTTATAAATTGTAAAATAAGTTATTTAATCGTTTGAGTGTGATAATTTGCATTTCGTAGTAATTTGTCCAGTATTATTTTGTGATCGTTTTAAATTATTTTAAGGAAATATGTATATTAAGACTGCTTGGGTTTTTTTTTGTGATAATACGGCATCTAATTTTAGATCTCAGAAGCATTTTAGTGATGTGAAGTTTTTTTTTCCTTATGTGTCCTATTTTTAAAGTAAGTTTTTCGCATTACTTTTAACTTTGATTTCATTAATTCTTAAGCTTTTTTTTACGAACTTTTGTATACGATTAATGTTTTCTAAATTAAGTATTTAATCAATAATGCTTGCCCTCGTTCTACTATTTTATATATCTTTATTAAATATTGAGTATACGGAAATATTGTTTCAATGTTACATCCTATATCCAGAATTCGATTTTTTTTATCCTAAAGATAAATTTAGTTTTCAAAGCTATGCATCAAGCTATAAAAGTACCGGCATCGAATGCTGTCACTTTATTTGAGGTCTTTGTACCTACAGATATTGATGTCAAACTTTTGTTCTAAATAAAATGTAGGTACGAATGTATAAAACAATTGATTTTGGTTCGATTAAAGAGTTCAAACTATTGTATTAATACCCCGATTAAAGTGCCATTGAAACTGACCTAAATCGAGGTACACAACAAAGATCCCGTTAGGCCATTAATTCAGTGGGGCGGTGCAAGGTGGCTCCTGTACGCCGCCCACGGTGTATCTCCCGAAATGACGTCCTTCGGGAGTTTCCCGGAGATGAAATCCCGTCTTATCATCAGGACGGGTACCGGCGAAGACGGACTTTCGGCGCGCACTGCGGTGCCGTAGGTCTGGTGTAGCCCGTGTGGTAGAGCTCGATGGGGTTTAGTCGGTAGTCGTTCTGTGGGGCAAGTGCTTCGCGCGCCTTTTTCAAGGCGTAGTCTCCTGCGAGGAATTCGGGGAGGTGGAGGACCTTGGCCCTCCTCGTCCCCCTCTTCCTCTCAGATAAAAAAGATAGATAAAAGCAAAATTGTTCAATTAATTTCAAACAACGAATACGACAAAAAATGCAACATTAATACTGGTACTAGGGCGCATAAGCAGATATCTGCAAATCGTAACATTATTACGACAAATTTTACAAAATTTCATCTTTATTGCAAAGACAGAAGAAGCTGTTTTATATGCCTATACAGTTGGAGCTGATTAGCGGCGTCGGCGGAGTTCCTCACAAGCCTGAGACATTTGGTGGCATATGTGTAGTGGAACCAGATTTATTATTATAATTATTTATATATCATGTATAATACATGGTTATGGTTATATCATGTACATGGTTATGGTGTACGTGGTTATCGCATCGGAACTCATTCTTTTTTTTTTTTTATTGCTTAGATGTGTGGACGAGCTCACAGCCCACCTTGTGTTAAGTGGTTACTGGAGCCCATAGGCATCTTTAACGTAAATGCGCCACCCACCTTGAGATATAAGTTCTAAGGTCTCAGTAATTACAACGGCTGCCTCATCCTTCAAACCGAAACGCATTGCTGCTTCACGGTAGAAATAGGCAATGTGTGGTACCTACCCGTGCGGACTCACAAGAGGTCCTACCATCAGTAATTCCACTAGAGTAAGAGTCTAAACTTTGCAAGTGTCCGGAAACTTTGAGGATTGTTCACAAATTTCCTTCTCCATTCTTCTTTAGAGAGACAGTACTTCATCCTACTACTTCACAGCAGTTATAATTGTATAAATACGGCAATCAAAAACGCAAATTGTATTGTGTGAAATGTCGAAAACTGTAACTTAGAAGTGATCCTTTTAAATGCTTAAAAAAGCTTAGGTAAAAAATCTTTTGAGTCAATTTGTTTTATCAGGACGCAGACGGCCGTTGACGTCCGCAGAGAAAATGAGAAGATTCAGAGAGAGATTGAAAGAGGATCCAAAAAAAATGGAAGACTACAAACTCAAGGAATCATTGAGGTACAAGAAGATAGCGGAGATTCCTGAACACGAACAGATAAAACGAAGGAAAAAGTGGAGGGACTCAAAGAGAATGTCTAGACAGTTAAGGAGGTACTTCAGTAACTGGTAAATAATGACTATCATGGATAACTCATAATACTTTGCTTTGCATTACAAAATAAATTGAATTTTGGCGAGCACGCGTATCGCACCTTTAGAATTATAGAGACCCAACCAAAAAAATGTGCTTTTTTGGAAACGTCGAATAAAGTTAGCAAACCGAAAAGATGTTGAGAAAGGGGACGAAAGAAAGAGACCGATGGATAAGTTTGTCCCTTTATAAGCTACTTTTGGTCATTTGATTATTAAGAAAAGGGTCTTTCTAGGTCCATTTTTCAATGTTTCAAAATTTCGATGTGGGTCTATATAGGTAACTCTAAAGGTGCGATATATTCTCCATTTCATTTGTTTTATTATCCTATTTTACTGGCACGATTGAATGTGAAATTTTTGTTTTTACATTTTTATTTATTTCTGAGTGCATTAATGTTGTATAATTAATTTCTTTGTCGTCTATTGTATTTTGATTTCGTGTAAGAACTAAGCTGGAGTAGATATTTCATACATTCAAGTGAATTGTCATTTTTGCACCGGTATTTGCACTGGTACTATGACATTTGTGAAATTCGTGATCTCTCAGTACTTTTACTGTTCCCCTGACGTTGTTGATATCCGTGAGCAAAATTGACCACTCACCGTGACGTGGGTTTTTTTGCTGGTCTCCCTAACTAATTAACCTTTTGGTGCTTCATTGAACTGGCATTCTGTGAACTGTTTTAAAAACAGAACATCGAATTATTTACTGTCTTTTATTAATAATAATAACAATAATTAATATAATAATATGTTACGCAATATTAATTTGTTTTTGTTAAAAGTAAAGTTTTGAATTACGGAAGTATGTTTTGTGTATAAAATTATTTTATTGCAGATTCAAAGACTACAAAGTGTGTTTTTGTTTCTGCATATTGTAATGTTAAAAAAGTTGTTTGTTTGAATATTATGAATAAATTGTTTTAATTCACAGAGTTCAAGAATGTTTCATCTTACGTACATAAATCCTTAAATGAGCAACTTACACGTCATTACGGATCCTCCCGATCCATTAACGGCGCTTTTAGGTACCACAAGCACCGGTCACCATCCTCGTCGAACCCGTCGCTTGCGACGAAGGGCTCGACGAGTAAATTAACCCATAGACACAGCCCACTGAGTTTCTCGCCGGATCTTCTCAGCGGATCGCGTTTCTGATCCGGTGGTAGATTCTGCGAAGCACTACTCTTGCTAGGGCCAGTGTTAACAATACACCCGGTTTGAGCCCCGTGAACTTACCTACACGTCAAGGAGAAGCTGAAATAACCTCTCAAGACTATCAGCATAGGTAGGAAGAAAAAAGAGCAACTTATTGAACCTTCTACTATGATTATCGTACTAATTAAATTATTTGATTAACGTTTTCTAATCGATTTTGATATCAGATGCTAATTGAATATGAATGTCTTGTAGTACTTGTCAGCCCGCATCAGATATCACTGTCTTACCCATTTGGGCAATGAATAGTTTGCCGAAACGGGTAAGACATGAAGTCGTCGTGACCTAAAAGATAAGACGTCCGGTGCATTCGTATGTAACGATGCATCGGCGTTCCAATCCCGCCGGCGAGTACCAATGTTTCCAATGAAATACGTACTTAACAAATGTTCACGATTGACTTCCACGATGAAGGAATAATATCGTGTAATAAAAATCAAACTCGCAAAATTATTATTTGCGTAATTACTGGTGGCAGGACGTCTTTAGAGTCCGCATGGGTAGGTACCAGCACCCTGAATATTTTTCTGCCGTGAAGCAGTAATGCGTTTCGGTACAATTACAATAAAATCATTTTTTCTTACACTATTTTTAATTTAAATTTATTTTCTATTTTTTAGTTGGATTTTCTATAAAAGCGTATTTTGTTAGTTTTTTTAAACTATTACTTATTTTTCATTTTTTAGTTGAATTTCTATTTTTTCAATATTTTTGTTTAATATTGAATTGTCATCGGTCCTTAATAAGTATACCAAATTTCGAGTTTATCCGACGTTTTGAAGGGGGTCAAAATCATGTTCAAAGATTCCGTTACATACTAACATACATACGTCTGAAGCTAATAAAAGCGTATTAATAAAACGCTCCTTTAATTACAAAGATAAATGTCGCTTAAACGAAATAGTTTTTCACCCCTAGGAATGTACGAGCGTATCACTCCTTATCATGAAATCTTTTTTTATTTATCTTGTTGTCTTTTTCCGCTACAAATATTAAGCAGCACGCTGAGTCAACCTTGTGATCATCTATAAAAATAATAAAATAATCATCTGTTAATTTGTTCTCGAAGTTTGTTACTATATGTAAAGTCCATTTTTGAGAAAAATGAGCTATCACGTAATTCATGCTTAATTGAATGTAATTTTTTTATATATAACTAGTCCGTGTTTAATTTATCAAAAAAATCCCATGTTTTGTACATAACTATACTGAGACCTTAGAACTTATATCTCAAGGTAGGTGGCGCATTTACATTGTAGATGTCTATGGGCTCCAGTAACCACTTAACACCAGGTAGGCTGTGAGCTCGTCCACCCATCTAAGCAATAAAAAAAAAATAAAAAAACTTGAAATCGGTCGGTAAATGAAATTGCATAATCATCGATTATAAAAGTGGTGTAAGTCCAATTGACAGAGGTAGGTGGTATAGCCAGACCTCATATGATTTGCCTGTATTTTTAAATCAACAAATATAGTAACCTTTAATTTTCTCGAAACAAAAGAAAATGGACTTACACCACTTTCAAAATAAACGGTCCATATAGTTTTGAAATCGACATAGAACCAGCGTTGTTTCTATCCTTCAAGCCAACACCGTTTTGAAGGAAAGAACTTGTATAAAACTTGATTTGCTTTTCGATTCATCAAAAAAACTTAGGACCTGTTTTGTTTTATGGTGTTTGGTAAGTCCTTGTCACTATGAAATGCGTGTTGTGTAAGTGACACGTGTCCACTCCCACGTTAAAGGAATACCGTGTAACAATGGTATTAACCAAAAAAAAGTCAAATGGTAGTAGTAGTGAGAGAGAGTATTCTTTATTGTACACCAAAAAAACAAACAATGCGAAACATTAAATAAAAAAAAAAAGTACAATTGGCGGTCTTATCGCTAATAGCGATCTCTTCCAGACAATCATCAGGTGGACAATAATCATTTGGAAAAGAATTACACGTGGTGTTCCTATCGATTATATATATGTATATTATACACATACACACGAATAAACATACATATACGAGTATATATTCATAAATAGACATACAATTACACAATCTAATTTTATACCTTTAAACGAGCAATTCTTTTATATACTTAATATATATAATCTGAATCTCGGAAACGGCTCCAACGATTTTCATAAAATTTAGTATATAGGGGATTTCGGGGGCGATAAATCGATCTAGCTACGATTTATTTTCAGAAAATGTTGTTTTATTCGTGTTTTCAATAATCAACTCTTCCCGATATCTATTGGCGAATAATAATACTATTTTTCTTAATTGAGGGCAACTAACCGCTTTAAAGACACAACAAGACGGCATTATCAAAAAAAAAACGAGCAAAGCTCGGTCATTATCTAGTTTAATAATAATTAGTAGTAGTAGGTAAACAGAACTTCATACGGTTTCTTCCGCGAGTCCTAGACATAATTAAAACTGCTTAAATACGGCTTAATATCGCTTACTATTACTTCTGACGTCACGTCAATCACGTACGCCTAGTAGGTACATGAAAAAAAAACAACATGAAAGTAAAGTTTAAAATTAGTTTTAGTTATATTGTATGAACGTTTGTTTGTTGTGTATGTAATGAAGGCTTTCGTAACGATTTAACTTTAACCGATTGAATTGAAGTTTAATATAGTCGTAATATACTTGTAATAGATGCCGTAAGATCGCACGCGATTATTTTCAAGAATTGGGTTATGTCTTATTTTTATGGTTGAGGCTTTACTGGTGGCCCGGAGGCCTTTCCAGTTTCACAAGGACAGGTGAGCGAGCAAGGGCTCAGCCAGAAGGGGCAGGATTTGCTAACAGCTACCCGAGCGCCTCCAAGGGAGACCTAACAACTCAAGAGAAACTGCTTCGCGAATGGTTATTGGATTTGATGGACCTGTAAGGACGTGTCTAGGGCGACGACGGTGACTGACTCCTGCGTGATTAGGATTGGGTTATGTCGCACATTGAGCGAGTCGCTTTTCGCCTTTCTCCAGTTCCGAATTCACTACTAGTGTCAGCGTAAAATAACGAAATTCGCATCAGATGGGCTGTGAGTTTGTTTAGGGAAATAATGGGCGTCTCATAAAAAAACTCCTTACATCAATAATCCTCAATGCTAAGGATCGTGACCTCAAAGAGGCTTTCTTGGGAAAATACACATGGTGGGGTCCCTCGTCCTTCCACGACAGTGCTTTTGGAACAGGTTTAGTTCTTCAAGGCCACAAAAACCTTATTTGGGTCCGGCTAATTAACCGCCGCCCGACATTCGGCGTTGACTGTTTTACGGTGGAAAGGTCGAACTTTCAACTAAACCCTCCTCTTTTCTCCTCCGGGCTTGGGACCGGCATTGGCATAGCAAACCCTCAGACACAGCCGGATCTTCTGAGTGGGTCGCGTTTCCGATCTGGCGGTAGATTCTGCGAAGCACGGCTCTTGCTAGCGTTCGTGTTAGCAACGTCGTCAGGTTTGACCCCGCGAGCTCACCTACTAGTTAAGGTTACGCTGAAATAGCCTCTTAAGGTTCTTAGCTTAGGTAGGAAAAAAATCATGTAAAAAACAATCCATCAGAAACTTTAAATGGAAATAGTACCTAAATGCAAAATTCGCCGATATCTTTTAATGACGTGCAGGTACGTACAATGGAAATCAATTCTAAAACCATTAAGCGTGTTTCATTGAAACAGCAATATGATTTGTTTCGTCTTGTCCTTTACTTATTTTATTGCATAGATTTAGAATAGGCAGAGTGGTGGTACCTACCCATGCGGACTTACAATGCGCCCTACCACCGGTATATTTTGCCGATTTTATTTTTATTACACGAATTTTTACTCCTTAATCTTTGAAATCCGTGCTAATTACACGCTACACATGCTAATTACGTATACCTTTAGAATAAATGTTACCTGTCTGTGGGATTTAAACACTAGCATGGTCTCATGGCTCGATACGAGTATATCGGATGTCTTATTTTTAAATCAAGATGACATTACTTTCTAAATTAGGTACTACTGGAATATGGCGACATTAATTTTATTTAGCTTATAGCGTAACTTATTTATTTTATGCTTTTGGATAGTACCGTATATTTCTCGCTGTTTTTAGAAAATATGTACGTACCTATCCAGAGCTGTTATATGGTGAATAGGCAATCATGATTTATAGTGAGTCTCCAACTTCATGTAACATGAACAGACACTACATTGAGCATATTACATTATTATCATCTTCTGCGTCGCTTAACACTTGGCAGAGTGGTCATGGCCTTCAAGGGTGGAGGGGCCGGTTTTTCTACCAGACATCACTCTCTTCTAGCTGCGCTTCTGGTGCATTGAACAATTCGCTGGAGTCTTCTTTTGATTGGTCCGCATCTGCCGCGTGTTCTGGTACCCTTCATTCTACTAAACATTTAGTCGAAAATGATTCTTCCACAGCACTCAATTAAACACAGATCTCGTTAATATTTTCAGGTAATCTACTGTACCAATACGTGCCGAAAGTAGAAATATTGGTACCAGAAAAACGAAGGAAATACACAAAGAAAGCAATAGAAGACGCCCTGAGGGCGGTCGAGAATGGGATGAGCAAAAATCTGGCAGCGAAAACGTTCAAAGTGCCCCGGAGTACGTTGATATTTAAAAGCAAACACCCGGAGAAGCAGGACCGGCCGGGGCCATCGACCGCGCTGACAATTCAAGAAGAACGTGACATTGTTAAATGGATCAAGATTAACGCTGAAAAAGGCTTGCCGATAAGGAAAGAGGATCTCATCGCCAGAATATATAAATCCCCGAAGTCCGTTTAAAGGGTAAACAGAAACGGTACAAACTCTACCGGGTCATACTGAATGATATTAAAACGAAAACGTGTTAGATATCCTAACGAGCGGTCGGGTAACGCAGTTAAAAGCTATTTTAAATTGCGTATCAATGAAAACTGCGTCCACCTATTCCTATGTGTCACGCCATATTTATTGATAGCTAAGTTATTGACGTTTTTTTTATGTCGCAGTTTTATTAAGTTATCCAATGTTTCGCAAACAAAACCGTTATTGAAACGACGTTCGCCAACGGGGCCAAACCACTAAATGACTACAATTTTGTAGTCAAATGTTCACTGCAACATGCCTGTTGGAAGAAAGTTCCGGTGTCAACTGAAAAGTGCAGGCGCAACTGTTTTTTATAAATTGAAATTTATTTTACTTACCATATTTTGAAACAAAGTTTTCGTCCCGTTCAAAATAGCTTAAGTATAAAAGTTTTATTTTTCTTTCTATAATTAGAAAAAAAATTATAAAGCTATTAGATACTATTTGTCCAAAATGAATTTTGTTTCAATAATACCCTGCTTTAATAAATTTGTTAAATAATTCTGTTTAATTGCTATTTTGATTGTTTATAACTTGTCGGAAGTAAGCATCGTAAACCCTGTTGTTCTTAATGCCATTTAACTGTAGGCAGCGACTTGGCTCTGTCCCTGGCATTGCTGACCTCCATAAGCGACGGTAACCATTCACCATCAGGTGGGCCATATGCACGTCTGCCTAAAAAAGCAATAAGTAATATATAAATAGTCTTTTATATGGTCAATGATCAAAATTAAAAGATACGACTGAAGAAAATCAATGCTTTGCCTCCTTACGGCTATAAACATTACATTTATACCTCGACTTTGTGTGTGATAATGGTGGTCTGGTGGCATTGTCTATGGGCTCCGGTAATCACTAAACACCAGGTAAACCGTGCTCTCGTTAGCACGTCGAAACAATAAAAAAAAAGATGCAAGCGAATATTCAGTAAGCACTAAAATAAAAACTTGAATATGATATATTCCTATCTGAGCTAATTGTCCAACAATTCTTCATCAACAGGTAAATTGATACAATTAACGAACGGGAAACAGCTTTACATGTTAAACGGCTATACATATTACAAGAAATATCGCCTACAGAAAAGCCACGCGGTAAGATGGCCCTGCACTAAAAAATGCAAAGCCTACTTGCATTTGGACGATGATTTGAACGTTGTGTTGATCTCGTCGACTAATCATAGTCACGACCCGGGCCAATACGTTCAAACGAAATCAGGACGATACGTTAAACTGTAAACAATTTAAAAGACCGTCTAGTGGTTCGGCGGAATGGTCAAAGAAATGTCAATTTATTTTTATTTTGTGAGCGTAGTTTTTCTGAATATACTGCCTTTCCCGTGGGAATGAGTCTTTTTTTCGGGATCAATGTTAGCCCATTTCACTCTCTAGATGTAAAACAGTCGTTTCTAAATAAAAACGTCAATCCATTGCTCCGTTTCGACGTAAAAGGACAAACAAACTTCCACATTTACCGATTAACCACGTTGGGTGGGCCAAATAAACGTCTCACCCAGAAAGGCAGGGGTTTGATAACAACGCCCACGAAGGAAGCCTATTAGCTCAAAAGGGATGATGCTTCGCAAGTGCATCTGCCACAGGAACGGAATCGCGATTGGCTGAGAAGATCCGGGAAGAAATTGGATTAATCCTACTATCCTATACCATAAAAATAGATTGCTATATGACTTTTTTTCTGGGCTGAGGGTCGACCCTTCTACGAGGTCCCCGAGCCTTGGGGGTTGTGTGGGACTGGACGATCCGCTGATGTTGGGAGCGAGCCACGGGCCTTAGGACGGTATTTAAGACCCTACCCACTAAACCACTCCCATACACTCTCGTCCAAGCGTCCGATCTTCTCCGTGGTCAGAAATGTTGTATGCTGCCCATGACCTCAACAATGTATTTTTTTACCCACCACCTGGTATGAAATGATTACCGAAACCCATAGATACCACAACGTGAATTTCGCTACCCAGTTTGAGATATGATGTCTTAGTCTCAATTTTATTACGGCTACCCAATCTTCCAAACTAACGCATAACCGCTTCAGGACACAAGTAGGCAGCAGCAACAATTTTATCAATTTGTATTTTTATACACGGTGTTATTCGTTTAATATGCACGCGGTTCGTAAACATGGCTTAATTATTTAAATATTTTGCTTTCTATAGATCGTTTAGTGGTCATAAAGACTAGTAGATTACGTGACTCGAGTACGGGATTTGACATCTTTCTACATGTTTCTATCTCGTATGTGTGTTTAAGGTACTCATAACACAGCAGACAATTTTAGCTGGAGCTGTCAAAGTACATACATCGTTTCTTATATCATTGAGAATACCGCTCGTTGCCTTCGTGTGGTCCAATATGTAAACCTTAAAATTGTATATTGTCATTCAGCCAGTCCTAAGCTTCTGGTCTCTGGTTAGAAAATGCTCGATGACACCATAGTTTGGGCAAGCAAGTACCTCAGGGTATTAAATGGCAATTTAAAGTGTGCTCTTTAATTGGGCCAACCAAAGCAACACTAAGGAAAAAGTTTTGGTTACAGAAAACTAAAAAAATATTATTGGCGGTAGATTTCGTTCTTGCTATTCGGGATTTGGTCTTTACTCGAATGTTGTGATCTCAGGTCTGTAGGTTGGTAGGGAGCAGCCATCAATATACACACAGCATCAGGTATGATTTTTGAAAACTGATTAAAACATCAAAAACGTGCAACCTAAATAATTTATATAGACTCCGATAAAACCAGCCTTCTGTACTAATCCAACCCTTTTTCGTCAACAGGTCAACTGATAGAATTAACAAACGGGAAACAGTTTTACATGTTAAACGGCTATACATATTACAAGAAAAATCGCCTACAGAAAACCAACGCGGTAAGATGGAACTGTACTAAAAGATGCAGCGCCTACTTGCATTTGGACGATGATTTGAACGTTGTGTTGGTCTCGTCGACTAATCATAATCACGACCCGGGCCATTACGTTCAAACGAAATCAGGACAATACATTAAACTGTAAACAATATTATTAAAAGTTCATCTAGTGCTTCGGCGGCATGGTCAAAGAAATCTCAATTTATTTTTATAACGTGTTACGTAGTTTTTCTGAATATAATGTCTTTCCCGTGGGAATGAGTCTTTTTTTCGGGATCAATGTTAGCCCGTTTCACTCTCTAGATGTAAAACAGTCGTTTCTAAATAAAAAGTCAATCCATTGCTTCGTTTCGACGTAAAAGGACAAACAAACTTTCACATTTACCGATTAACCACGTTGGGTGGGCGAAATAAACGTCTCACCCAGAAAGGTAGGGGTTTGATAACAACGCCCACGAAGGAAGCCTATTAGCTCAAAAGGGATGATGCTTCGCAAGTGCATCTGCCACAGGAACGGAATCGCGATTGGCTGAGAAGATTCGGGAAGAAATTGGTTTAATCCTACTATCCTATACTATAAAAATAGATTGCTATATGACTTTTTTTCTGGGCTGAGGGTCGACCATCCTACGAGGTCTCCGAGCCTAGAGGGCTATGTGGGATTGGACGACCCGCAGATGTTGGGAGCGAGCCACAGGCCCAAGGATGGTATTTAGGACCCTACCCACTAAACCACTCCCATGCACTCTCGTCCAAGCGTCCGATCTTCTCCGTGGTCAGAAATGCTGTATGCTGCCCATGACCTCAACAATGTATTTTTTTACCCACCACCTGGTATGAAATGATTACGAAGCCCATAGACGCATTACCGGTTCGATGCACAAATAGGCAGCAACAACAATTACGACAATATATATATATTTTTAATCAGTATATTTTTATACACGGTGTTATTCCTTCAATATGCATGCCGCTCGTAAACATGGGTTAATTATCTAAATGTTTGCGTTCTATACACCGTTTAGTGGTCAATTATAAAGAAATAGTAGACCACGTGACTCGAGTACGGGATTTGACATCTTTCTACATGTTTCTATCTCGTATGTGTGTTTACGGTACTGATAACACAGGAGTCAATTTTAGCTGGAGCCGTCAAGGTATATCGTTTCTTATATCACTGAGAATACTGCTCGTTGTCTTCATGTGATTCACTACGCAAATTTTAAAAATGTATATTGTCATTCAGCCAGTCCCAAGCTCTGGTTTGAAAACGCTCGATGGCACCATAGTTTGAGCAAGCAAGTACCTTAGTGTATACAATGGCAATTTAAAAGGCCAACCAAAGCAACACCGAGGAAAATGTTTGGTTACAGAAAACTTAAAAATTATTATTGGCGGTAGATTTCGTTCTTGCTATTGGTCTTGACTCGAATGTTGTGATCTCAGGTCTGTAGGTTGGTAGGGAGCAGCCAGCAATATACACACAGCATCAGGTATGATTTTTGAAAGCCGATTAAAACATCAAAACCGTGCAACCTAAATAATTTATGTAGACCCCAATAAAACCAGCCTTCTGTACTAATCTTCAAACACTTCTTCATCAACAGGTCAACTGATAGAATTAACAAACGGGAAACAGTTTTACATGTTAAACGGCTATACATATTACAAGAAAAATCGCCTACAGAAAACCAACGCGGTAAGATGGCCCTGCACTAAAACATCGACATGCCACGCCTACTTGCATTTGGACGAAGATTTGAACCTTCTGTTGGTCTCGTCGAGCAATCATAGTCACGACCCGGGCCGATACGTTCAAACGAAATCAGGACAATATATTAAACTATAAACAATATTTTTAAGAGACCATCTAGTGGTTTAGGGGCATGGTCAAAAAAATGCTAAATTATTTTTATAACGTGTTACGTAGTTTTTCTGAATATAATAAATGTCTTTCCCATGGGAATGAGTCTTTCTTTTTTCGGGATAAATGCTAGTCTATGTCACTCTACAGACCTAAAACGTTTAAAAAAAACGTCAATCCATTGCTTCGCTTCGATGTAAAAGAAGGACAAACAAACAAACTTCCACATTAATAATATTCTTAAAGAGCCGAAATAAAGCGATTCGATTCGCCTATCATACTATTTATACGAAGGCGCTCGTAATGTTTTACGAAAGTGCACAAAAACCACTAATATGTTTTGAAAAAAGTAGTTTTTGAACTACGAGTCTAATATGCCCGACTTTGTAAACTTCAGATTTTGATTGCTCAAAACCAGGAGATAGCTATCTACGGACTTTCGTGGAAGATTTAAGGGCGATAGAGTGAAACCACGTATGCAACGAATTAAAGCATCTTAGAAAATCTTAATGCTGGTAGGACGTGATGAGTGCCTATTTTTGCGGTGAAGCAGTAATGCGTTTCGATTTGAAGGGTGGGGCAGCCGTTATACTATAAACATTGAAAGTCAGAACTCATGTGTTAAGTTACGCGGCAGCGTTTACGTTATTGCTGCCTATGGACTCCAGTAACTACTTAATACAAAATGGGTCGTGAGCTCGTCCACCCATCTAAGCGATAAAATAAAAGTAGTGAAATGGTGCAAAAGCAGTTTATTATTCAGAACGCTGTCACACATATGATGTATGATTTGTATAACAGCATTCTAGGTTCTACGCTCAACGCGAAATAGAATGGCTCTGACTTAAATACGGAAAATTCTAGAAACAAACATGATGCTTGCAATAAAAACGTTGATAGTTTAAACGAAAGTCAAAACTCTGAAGACATGAAAACATGGGTTAATTGTCTAAATAATTTCCCTTCTATGGATCTTTAAATGGTCAATTACAAAGACTAGTAGACAACGTGACTCGAATACGGGATTTGACATCTTGCGACATGTTCTTGTCGTATGCGTGTTTTCGGTACACATAACACAGGAGACAATAAAATTTTAGCTCGAGCTATCAAAATATATCGTTTCTTATTTCATTGAGAACACCGCTCGTTGCCTACGCGTGGTTCACTACGTAAACCTTAAAAATGTACATTGTCATTCAGTCAATCTCGAGTTTATGATCTCTGATTAGAAAATTATCCATGACACCACAGTTTGGGCAAGCAAATACCTAATGGCAATTTAAGGTGTGCTCTTAAATTGGCTGTTAAAAGTTAAAAGCAGGACTGAGGAAAATGTTTGGTTAAAGAAAGCTTAAAAATGATTATTGGCGGTAGATTGCATTCTCGCCATTCGGTATTTGGTCTTGACTCGAATGTTGTGATCTTGAACTCAGGTCTGTAGGTTGGCAGGCATCAGCCAGCAATATACATACAGCATTAGCTATGATCATTGAAAACTGATTAAAACATCAAAAATGTGCAATTATTAATGTAGACTCCGATAAAATCAACCTTCCGTACTAATACTACAACCCTTTTTCGTCAACAGGTCAACTGATAGAATTAACAAACGGGAAACAATTATTCATGCTAAACGGTTACACATATTACAAGAAAAACCGCCTACAAAAAGGCCACGCGATAAGATGGCCCTGCACCAAGTCTTCGAAATGCAGCGCCTACTTACATTTGGACGAAGATTTGAACCTTCTGTTGGTCTCGTCGACCAATCATAGTCATTATCCTGACCGATACCTTATAACGAACACGGGAAAATATATTAAAGTGTAATAATACCTCTTTTTAAAACGCCACTACGTTCTACCCGCATCTTCGATCGCATTATCTAGGAAAAGTATCAATAATTTTTCTAAAGTGTCACGTAAAATTTTTCTAGAGTTAATAAAATGTTTTCCCATGCGATGAGGTTTTTTTTTTTCGGTATTTAAGATAGCCTATGTTACTCTCCAGGTGTAAGACTGTCACATAAACAAAGTAATGTCAATCCTTTGCTTCGTTTCGATGAGAACGAAGAACAAAGAAACAAACGCAATTTCATATTTATAATAATATTAATATAAGAACTAGCAGAGATAACTCGGTTACATGCGCCTAGCTTACTGCCATAGGACTATACTGGAGACACTCGTAAAATTCGAGGAATAAAATTAAATAAAGACTAAAACAGCTGACAATGTAATAAAGTGTAGACAATATTTTTATAATACCGCAAGAGGACATAAAATCACGGGCTGATCGCCCTAGCCGGTCTGCGGGCCATCGAAGCTTACCTACGGGCTGGTGCAGGCGCTGACCCAACACGGTTCTTTCGACACCAGATTGAAACTAAGCTGACGGCAGAATGCATGCAGTAGTCGATGCATCTTGGGCACAACGGTACACGCGCTCACTGTATGAAGCACCGCGTAATCTAGACACAAATCGCGGCCGTCTTGTTCCTGACGGGTGATACTCGACTTGCTTGCTCGAATTACTGCAGAACCAAACGGGGGTGAGCAGATATTTTTTTTCTGCATCAATCAATCGGCGTCCAACCGAAAAAATCCCACCCTAATTTTAGCCCCTTAAGTGTTTCGAGTTCTCTGCTAGTGACCTTTTTTTATTGTATAGATGGGAAGACGAACTCACAGCCCACCTGGTGTTAAGTAGTTACCGGAGCCCATATACATCTACGACGTAAATGCCGCCTCCCACCTTGAGATATGAGTTCTAAGGTCTAGTATAGTTACAATACATACAGTTATAGTTACAAATTTTAAAATTGTAGATAACAATTCATTGACTTCGCGCGGGGTGCATCTCTCTCCGTGGGGCGCCGAAACCTAAGAATACCTAGGTATTGTGACCACCGGTCCTTTTGGTCGGCGGGCTATCTAAGGTGCCTGCCTAGACGGCGTCGCCAACTCGTCCCTTTAGGATACCCCTTTAGTTCAGAACCAGAGTCATGAACGCGGTCATCCGTCACTCGGTTACTTTATCGCAAGACTTATTTAGAGCAGTTTATGAGTAGAATCTCGAAAAGTCACTCATACTCGTGGTAGGACCTCTTTTGAGTCCGTACGGATAGGTACCCTGCCTATTTTTGCCGTGAAGCAGTAATGCATTTCGGTTTCAAGGGTGGGGCGGCTGCTGTTCTGTAAAAACTCAGACTTAGAGCTCTTGCCAAATCCAAAGATAACGAAGAAAAGAAACGTGTAGGCATTCTGCTGATGACATTACATATGAAATATTAAAAGTAATATTAACCAGATTGGGTGGGCGAAATATATACTATACGAAATATATATTAATACATAAGAAATATTACTTTTAATATTTTATGAGATCGTCGCAAACCGTGGACATGAATTAAACAAATTAACGTCTCACGGATAAAGGAGAATGCAGTTATTAAAACTGATTAAAACGAACACCAAAAATGACCATAAAAATACATACTTATAAGTCATTCGTACTTTTGTTGTCAGGTAAAAAACGGCCATCGTCTGCGGCAATGAGACAGAAAAGGTATCGAGAGAACTTGAAAATAAATAACCCGTTAAAATACGAGGAACTGAGGAGAGAGAATGCGAGACGAACGAAAATGAAATACAGACGAGTTGAGGAGATGCCGGAAACCGAGAAAATGGCCCAAAGGAAACTATGGAGGAAGAAGAAGCAAAAAATTAAAAATGAATCTCATTAGACCTAGAACTCGCCTCGCCCGAAAACGTAACTCGGCAAATTAATCTTTCGCGAATACAAAGATAAGTGTGACCAATTATGATAACAAAAAAAAAGACAAAGGAAATAATACATTATTAATGTCTTTGTTTTTTTTTATTACTTACTTGGGTGGACGAGCTCACAACCCACCTGTTGTTAAGTGGTTACTGAAGCCCATAGACATCTATAACGTAAATGCGCCACCCACCTTGAGATTATAAGTTCTAAGGTCTCAAGTATAGTTACAACGGCTGCCCCAACCTTCAAACAGAAACGCATTACTGCTTTAATGCAGAAATGAGCAGGGTAGTTGTACCTATCCATGCCGACTCACAAGAGGTCCTACCACCAGTAAAAAAGGCCTTACCACCAGTAAAGAGGTCCTACCACCAGTAAATGTCTTTGTCGGTGGTAGATTATGCAAAGCACTTCTATGGCTTGGGATGGTGTTAGCAAATTCTCTCAGGTTCAGCTCGTGAACTCACCTACCCTTCCTCGCGAAGCTGGAATAAGCCCTTAAGGTTACTAGCGAATACGTATGGGAAAAAATATGTCTTTGTATAATAGTTTACAGAGTTTAACGGAATTAAAAATCAGCTCACACGCGGGTCATCGGTCTCGCGTGCAGTATTCGCTGTTGCTTTTGTTTTAAATCGCATTCGAAAAATAAACATAATTAAATTAGCAATAAAATCTACCGGATAGCGTGAAGCAGTAATGCGTTTCGGTTTGAAGGGCGGAACAGTCGTTATACTGTAAAGATTGAGACTTGAACTCATGTCCCAAGATGCAAGCAGCGGCATTTACATTGTTGATGTCTATGGGCTACGGTAATCAACAACAGGGGCTCCGTGAACGTTCGCCATTCTAAGCAATAAAAAAAATGTAAAAATTTATTTAATTTAACATGAACACAATAAGCAAATTACTAAGGTATAAAGGATTTATCAACAAAAGTCAATAAAATTTTACTTTTACGTAAATGTATCTGTAAATAAATGTTTTGAATATTAATCAGTTTTTCATTTGCAGAAATGCATGCTTGGCCCCTTAGTAAACTATTGAAAGTCGACATAAATTGCTATTTAAAAGGGCTTTTTGAAGTGTGAACTTTTTCAAAACGTACACAAAATTTAATTTGATAAGAGACAAAAAAAAACATAGGCTACGTAGGTAGGTACGACCCTTTACTTACCATAACTATAAACGTTTTAAACGCTGCATGTTAGAAAATGTTCATGAAATGAAATAAAGCTTGTCTAAAATATAGTAACTATCAAATGCTCTAAACTAATAAGCGAATTAACTACTAAAACATACAAACAATCACTATGAATGCATAACTAACATTGTTGATGATTCAGAACTGGAACAGCATAAGCGCTTTTCGTAAAATTAAGTCGACTACAACAATTATGGCGTTCGAAAAAAAAATAGCACTTATGTCGTTTTGCTAATGAATCATTGACACGAGGTGTGGGTGAATTAACAATATGATTTTTCAGTGAACATTTTTATGACGGCGCGCGGTAAAGAGAGATTGGTTTACATGAATTACACGTACTACAAACAGAGCAGAACGAGACACGGCTTCAGGTGGGGCTGTACGAAAAACCGATGGCACAAATGCAAGGCGTTTCTGCATTTGTCGGACGACATGAATATAGTAAGGAGTAACATGGAACATACGCACAGTCCGTTCGGGACGCCAATAAAAAAACCAAATAATTAATCTTTTTTTTTCCATTTTTAGTTAATTATTAGATTATTCAAAATATTAGACTTCTTAGAAGAGAAATAACAGAGATTTTGATTACGTAATGTGTTTTAAAACAACATTTAATAGTGTTTACGTCAATGGGAATATTCGAAAGTTTGCAATGTCGCTAGTGTCGCACGCAGTATTCTTCTTCTTTTTCTTCAACTTATCTCACTAGGTGGGTTCAGCACAGCTAATTTTTCTCTTCCATTCACTTCTATCAGCCGTCATCCCAACACTCACTCCTCTCTCTCTCGTGTCGTCATTAACACACTCCATCCATGTCTTCTTTGACCTCTGTCTGTCGACCTCTTCCCCCTCTACCCTGCACTACCATTTCCATACATCTCCTAGTCACGTGCATCTTCTCTCTACTCATCACATGTCCATATCACGCTAACCGTCCGCCCTTTAATTTGTTGATTACCGGGGCTACTTTCACACTTCCTCGCACGCGGTATTGACATTAATAATTGCATTATTTATTGAAAACTATATGTGAATAGATTACGTACCTGCAATTCGGTAGCTATCCAATATAAAATAGACATAGTATAGTTTTGTTGAAATTCAGTGAAATAGACTTCACGGCAGGAGAGTGAATTCAGAGGCACTTTAGGATGCGTATCTAATATCGGATTTGTGTCTGAAACTTATCGTAGACTGTGTCTACGAGACACTTTGCTTGCATTATTGCCAGTATTAGCTAGTAATAATAAGGACATTGTCTTAGGTAATTCATAAATATATTTTTTCACAGCAAATTATAGTCACAGGTTTGTGAGCATGTTGAAGTTAGGATGGTACAGTACTTTTGTTGTCTGAAAGTGTTTTGTTGTAAGTAAAATTGCTTTTACAGTTAACGACCGATCGTGTCGTCCGTGACCATTGAAACCATATAAATATTTCCAATCATGTCTACAACTCGCCACACTATATTTCGCTGTATGCACGTACATACTGTATATAACATACATCTTGCTTAATTCTATTAAGACCAATGTTCAGTCATGTATTGTGATAAACATTTTAAAGTAATGCAAATGAATAACAAAATGAATAAATGGTATTTTCAAGGAATTTCGGAAGACATAATTTATAATAATGAGAATTTAATTTATAGTTAAATTCCCATTATTACCTATGTATTTATTGTTGTCATTATATTATTTCCAACGTTACGAACAATTTACATATTTAATGGTCATGCGGACGACTAAAAAAACGTGGCGTTAAATCGTAAAAACAATTTTAATGAAATCATGTGTAGTTTATTTTTAACAGTTTTTATATCTCGAATTGTTAAACCGTCACCGAGAATCGTGATTTTGTTTGATTTCGGTACAGCTTCTAATTAGTGTTTAGGATTATTAAAATGTTGGTTTTGATTCTAGTCAAAATGTAAAATATGATCTCGTTACATTATTAAATTTTATTATTAAAAAAATGTGTATTTTTTGTGTCCTACTCCCTCCTAGTCTTGCACTTGTCCCATAAGCTAAAGTAGATACAACATTCCAACATACAGGTTTAATTTGCTTATGATTTCACGACAGATCGTTCTATTTTCTTGGAAATGATAGAGCTTGCATAGACTAGAATACTTGGTTGAATATTACGTAAATACATTTAATTAGTTTAATGGACTGAGAATAAAAAATGGGTACAAAAATGGTACAGATTTAAAAGTCCTTAATAAAACTGTAGGGATTCAAGTATGTAATAGTCTTAATGAAATTAAAAAGTTTAAATTATGGAACTTAAAGTTGTAAAACAAGTGACTCTTTGAAAACTATATGTGCCATTTCTAATTCTCAAATTCTTTACTCTCACTATTGCCTAAATTTTTTTATACAAACTATATTATCATGGGGTGTTTGAATAACGCTCACTATTTCAAAATTCATTGTTACACAAGTTGCGAAAATTGTTTGAACCGTTGACCTAACAAGCCTACATCCATCCAGTGAAAGATCTTTTCTAGGTATTAGATAACGTACCTACAGCTTCAAATATATACGACAATATTTAAATCGAACCTCCGCATCTGCTATCAAACTGACCGAGTTAAATCAAAATTTGATTCGAATCAAGTGAATGATACACACCGCCAAACATTTGACGGTTAAACTTGTACCAAGTGGTTACTCAAAAGCATGTATATCATCACCTCCTGAATCCTCGATCGACGAGTTAAGTTTTAAAGGTAACTGACCTTTAAACTCTTTGAACTGTAAACCTTCCCGGCTAGAATAAACAGAAGGGTGTTTGTTACTAAATATGGCTGATGCGTACACAAAATATGTACGAATCAAAGGAAAGTGATGAAGGATAAACTAATGAGGCTCTGTTGCGTCCTTACGCAGGGTGAAGAGGTAATTAGGCTCAAGTCGCACATATTTACTAAGGAAGCCAGACCGTTATGACGTAAGGCTCTTGGGTCAATGTAACTGTAATTAAATACCGTCCATTATAAACATTACAGGATCTTTTATAACGACCACACGCGGCAAGAACCTAGTGGTCGCAGGATTTACGTTTTTCAAAACCGGTCAAATCAGAAACGGAGGTGCCAGGTATACCTGCTCCTGTTACGTCAGCAAGAGATGCAAGGCCTACGCTCATGTCGACACCAACAACAAAATCGTGAAACTAAATAACGATCACAATCACGACCGAATCAAGTACTATAAACTAAGCGATGGGACGTACGTTAAGCTATAATAATACGTGATGCGAACTGGGTCGTTTAATTTTGGAAAGCAAGAAGTACCTTCGTTCATAACGTCACAAAAAATAAACTTTAAAGAAACCAACCTACGGCTTAATTTCGATTGAGTGATTAGTTCAATTGCCAAATGTAAGAAAGATCATCACTTGAGAATCGGCTCGAGCGATTCGGCTGATTTGCGTTGTCTTTAATTATTAGGAAAAGGTTTGATTGAAAGCTGTCTTTTTGTTAATCCATTTAATTTATTTTTATTTCATAAATGAACTATTTCAACTAATAAAATAAAAATGTGAAGTGGAAATCTTATTATGATTGTAACGCGGCTTATTCTTGAGATCGCGTTAGGAAACGTTTATGGAACAAATAATTAGGATGGCGATACTCATTTGCGCTGGCTTACAATACTCAATACCACTTGTAAAATTATGGAATTACCCCAAGAAACAGAGAAGGCTTAGGTTGGAGAAGTCCACAACGCAAGAACGTTTTACATTAAACTTTTTTTTCTTGAAGAAATTAGTTTTTCATGCTCTCCTCCACAATGGTCGAAGTTAACTTTAACTTCACAGTCGATTCCTGGTTTGCTTTACGATATACCAAAACGTATTACCAACTTAATTTTCTTAAATAAATCCAGAGCAACATCGCCAATTATGAATAACCTCTTTTAAAATTACATTACAGCATATTTCATAACCTTGACGCGTGGTTCCAAATTACTCATGATCAATGGCTATACCTTCAACAAAAGCGGTCCAATACGGTCTGGTGGTTCAAGATACAGTTGTTCCTGTTACAACAGCAAAAGTTGCAAGGCCTACGTGCACCTCAATAATGAGGGCGTCATTATGAAGTATTCCTCAGAACACAACCACGACCGCGTCAAATATTTTAAGACTAAAGATGGGACTTATACTAGACTTTAATCTATGCGAGTCCGTCTGCCCATAGAGCTCGGGATTCACTTCATACTACAGCCGAGAAATCCAATCTCCACTGACACTACTGGTTGGTAGAGGGCGATTATGTTTATAGGTTTGGCTAAGGTCTCGATCGAACGTAAAGCCAATCCATTTTCAAAAAGAACGTTGACTGTTTAATTTTATTGGTTGAGTAGGTCACATATATCCTATCAACGAGAACATTTTAAGTGTTTTATTTTTGCATGGAATAAAAAGTGCCCCGAATACGAATACAGGGTGCTTCATTACACTCAAAACTTAATTATTAATCATCAATATACTTATCTTTCTAATATCGGTTAGGAATCGTCACTAGAACGTGTCAGACCGATTTTTCTTTGAAAGCTGTACAAAACGCCGAGAGTCCAAAAAGTCCAAAGTCTGTAAATACCGGCATTTGCATTAAAAAAAAACTAAGTATACATAAAATGTTTTGCGGTAATGGCACTCGTACCTAGTTGTTTGATTAATTGGAAATGAAACAGGTATAACATAAATAGAAAATCAAAAATAAAATTCAAGTTTAAATTGGTATTTATTAAACACGTCCTGTTCTTCTTGTTGTCCTTATAAGCTGAAATGGACCGCCTGCCTGATGGCAACTTTTCTTCTATTATATTTCCGAATATCAATTGCAACTTGCCCTACTTTTGCTGTATCTTCTTTTGTTGTTTCTTATATAATACTTCATCCGTTTTTGGTCACATGCTCTGTATCTTATTAATATAATAAACATTTACATTACATTTAGATTTTACAAAACCAAAATTTATTGTACTACATTGTACTATACTATCGTTCTTAAATTGTAAGGGACCTAAAAATTTAACTCACTGAGACAACTGGTACTATAAGAAAACCATAATTCACCATAGTATTTCTTTCTATTTTCTCGAGTCGTATATACGTATAATTAAAACTAACTATTACGGTTTTATTTCGCATATTTTCTTTTTTTCATTCGTCCGTTACTACGAAAACTGTAAAGTATTTGTACCGTTGGAAATAAAATAATGACAATAAAAAAAGCGAGATAAAACCGTAAATGCAGTTATGATAATTCACTGCTTAAAATCGTTTTTCTTTTCGAACTTAACTCGATCGATTTGTGCTTTTGTGCAATTTAAGAGATGCTGTAATTTTGTAGTTTTTACATTAGATTAAGGCATTCATCGTGTAATTTATGAGGATGAACTCTCAGCATGTTAATGTAATAAATTACTGAGTATTATATGTAAATAAATACCTACAAAACATTATTGTAAACGACCGCCTTTGAAGGCCTATGTAGTAGTAGTTTATAATGATAAGTACTTGTGTGCAATTGAATAAAATGTTTTTGTCTATTACATTCCTTTTTTGGGTCTGCGGCCGAATCTCGATACGAAATCCTAATCGAAAAATAACCTATGAGGGGTAAAATCGGTCAACACAGCATCCAGAGGCGTCGCGGCTACAGCGATGGCACTCATTCCCGATCTTGCGGCCCGAATGGAAAGCAGTCAACGTCGCCCAAAACACGTCGTTTCGGATCCTCTCGATCCACTAACGGTACTTTTAGGTACCTCAAGCACCGGTCATCGTTCTCGTCGAACCCGTCGCTTGCGACCAAGGGCTCGACGAGTAAATTAACCTACAGACACAGCCCACTGAGTTTCTCGCCGGATCTTCTCAGTGGGTCGGGTTTCCGATCCAGTCGTAGATCCTGCGAAGCACGGCTCTTGCTAGGGTTTGTGTTAGCAAAGTCGTTAGGTTTGAGCCCCGTGAGCTCACTTACTAGTTAAGGTTACACTGATATAGCCTCTCAAGGCTATCAGCTTAGGTAGGATAATAAAAAAAAGATGAAACTGAGCGCTGCATTGCTACACAGCGGTTATATTTATTCGTGTTATAGCGTTTTCCTTGCATAGCAGGTATGCTCAAAAAAAACATCCAAAACATTCCAGGTTGAATTAGAACAGTCGTTATACTAATACAATAAAGGATTCATCAGCCTGTTGTCTCTGTCCTCGCATTATAGCCCCTATAAGCATGTGATGAGCTTCGTCACCTCATCTATCCTAATAAAGGAAATTGTGTACTTTAACAATCTTCTCTTCTCTCTCTTCCTCAACCTGTGTCCACCCAATGGTGAGTGTAGGTCTCTTCATATGCACTCCTTTTTTTTAATCTCTAGTCTTTCGCATCTATTCCTTACCAGCTATTCTCTACCAACTATAACCACGTCATTAGGCAACCTGAAAGTTAACAATAATGTCACACAAACGTAACATGTCTGAGTATCGCTTCATTAAAAACTTAACATTCTTCGTTTTTCTTTGTAACATCCTTATTAAGATTCTAAGCAGTATAATTTTCACAGCTAAGTTCATTACGACGGCTCGGGGGTCGACCTTGTTGATGATAAAGGATTATTCGTTCTGTAAGCGAAGCATTTCGCGAGGAGGAAGATCTAGATACTGTTGTTCGAAAACATGGAGCAAAAGTTGCAAAGCGTACGTTCACATGGACGTGAACAATGTTATCACTTTGGCTTATTTGGAGCATAATCACGAACCACCCAAATACGGTCAAACTGAAGACGGTGCCTACTATAAGTTATAACAGCATTTCTCTCTCGAGCGATATCTCGTTGGATCTCACAATATCCATAGCGGAAACGATTTCACTGATGTATATTTATAATAAGGCGCATTTTTAGATGTAAGTTTTGCTGGCATTGGAATAGAGTGGAATCTGACATTTATACCAGCGCGCATATCTTTTGGATCCATAACATGCTATCGGTTGTAAGTAATTATGTACGCAATTCGCGGGTTTGAGTTATTCCTTCATCGTGAAATTCGTTTCTTAATAGACTTCACTCACATAAAAGATGTCAAATGCTGAATTGACTTTCTGGGCTCAGTTTTTATAAATCAATATTTTTCTAACAACTATCTGACTAATTTTTGTTGTCCTACACGAATAGGGATCATTGTCCTGCCTATTTCTAGCGTTCCGGTTTGTCGGGTGGGGTAGCGGTTGTAAATTACGACTGAGGAATCGACCTCATGTTTCAAAGTAGATGGCGACATCCATGTTATGTCTATGGATTCCAGTAACCACTAAACACCAGGTTTTCGGTGACCACATTTATCCACATCATCCATACATTGCCACACCAAAGCCAGCACCACCTGTGCATTCATAATGTAAATATTTCTTTTGTTACTATCGAAGACAATTGGAACCCAAAAATTTATATTCGGTTTCGAGCTAATGTGAAATAAATCTATGACGTCGGAAAACATTTTTATTTTAGGGATCTATTTAAATACATTTTTAATTCTTAAATGGGTGGACGAGCTCACAGCCCACCTGGTGTTAAGTGGTTACTGGAACCCATAAACATCTACGATGAAAATGCGTAAAAGGTGGCTACCTTGAGATATAAGTTCTAAGGCCTCACGGCAACAACGGCTGCCCCACCCTTCAAACCGAAACGCAATTACTGCTTCACGGCAGAAATAGGCAAAGCGGTGGTACCTACTCGCGCGGACTCCCAAGAGGTCCTACCACCTTTATGTTCTGTTTCTTATGAAATTCTGACAGTAGTTTATATTTCGCGGCTGATTTGACGATGAATTACATACATATCTTCGGGACTTTGCCTAAAGGGACTCCTTTTAATAATATATCATATTTTAGTTATTATATTATAATACCTATATTTTTTTAAAGTTTTTCCTTTTAAGTTCATTGTTCTAGTATATATATATATATATATTTTTATTTCTATATAAATAAATAAAGGATAAGGCAATATGTATAATGACAAAGAAATTTAAAATATAAATAATAAACCAAATTAAGTTTAAAAACATCTAGACAATGTTTTGTTTTCTATAAAAAAAATCTTATCCATGAAGCGGTTATAACCAGTCAGTATATGAGTGTAAGAAATTTAGTTTATATATTTTTCCATGAAAAAACTTTGAAACCAAATTGCAAAATATTGTACACATTATGCGTTACAAACGAAATACAGAATTTAATTTCTCTTTTTATTTTCTTTGTTGAATCTACTGATTTTTTCCTCTTTATTTTGTTAAAACCAGACCACAAATAAAAGTACCATATGATTAGTAGCCTATAAGTTGCACAGTGTAAGTACTCGTATCTAATGATCAGACAACAATATATTAAATGATCAACAAAATTTCAAGAATTGCAACCTTTTTAACCACTTTGAAATAATGTTCATGTTCTCAATTAAAGATGTTTCTGTTTATGGTTAATTGTAACGTAGTCATTTTCAGTTGTCAAGTCAATTACCTGGCCAAGACAATACATTCAGCTTGTCTTTGTCGCAACCCATTAAAAACCATTTGCATTTAGTCGGTAGTATTTCTTTTAAAATCCTTTAGTAGTTAGTTACCAAGGACAAGTGATGAGGTTGGAAAAGAATAAAACATTCTTAAAATGACCGAATCAATTGTAATTGTCGACAAGAAATCCATACTTGAATACTGCATTACCGGATTCACATTAAATTTCCATTGAAACTCAATATTTTTGTGAAAGATGTGAGAGCTGTTATAAAAAATGTCAGCTGATGCTTTCAACTTTCCATTCTTTACGTGTACTGAAATTTTCTTGAAGCTCTAATCAGTATCTTTCACAGCGACCTTCATCAAGTTGGCTCGCGGAGCAACCTTACTGATGATAAACGGGTACACGTTCTACAAGAGGAGCAATGTGCGCGCAGGAGGATCTAGATACTGCTGCTCGAATACTTGGAGCAAAAATTGCAAAGCGTACGCTCACGTGGACGCAAACAACTTTATAACCCTGGCCTCTTTGGATCACAACCACGAACCGTCCAAGTACGTGAAGACTAAAGACGGTGCCTATTTTAAATTATAGATACGCTTGTTGGAACCGGGTTTGTCTATTTACCAAACGAATCTCGAAAGATGAGTCTTTGGGCGTTAGCAAATAAGTCCGCGAGCGGTTTTATTGGCTCAGATGTGTCCCTTTTGGATTGCAATAACGAAGTTTTACTTGCATTGGAGTTACGGATATTCTCTGTCTTTTGAATTGTTTTTTGTTTAATTTCGTGGGCTTGAACTAAGATATCTTGGTAAGCAAAAACGCTCAAACAGAACTAAGTTGATTGAAAACTTAGAACTCCATAATCTCGCCTTCTTTACTGTTCATTAAAACATATCTGACGTTTGGAATACTGTACAGTTTTCGTGGTCTAGGTCTAGGGTGACTAATGTCTTGTTCGTTAATGTTTTAATATTGGCCTAACTACTGACTATTTTTCTATAATATAAAAACTAATTTCTATAATACATAATATAAATCTTCATTTCACACAGAACGAAAATCAGTCTCGTAAGGTTTTGCAATCTATTTGACTCCGGTTTTCATCTTCACGATAAGATGATCCCAGGTGTTAAATATACACTAACCATCTTCGTGCTTTCTTTTTCTCTTTTTGAAGGTATTTCTTTTATTATAATGACCACGCTCTCCTTATGTGGATTTTTTTTTCTGTAGCGAATAATTGGATTTTGTCAGGTCTTGTGAAATGGTTGGCATCATTTACTAACTCTTATATTGTAAAATGATGCCAAACAAATTATAATGCGTTTGACAAAATCCAAATCCACCCTAAAGTATTCAAATCGTCTGAAATAATGTAATGACATACAAAACGTTAGATTGAACTACAAAAGACAGACACAGAAACCACAAATTTTAATTATGACTACTGACGAAGAAAATTTCTGAACACTATTGTAAAATCTTTTTATTACTGATAATAATTATATTGGTAATTTCCAATTTCATATACTATAAGGTAACCTAATTTTAAAAGTACATATTTGTTGTATTGTACTTAATTACTATCTACTATCCAAGGATATTAGTTAAATGCAGTAACATGTACTTTATTATACAAAACATCCTTTCTGTTATTGCCATTGCCAAGGTAGACGCAATTATAATTTTGCAAACATTAATTTGTTCTGAAGCTGTATGTTATTGGAACCAGTAAACAGCTTTTTTTTTATATCGATGCTAACTAATATCCGATTTTGATTTTGATTTAATTATAGACAACAAATATTTTTTTAGAGACGAAATTTGATAAAATCAGATAATGCGTAACACGACTCTTGTTTGATGAACGAGCGTTAAAAGTTTTAGATTGTATTTGATGTGTTAAAAATAAAATGCATGTTCACAAATTCTCCCCTTTTATTTTAATACATTTTAAATTGAACTGAGAGTTCGGGGATTGGATGTAAGAATAAACAGTTCCTTAGGATAAAGGGCAACGTTTACTCCTATCGAACGAATGAAATATACCAGCAACGGCAATATAGAACGTACCAATTATCCTTTTTTTTTTTTTAACGCTGGGGAATCCATTTACTGATACCCGGTCGAGAGGGGTAATAGACCGGGTTATGTCGGACTCCGGCGCCTCCAGAGAAGAAGAGGGGGAAGAGGAAGACCAAAGTCCTCCTCTTCTTCCAATTCCTACCGGGAGACTACGCCTTGAGAAAGGCGCGCGAGGCGTTGCGCGGCGTCTACCACGCAGAACCCGCCCCGCAAACCCGACTACCGACTAAACCCTATCGAGCTCCACCACTCCGACTCCACGAAACCTAAGGTACCGCACAGTGCGCGCCGATGGACGTACCAATTATCCTAAGTAATTGAGTATCTAAGATGGGTTCTCGAAAGATGTATATTAAGAAAAATTATTTACGTAATCAAATCTATTTTTCTCTATAATTAATGGCAAATAATTTAGTGAGGCTAGCGATTGAATTTGTTAGTTCTCTGAACACTTAAATTTTTTCAATAAAGTTTGAAAATAAAACTCCAGACGCCTTGAAGTCAATAACGTGCTTTAAAAATTCATTTTTACAATTAAACAGTCAAATGCGACCCGCTTTGCTGGCCGATCTTTGAATTAACCGATCTTAAATTTACAAAGAATTAATTCACATGATTAACTGTTAGGTCAATCAGAAGATTTCTTGAAAATCTCATCGAAATCCATCAGTACCGCTCTATTTATTATTTATTTTGGTACACGGGAAATATTTTTGAAAATATGTTTCAGTTTCATTAAAATTATCGTTAAACTAATTCAATTGAGATTATTACTTCTCATTTCAAGGTATTTAATGTATGATATCTAAGGAGTTTACTCCTATGCCCGTCTATGTCATGTAAAAATGATTATGCTTGTACTTATTTCGCATCTTCAGTATTAAAAAGTTGCAACGTCAATGGAGAGAAAACACATAAAGAAACCCTTTATGACATGTTTACACCCTGCCATTGTCAATTTATAAAATTTGCACCTCAAGCAGTTAGTAATTTTAAAATTAAGTAATATTTTTCCAGTATCCCAATTCGTCACACTTATTAATGGCCAATTATTGCTAATGGTAAACGGATATATCTTCCACAAGACGGTCACTGTGAAGAACGGATACAAATGGCAATGCTCGGCCAAGAAGAAGAAGTGCAACGCTTTTGTGATTACGAGCACTGACGGGAAAACTGTAACGTACAGTAGATTACGTCACAGTAATCATAAAATACCTAATTACAAAGCTTTAGAATTTAGTAAACTAATAAAGACGTGAATTTTTGATGTGTCTTTCGGTTCCTAACTTAAGTCAGCGAAATTCTGGCGTATTCACAGCGCTGTGGTCCATGCTCCTGAACGGAAGACTGCTATGGATAATGTTTTCATGTAATTAAAATAATAAGTCAACAATATTGAATTGTCTTCTCTATGTATTGACTGATTTGGTGGGGCAGTTGTTAGTGCCTGACTGTTCTACTGAGGGTCACAGCTTCAATTCCCATATCAGGCAAACATTGTGTGATAAACCGGTTTGTCTGCTCTTTGTCTGGGTGTTCCTTATGTACATATATACTTAACGTATATGGTATGTTTGTTAGTCTCTAGTACCCATAACACAGGGAATCCTAAATTGGAGCCGAATGACCGTGCGTGGTTTGTTCTAAGTTATTATTGCATTTTTTTTAAAGTCTTATAACAGTTATTTTTATTATTATTCTCGAAACTCAAGCACGAGTTATTCCTTTCGCTTGTCCGGGCCTTCACAATATAGGGCCTATGTGCAAAATCCAAAACGGCTTTTTCATAGATATCTTTGTTTTATCATCAGAGCATTAACAGCCATTGATCATTTAGAAAGATACCGATACAGCCGGTATTTTCTTCTGTATTCACGTGCCATCATCAGAACTTTTACAATCAATAAAAAAATTATCAGTTTCAGCTCGTTTCGTAAAGAATTTCAAAGGCGCCACCCTCCTTCTCATCGACGGTTACTCATTCAGCAAAAACAGCGGGATCCGTGAAGGCGGCACCAGATACGCCTGTTCCAACACTGTCTCCAAGCACTGCCAGGCCTACGTTCACGTGAGCAAAGACAACGTTTTGCTCAAGGCTTTCACTGCTCACAACCACGAGCCGCCAAGTTTCTTCGTCAGTAAAGAAGGAATATACTTTAAGAGATCGTAAAATGTATTGATTTCACTGAATAAAAAAAAATTAACAATAATGTGTCATTCAAAGAAAATGCAGTAATTTTTACATTCTTAATTTTATATTAGACTATAATATAATAAAATAAAACTGTTTAGAATTAGTTTCCATATTTATAACTGCGTTAAATAATTTAACATTCATTAAAAAGCATGCGTTTATCTAAATGAGGTCGTTACACGTTAACTCAATCTATTCTTCCGATTTGTATACACTTTTTGCCCAAATGACGTGTATCTTAACACGCCATCCTATAAACGGACTAAAAATATATTAAATGTTTATGTAGTTTTTAGAGTGTATCATTTCTCCATTTCAATACGCCACTGCTGCTACTAATAAGATAATTATTTTGTCAAAATTCTATTACAGTGCAGTAAACAACACACAGATTCGGGAATTACGACTCAAAGTAGACCATAGAACGCACATTCTTGAAAAACTGATGCTATTTGTACGGAAAAAGTTCATTTAAACCATCAATTAAAGCATCAGTTTAGCAGAATGTTTTTTTCTTAAAAGGGCATGCCTTTTTTCTTACTGTAGGTTGACGGATGACCTACCGCTAGCTAGCTAGATACAAGGTCGAATTCTCAATTGTATTGTTGTAATATAAAAGATATTTCGCCCTCAAGTACGACTGCTCCATATAGACACGATGTAGGTTCAACACATCCTATTTATGAAAGTAAGTAACTAATTTTGATGTATATAAATAAGCGAAAATTCTCATGGGTATTATTTTTTACATCCTTCACAGCGTCATCGATCATTTTTAAAAAAATCATTAGTAGATATTTTAACGATTTTATTAACGAAAATATTCATCTACAAAACTTTTTTTTTATGATTGAAAGATTACTGGTGGCCCGGAGGCCTTTCCAGTTTCACCAGGACAGGTGGGATCTACAAAACTTACACAAATTCATCTTTACTCTGTTTATCTAACTTTGTTCTAATTGTGATGTTATCTGCTTGTCTTATTGCGAGCTTTGCTTAAAAGATCGGTACACTCAACAAAAACGTCTAAAACCATTACAGAATTTGAATTCGTCTCAATGAAGAATGGAGCAATTCTACTAATGTACGAAGGACATACTTACCACAAAACGAATACTCACAAAACAGGTGTCACCTACTGGCGATGTTCGGCAAAGAAGAAAGGATGCAAAGTAAACATTTTAGTGAACAAGGATAACACTGTCATAACAAGAATACGAGGAAGTCATAGTCATGGATTACCAAACGTGTGTTTTGATGATGAAGATAATACATAAGAGAGAAATGATTAAAGTATCTGTGACTAAAGATGCAAACGTCTGTAAATAATATAGAACAACTGGGTTGTTATTTTTGGCTAGAACGCGAAACTGGTCTGGCCATGACAGTGAGAAAAAAATCATCGTCTAAATTTCAAATTCTATTTCTGGTCAAGAAGTTTAAAGATATCCGTTCGTTGGAAGATCTTGGCTTTCTAATAGGAATTGCCATAAGGTCTCCGAAAGGATGTGAAGTATTCAATATAGTTGGAACTTAAGATAAGTATGGGAGCCGCTGTATTCATGTGGCTGCGAAATCGAGATGAAGCAGTAAATAATCAAATCTTATGGGAAAAAAAATTACCCAACTAACAGGAAAGGGATATGTTACTTCAATATGAATTTAATATAAGAAAAGAGTTACAAATTTACAGTTGGTCGATCACCTCATAAAACTTTTTATTGCCACCAATAATACAAATTATGAATTAAGTTGGTAGGGAAAATTTAACAAATTATATTTTACTTACATCATCGGGTACGTGTAGAAGAGATATATGTAGTTGTTAATAAAAATTGTTTCGTTAAAAATATTAATTGAACAGTATTTTTGCTTACTAATAACTTCATATTATTTTTAGACTACTTAATTTGTTTAAAAATGCAATTTTTTTGTACCGTAATTTTTGTTGTTTTTGATTTAAATTACCTTTAATGTTGACTATTGTTTCTGTAAATACAACTTTGTATTATAACGAAGATATGAAATCCATAGAGAAAATGTTGATACTTGAAGTGTACAAAAAATGAGAAAAGTGATCGAATTTGTCAAATTTTGAATTACAATTCTCCGTTCTATTACCTATATTCCAGATAGTATATTTTCGAATTATCATTTCAACCTTAACGTGATTCTGAAATAGGTCCGTCCGCGTGTTTTTGGCTAAACCCCGTAGGCTATCAACGATTAGGTAGGGGGGAAAAAATATGGAATAATTGTAACTCTGCAAACCGTACTTAGCTTCTAAAAAATTTTTTATTTTAGGTCCAAAGAACCAGATGGTCATCGGCGGGATCTTTCAGATACCCAGCGGCGAGCAGGTCCTCATTCTGAGGGATCACATCTACAGAATGACGAAACGCAAAAATGTCGGCGGCATCATCCGATGGCAGTGCCGCAACAAGGACTGCCCTTCGTTCATCTTAATGCGGGGCTACAACCATCTGCTTAAAATCACCCCCCACAACCATGACTCGTCGCCGTCGAAGCTAATGAATATACTGCAGTTTAATTTTAAGTAGCCGTGACAGTTGTCACGTAAAATTGTTAATAAATTTGACTTTGAGCAAATCGTCGAGGCCTAAAACTTAAGACTTGTGTTACTTGTAGGATTGTAACTACACTGGAGCCTCGATCTCGCTGGCAGGTACCAATTTTGTCTAAGAGAAATAAGTACCTAAATAAATAAATAAGTGTTAACAATCAACTTCCAAGATGAAAGAATGACATTGTGTAATAGAAATCCTGCATAATTTGTATACTTTCACTGGTGGTAGGATCCTCCGTACGGGTACCACCCTGCCTATTTCTGGCGTGAAGCAGTAATTCGTTTCGGTTTGAAGGGTTGTAACTATACTGAGACCTTAGAACTCATATCTCAAAGTGGGTGGCGGCATTTACGTTGTAGATGTCTATGGGCTGCAGTAACCACTTAACACCAGGTCGGCTGTGAGCTCGTTCAACCTTCTCAGCAATAAAAAAAAACCTCGTAATTACTGGCCATAGACCGTATCATGGGCCTCTAAGGGTAGGTTTCACCATCCTATCTACTCCTTCAGCAAAACAGTTATATGTTACGATCAAAGTGTAAGTCAATTTTGCAATACAATGGCGATTTCGATGCCATGTCATGAAGTAGATGTTGGCATTCAAGTTTAGTAACAGCTTAACACTAAACTGGCCGTAAGCTAGTCCCTAAATCTAAAGATTCTAAACACAAGTTTTTGGCTTGTAAGTAAGTGACAATCTTCGAGAACCATAACAATTTATTGATCATAGAGTCAATGGTGCACTAATAACTTTTTAATTAACAAGTAATTCTTAAAAATCTGTACATTTTGTAATTTTGTAAAACATTAATAATTTTAAAACATAAAAATCTCATGTATGTATATATATACAATTAATGTTATTAAGCATTTATTTCTTTTGATATTATTTTGTACTAAGTGCGTAATTAATGTTAAGAGAATTCGTTTCCTCCCAAAAAAAGGAATGTAAGAAACGATTGATGATTTTTATTTGTACAAAACATGTTTTGTTAATATAATACCAGATAAGCATTAATATAATAAAATATGTTCAGACCAGTTAGATGAATATAGTGTTATTGTTGATTTCAAAAGTAAAATCCTATACATGCAATCAACTTAAATTGATTCCAAAAAAAATATCCAAACTAAGTTCTAATAATTAAATACTCAAAATTCCTTACATTACTCTCGCCGCGTTAGACGAGTGGTGACCGAAAGTATCGACTTATGCTACGGCGTTTGATTTCGATTCCCGGTCAGCAGAGCCATTTGTATATTTTTGTGAACGATATTTCGTATTTACGGCCTAGGTTTCTTTGTCTTGTGTTTTCTGGTACTTATAGCATAGGAGAACAATTAGGGACTGATTGTCATCAAGTTAGAGCCCCATGAGATCACCACTCGTTCCGTGACGCTAGCTTAGCCCTCTAAGGCTACCAGCATAGGTAGGAAAAAAGGGGGCCGTTTGTTTATTGCAGCTTCAAGACGGTGATGCTGCGGTCGGAATTATTTTTGGAACTCTTGAGGTATTTTTAACTGCAGGACATTTGAAGCCGTCGTGGCCTAAAGGATAAGACGTCCGGTGCATTCGTATCTATCTAGCGATGCAGCGGTGTTCGAATCCCGCGGGCGAGTACCAATTTTTGTAATGAAATACGTGCTTAACAAATGTTCACGATTGACTTCCACGGTGAAAGAATAACATCGGGTCATAAAAATCAAACCCGCAAAACTATAATTTGCATAATTACTGGTGGTAGGACCTCTTGTGAGTCCGCGCGGGTGGGTACTATTTCTGCCGTGAAGCAGTAATGCGTTTCGGTTTGAAGGGTAGGGCAGCCGTTGTAACTATACTGAGACCTTAGAACTTATATCTCAAGGTGGGTGGCGCATTTACGCTGTAGATGTCTATGGGCTCAGGTCATCACTTAACACTACAAACCTAAGCAATAAAATATAAAAAAAACCTTGGCCATAATTCCACAAATACTTGTGTCTTATATAGAATCCCTTTACTGAAGGGTTTGCAAGATGTAGCTAATGGTTAAATAGGTACTTTTTTATGACAACGAAACCGTACCGACCGTAAGCCCGCACGTTTCAATCATCTTTTACCCAAACTATCAAACTCTGGATTGAATTCCCTGTCATGGAGTTTGCTCAACACTATGACTTTTAAGTGTGTCTCGAAAAGTTGCTATAGCAGTATGAAATAGCTGGGCTCTCTAACTTACCAGGGTCGCTTAGGATCGCTCGTTTTCTATTGATCTTAAAAACATTGGATTAATATCTTCAATTTTTAAATTTCAGCTGAATTAATAACAATGGCCGGTGGAAAGACTTGTCTTCTCTTCAACGGATACACGTTCTTCTTTAGATACAAATCTAGGATTGGACGGAAATGGTGTTGCACTTTGTTCCCGAAGTGCAAGGCCCATCTGTATTTAGAAGACTGCACTGAAAACATTATACTAATATCGGAGAGTCACGAGCACAAGAAGCCGGGGCTGATTCGATGCCACGACGGAAGATATGTTAAGTTTCATTAAACCTAAAAAAATACTGATCGTGTTACGACGATGGCGACCACGGGAAGACTAATATCAAAAAACGGAGTTTTCATGTCGCATCTGCATTATAATTGATGTTTTTTAAAGATTTTATTTAATAAAATTGATAAAACTAATTATTTGTGTATTAAAAGTCTATCGTCAAACGAATGATCGCGAATTTGATTTCGCGTCGTGTTTGTTCATATGCTATATGTTGTTAGGCGGATTGTTTCATGTTTTCCCCATATATCACATTACGACTAAACTGTGCGTCTTTTGTGTGCTAAGTGTAAGTTTTTTAACGTTCTCAACAGCGTAAAAGTTAACTGAAATTTGTATGCAGTCGGAACAGCACCCCTAGCAGCAAACGTTCCAACTCCATACAAATTTGAGTTAACTTTTACGCTACCGAAAACGTTAAAAAAACTCGCACCAAGCACACTGGTGACGAATTTGTCTATGTTTGCACTGTGATTACTATCGAAATGTCCTAAACATAATTACTAAATTACATTTAAAAAAATAATTAGTTGAGTGGAGGAACACACAACTCACCTTATTAAATGGTTTCCGGAACTCATAAGCAACAACTTAAATACCGCCACCCACCTATTGACATGAGTTCAAAGGTCTCAGTTTTAACAGTACAACGGCTGCCTCACCCTTCAAACCGAAAGGCATTTCTGCTTCACGGCAGAAATAGACAGAGTGGTGGTGCCTACCCGCGCGGGCTCACGAGATGCCACACTATGGAATGAAGTCATGATATTATTTTTAAAAGTGAAACTTCATTATGCCCTTTAAAAGTAAAATTTTAGTCGCGGCAAATTCGGTACGGCTAGAGAGAAAAGATACAATTTAGGAAGAGCGAGAGTGAGAAAATACATAGAGCGTCTCGCGAACCATCCGACCGTGGAGAGAGGGGAAGAGCAAAGCGAACTAGGTCGTTTCTTTAATACACAGTATTCCCTACTACAAGAGAAATTTGATTGAAGGATGAAAAATGAAGAGAACCATAATACCACACACCGTAAAAGAAGTTTGTTTATTTTTATTTTTTGTTATTTCTCTTGTAGGTAGACGAGCACTCGGCCCACCTGATGGTGAGTGGTTACCGTCGCCCATGGACTTCAGCAATGCCACGGGCAGAGTCAAGCCTCTGCCTAAGGTTAAGTACTCTCCACAAACCTCGTTTGAAAACGGACATGTCACAGCGCTCGGGAAATACCGTGGAGCAGAGCACATTCCAAAGCCGGATGGTACGTGGCAGAAAAGATCTCTAGACATGCACTGTGGATGAACACAGTGGCTCGAGGTAGTATGGGATGAACTGTACACCGGTAGCGGACGGTGCGATGGTTAAAACAAGATGATGAGACCGTCTCAAACAATTCCTCAGAGCACTCCCCATAGAACATATGGTACAGAATACAGAGAGAAGCGAAGTCCCTCCGCAAACCCAGAAGTTTTAAACGATCCGTCAGAATGGGATAAAAACTTTCACTTCTTTCAAATGGACCAGGTTGCACGCGCACCGTTTTTTTGAACATAGTTAATTTAGGTTATAAATTTTACGATGAAGAGTTTCGACAAGCGAACTAACCCACACACACAGCCCACTGAGTTTCGCGGAATCTTCTCAGTATGTCGCGTTTCCGATCCGGTGGTAGATTCTGCGAAGCTCTACTCTTGCTTTTTTTTTATTTTATTTTTATTGCTTAGATGTGCGGACGAGCTCACAGCCCACCTGGTGTTAAGTGGTTACTGGATCCCATAGACATCTACAACGTAAATGCGCCACACACCTTGATATATAAGTTCTAAGGTCTCAGTATAGTCACAACGGCTGCCCCACCCTCCAAACCGAAACGCATTACTGCTTCATGGCAGAAATAGGCGGGGCGGTGGTACCTACCCGTGCGGACTCACAAGAGATCCTACCACCAGTAATTACGCAAATTATAATTTTGCGGGTTTGATTTTTATTACACGATGTTATTCCTTCACCGTGGAAATCAATCGTGAACATTTGTTAAGTACGTATTTCATTAGAAAAATTGGTACCCGCCTGCGGGATTTGAACACCGGTGCATCGCTACATACGAATGCACCGGACGTCTTATCCTTTAGGCCACGACGACTTCAAAACTTGCTTCAAACATGCTAGGGTTAGTGTTAGCAAATTCTCTCAGGTTGAGCCCGTGAACGCATCTACCCGTCCGGGCGTAGCTGAAATATCCTCTTAGGCTACCAGGGAATAGGTAGGAAAAAAAAAAGTTACATTTATATTGCTATAAAAATATGAATTTACAATAATCACAAAAAAATATCAAATATACAATAGGCAGTAATACTCGAAACATAAAACAGTGCTTTTCAATGGATCATCTTTAACACAAACTATCAGACCCTCGATTAAACTCCCTGTCATGGAGTTTGCTCAGTACTATGACTTTTAAACGACTTTTGAAAAGAGTTGTTATAACAGTATGAAATGGCTAGACTCTTTACACCTCAGGATCGCTTAGGATCGCTCACCCTCTATTCAAATTAAAAACATCGAAATAATATTCTCAATTTTTAAATTTCAGCTGAAATAATAACACTGGCCGGTGGAAAGACTTGTCTTCTCTTCAACGGATACACGTTCTTCTTTAGATACAAATCGAGGATTGGACGGAAATGGTGTTGCACTTTGTTCCCGAAGTGCAAGGCCCATCTGTATTTAGAAGACTGTACTGAGAAAATTATACAAATATCGGAGAATCACGAGCATAAGAAACCGGGTCTGATGCGATGCCACGACGGAACATATGTTAAGTTTCATTATACCTAAAAATACCAATCGTATTACGATGACACTGATGACAGCGACCACGGGAAGACTAATGTCTAAACATTGGGTTTTCATTTCACATATGTATTATAATTGACGTTTTTAAAGAATTTTCTTTAATAAAATTGATAAAATCAATTATTTGTGTATGTAAATTAGACCAATAAGATTTGATGCGAGACGCACATATATGTATGTAGTTGGTTTAATATAGTTTGATACTCGGCGAGTAAATTAACCCATAGACACAGCCTACTGAGTTTCTTGCCGGATCTTCTCAGTAGGTCGCGTTTCCGATCCACTAGTAGATTCTGCGAAGCACTGCTTTTGCTAGGGCCGTGTTAGTAACACTCCCGGCTTGAGCCCCGTGAGCTCACCTACACGTCAAGGAGAAGCTGAAATAGCCTCTCAAGGCTATCAGCATAGGTAGGGAAAAAAACCGCACAAAACATTCCGCCTCGAGCAGCCGTCTGAGGCAGACATAGATAATATACATAAATTAGTTAGAGCTCTCTGTTTTCATCGTTGTACACTCCAGATGGAATAAATGGAATTCATTGGAAAAGTGAGTCTTAATTACTGTCACTATGGAATGCAATGATAATAATGAAGAGAATGGCGTTAGCAACGCTGACGTCATCACATTCAAATCACCATGGAACCAGCAATCTCCGTCATGTATATATATTTTTAAATATTTATACACAGCTGTTTTTTTCGATACTAACGCTTTCATTATTTTCAGTTCAATTTATAAGTCTAATCAATGGAAGGATCAACGTTCTCTACGAAGGTTACACTTTTTACAAGAAATATCGTAGGAAGGAGCTCGACGTTTGGTCATGTACCAATAACCTAAACTGCAGGTCGTATTTAGCTATGGATTCAGGCGGGAACATTTATGATATGAAAATTGACCACGCGCATCCCAGGAAGTCACTACACAAGCTGCCGTCGGGGAAATATATGAGATAGTTAATCTTTTTCTTTTTTTAGCACAATACGGAAATAAGCTCTTAATCTAAGCTATCATAAACAAAGCAACGTGAGATCTTACTTTCACGCAGACAAAAGCTCAACCTTTATTGGAATAATGACGGAACAGGCTTCGCCTTGTATCGCTTTAAATTAAATATCTATATATATATATATATATATAAATGAATTGCTGTTCGTTAATCTCGCTAAAACTCGAGAACGGCTGGACCGATTTGACTAATTTTGGTCTTGAATCATTTGTGGAAGCCCAGAGAAGGTTTAAAAGGTAGATAAATTTGAAAATGCTCGAAATTAAATAAAAATAACGATTTTGTTTTTCCTTTGATGTGTCTCGGACGGATTGCTTTTGTTTGTTTTAAGTTTATTTTATACAAAAGCTTAGGTCTTTTATTTATCGATGGAGGCACTACGAAGTCTGCCGGGTCAGCTAGTACTATATTAAAATATGTTTACGATCAAGGGCGCCACACCACTATGACCCTAAATTGTACGGTCCGGTATAACTGGTGGTCTTTTTGAATTTCGAATGAAATATTCTCCTGTGTGATGCGATAAACTATAGATCTCTATTGATTCTCTCGGAGAAGCAAAATGCTAACAATCATTGCTTCAGAAAATTAGCTGCCAACGCTAAAAGGCTTTTTATGAAAATGTATGATGTCACTTAAAAGACTCCGTTTGAAATTTATTTAAATAAGTATTATATATTAAATAAGTATCGTATTTAAATAAGAATTCCACGATTGTGTGGAACATTTTGAATTTTTAGATATTCTGTAATGATATATCGATATATCGATTGAAATTCGATAGTTATTGAGAATATCGATTACTCGTATTATTTTCTAACTTTAAGGCGATAGCGTCAACGTAACTCGTTCGTTTGTTTTGTTGATTTTATAATTTCGAAATTCGAATAATTTTCGATTGCGATTATCAACAATAAAAGAGACGCTAAATTTAATATTTAAACTATTTGAAAGCACGTGTACAATTCTGTAAATACAGACAATAAAGATTAATTATACTCGAGATGTTTTTGTTTATTTATTTATGTGAGTATAACGAACTGTCACTTTACTTAAAACAATTTCATGTTCAGTGTTAAAGTCGACTTAAGCTGATTTTCACTATACGACTATACCGTGATATCGTTATATCTTGAATGGATTTCTGCCTCAGGAATCCGGTCTTGGGAAACTTCTGACACGTTACCTGCACTTCCACAAAAACGATATTATCTGCGAACTGGGCACGGCCATTCGGCCCCAAATTAGGATTCCCTGTGTTATGGGAGCCAAAGACTGACATAGACAGTTATATATCGACGCTTGAAAGGCAAACGTGACTAAGCGACAATAACTGCTTTGTACATAAATGATAGGCAATAACCATATTCGATGCGCAAAAAAAATATATTTCTAGGTCTATTGTAATCATTTCAATCCTACAGTTACTAGCTAGATTCTACTACAGCTAGTTTCGTTAAAATAAATTTTGTTTTCAGGTATTTCAACTTTAAATTAGTCTACTGTAAAGTTCACGCATTGTCGCTTAGTCATGTTTGCCTTTCAAGCGTCGATATGTTTAAATATATGTTATATATGTTCGATAATAGATAATAGATATCCAGACAAAGAGTAACCAAACCTGTTCGTCATTAAACGATATATTATAAACTTGCTTGCAAAACATACTAAATTAATGTGATCTCTATTTGATTCTATAACTAATTCTCATAATGATGATGATGATCGATCCATCCGACCGATTTCGGTCATGGCGACCACTTCGACTCCTATCCGGCTATTTGGCGCTCGTGCGCTCGAAGGTGGCTTATATAGCCTATCTTCGCGGCAAAAATCCTTGCGCATTGAGGGCACGTAAGCACGCCGTTCTCATAATTATAGGTTATGGCAGCAGGAGGGCGGGCCTTCAACTGGTCGCGTTTGTAATCAAGGTCAGCTTTACGCTGACCCTTGAACTCGCGTACTTGACCGTTCACCATCCTGCGCCGTTCTCGTAAATTTAATAATTGAATATTACATTTTGTTACAACAAAAAAAAATTTGATTGCAGCGAAACTGATTACTTTAGTAAACGGCAGACGGCAGCTACTTCACAAGAACTACACGTACTTCAAGTATTATCAGACCAAAAATTCTACGCATTGGAGGTGCACGCTTCACCCTAAGTGCACTGCCGGCTTGTTCGCTAACGAGGACTATTTTATATTGGAGACCAGGAAAGAGCATAACCATTCACCGTCGCGGATGCACAGAGGACCAGAAGGGATTTACATGAAAATCTAATTTTTGATTAGAGTATTTTGATTAATGTTTGATTAGAACAAAACTGTTAGGGTAGGATTAGTAATAATGGATTTGCTTTTTTTAATGTAAGAAAGACGTGTGCACGGCGAACGTCTTCGGTAGATATAGGCCCGTAGACAGCATTAATGTTGCTTGAGACATTTAGAGATGTTGAGAGATTGAATTCTCTATTCTATTATGAAAGCTCTTTTTTATTTGGAAGGACTGCTAGTGGAGTTAACTTGTTTAGTTTTATGTTATAACGCATTACTTGTAAAGATACGATGTAGTCGCATTATTGGATATTGATACAATGGACGATTTGTACGTTTCAAAAATAGTACATTAGGAAGTCTCTTGTGAGTACTGGTGGTAGGACCTATTGTGAGCACTGGTGGTAGGACCTCTTTTGAGTCCGCACGGGTAGGTACTACCACCCTGCCTATTTCTACCGTGAAGCAGTAATGCGTTTCGGTTTGAAGGGTGGGGCAGCCGTTGTAACTATGCTTGAGACCTTAGAAGTTCTATCTCAAGGTGGGTGGCGCATTTACGTTGTAGATGTCTATGGGCTCCGGTAACCACTCAACACCAGGTGGGCTATGAGGTCGTCCATCCATATATGCAATAAAAAATAGAATGGAAGTTAATTTCTTAATTAAAGCCGACATTTTAAGCCATAGAATTAGAATAGTACTGACTCGAGCAGCAATTTAATGCGCATAATTATTTAGAATTTTAATATTGATAGCATAGTTTCTTGAATATAACCTAGTTTACTGCTTTCGGTGTAAATAACCCGAAATATATGTATGCATACGGAAGATATAAGGTTCAATGTATGATCGTGTGAAGTGAGGTTCCACATCAAGATTTAGATTCGTTTTTTGTATTTTCATTTTTGTTTTCTTGTTGATATTTTAGACTGTAAAGTAGGAAAATATTGTTTCGTAATGTTTTTATTAACAATAAAAAAAGACTGCTTGTCAGTAGCAACTAAAAAAACTTGGAAAATCGACTGACAAACAGTACAGAAAAGTCATTGAACTTATTTTGTCTTTATCTATTTAAATATAGATTTGGTAAAAAATATAATATTTATGTGATAAAGAAACAGAGATAATCAATTGTAAATTTATATTATATTAATTAACAATATAAAATTCGTTTTGATTTAACAAATACTCGTTGTTAACTTTACGAAGCTTAACCAAGAAATAACCTGTACTTATTTAGTCTAAGTTTTCATAAGGCCGCCAATAATAAACGGTTTAATGATTTTCGTAATTTTGTCGACAGTTCAACTAATAACGACGGTACACGATAAACTGCTGCTAAAATACAAGGGATATTACTACACAAAGGCTCCGTATCTAAAGAAGAAGTGGAGATGCATCAATACGAACCATTGCTACGTAGGCATCGTCGTGGACGAAGACTTCTCTGTCTTAAAAGAGCCAGGGGAACACAGTCATGCACCGAAAATATTCATTGAGATGAGCGACGGAAGACACAAACTTCTTAAAGAGTCAAATAAGACCGGCGAGTATATAGTTTATCATGTCAAGCAGTAATGTCGATGTTTGATAAAACGCTATTCTTAATTAAGATAATGTAACTATTCCTAATTCACTCTTAATCTTCCCGCTAATTACCTAATTCAATATGAAATCTATTAAAATTAGAAAGACTATCTATTAATGACACATCAAACCAATAGAGGAATAGCAGATAAATTTGAACAATAGTTATTAAATTTTATATTACCTACTAAGAATTCTCCGAAGAGAGCATGGTTGGGAGTACTTCATATCAGATCCCCTGAATACCTTTATTTGTTTTGTTTTACTCGTAAAATGTCTTCGCTGAATGTGTGAAGAACTGCAAAAAATTTTTAAATTTTTTTTTTATTTTTTTTTTTCAATTAATCCCAATTCTTAAAATAACTTATACAAATACATATCGACGCTTGAAAGGCAAACATGACTCAGCGACAATGCGTGAACTTTACAGTAGACTAATTTAAAGTTGAAAGATCTGAAAAAAAATCTATTTTAACGGATCTAGCTGTAGGTTTGAAATGATTTTAATAGACATAGAAATATATTTTTTTTGCGCATCCAATATGGTTATTGCCTATCATTTATGTACAAAGTAATTATTGTCGCTTAGTCACGTTTGCCTTTCAAGCGTCGATATATATTAGTTGGCAGGTTGTTTTTTTTTTAGTTTTTATGAATCATGACATGTTTTGAAATATAAAAAAGAAACGATATTGAATAAAATTCGCCGTTATTGAAATATGTAGTTTGGACATTGCAACTATTGGATGTGGTTATTGAAAATACTTCCGCGCCTTAATTTCGATTAGTCTTAACCACGGAAAGTGTAAAGTATTTCGACTCCATCTAAATCACAGAATGAGAAAAATAAACCCGAGATTAAATAAAAACAAAAGTATGTATGTATATGATTCGTGAAAACCGAGGAAAGTATTGGTGTCAAATCGTATTAAGATTAACAAAACATTTTGAATGGTGACGTAATCAAAATAGATTGTGCTAAAAAAATCTTTACCTAAGATTTGGTTTAGTTTTAAAATAGGTAGATTTTTTTTGTAAATATATATTCCTTTGTAATCCCTATGATACATTATTATTGTGTTTAGTACATTAATTAGTGTACATTTAGTAATGTGACGATTGTACTATATATTTAGTGAATGTGTGTATTGCGTAAACCCGAGTCGTTGGTTCGGATCAATTGAAACTATAGTTAAAACTAGAAACTATAGTTATGAATTGAAGTTTTTTATTTTATTCCTTAGTTGGATGGACGAGCTCACGGCCCACCTGATGTTAAGTAGTTACCGGAGGCCATACACATCTACAGCGTAAATGCCACCACACACCTTGAGACATGAGTTGTAAGGTCTCACTCTTAACAGTACAACAGATGCCCCGCCCTTCAAACCGAAACGCATTACTGCTTCACGCCAGAAATAGGCAGGGTGGTGGTACCTACCCGTGCGGACTCAGAAGACATCCTACCACCATTAATTACGGAAATTATAATTTTTGCGGGTTTGCTTTTTATTACACGATGCTTTTTATCACACGATTCTTTCACCGTGGAAGTCAATCGTGAACATTTTTTAAGTACGTATTTTCATTGGAAAAATTGATACCTGCCGGCGGGATTCGAACGCCGATGCATCGCTACATACGAATGCACCGAACGTCTTATCCTTTAGGCCACGAAGACTTCATTCACTGTAAATACAATTGACTTATTGGAAATTGTGCGTTGCTCGCCTACTATCAACAATGAATATGTGGCGCGAATAATTTTGACGGTCGATTGCTTCGGTATTAAAGTAAGGTCAACCCAAGGAACGACTATTACCAGCTAACTAGCAAAGCTCTGTGAGGCACAACTGGATACATAAAGTTTATGTCTCGATTTTATTCTACCTGTAATATTTAAACTGGATCATGTCAATATTTGCGGAAATAGGCAATGCCTCTTAATTCTTTTAATCTGGTTAGTATGATAATATAAAAACTAAAAAATGGCGTTTCGATTCTTTGTTTTAATGTAAATCAACCATCTATACTAAATCGATGTTCATAACAAAGAATTTAATGAGGAATTATATGTAGAAATATACTAATATTTAAGTTATATTGTATCATACGATAACGCAAATATATCGATATAGTATAAAATATTTGTTTTTTTTAAACAATCAAATCCTCCTTCCTTCTTCTATTTTCTACCTGTGAACCAAATGTAAAGGAACGAAGTTAGATAGATGCGCTAGTCATTCTTTATCATGACATAAAATTAATAACAAAACTACAATTAATAGTTACCATCGTTTGGAACCTCAGGATCTAAGGAGCAAATAGTTTTCTAGGATGTTGTACCCTTCTATGGGGAATGTTCATAGGAACTGTTTGAAACCCATCAGGGAAACTGAATTGCTACCATGCGCTGTCTTCTTTCGATATAAATTACCTTCCTCGATATTTCCCAAACTGTAAAATGTCGGGAAAATCCTTACCAATAAGTAGCAGCCAGCAGCAAGCAACCGTAAGACCTCTTACCTTCGAGATAATATAGCTAACGAAACATAATTGTGCTTCACGGCAGAACTAGGCAGGGTGTTAATACCTAACCCTGCGAACTTACACGACTCATAAGACGTCCTACCACCAGTTAACACGTTAAGTGCGAAACGAGGCCTAAATCACCCCTCATGCAACTTGTGGTGCGGCAAGGAAAAACATGAACATCTCTGTCGTGCGAAGGGCATAGCTTTGATTTGGTCCAGTATAGAAATAGATAAATGTATATTTGAGACGCGCTAATGGTCCCGGACTCGGTGGTGGCAGGCGGGTACCAATTTTTCAAATGAAATACGTACTTAACAAATGTTCACGATTGACTTCCACGGTGAAGGAATAACATCGTGTAATAAAAGTCAAACCCGCAAAATTCTAATTTGCGTAATCACTGGTGGTAGGACCTCTTGTGAGTCCGCACGGGTAGGTACCACCGCCGTGCCTATTTCTGCCGTGAAGCAGTAATGCGTTTCGGTTTGAAGGGTGGGGTAGCCGTTGTAACTATGCTGAGACCTTAGAACTTATATCTCAAGGTGGGTGGCGCATTTCGTTGTAGATGTCTATGGGCTCCAGTAACCACTTAACACCAGGTGGGCTGTGAGCTCGTCCACCCATCTAAGAAAAAAAAAAAAAAAAAAAAGTATACCTACCTTGGTACCGGATGTCTTAAGCCTCGTACCGCACTGAATTAATATAATTTTAATGCAATGCGGAACGAGGCTAAAACGTCCCATATCCCCCCGGACCTCGTACCGCACCCAACGCGAGCTTCCCGCGACCAGTGTTGTGTCTAAACGATGTCGGAAGAAGTTAATTTAAAAAAAAAACCAAAACAGGTAAGTTTTTTAATTTATATTTTTGTAGGTAGTGAAAAACTCCACAAAAAACGCAAAGCAGCCGTTGACAAAACAGGTAAGTAATTAATTAATAATTCAGTAGTTCTTTGTCTAGGTTTTGAAAGTAAATAAAGATTACCTAACGATTTTTAGGGTTCCGTATCGAAAGATAAAAACAGGACCCTCTATTACTAAGACTTCGCTGTCTGTCCGTTTGTCTGTCACCAGATATCTCAAGAATCGCGATAACTAGATAGTTGAAGTTTTCTCAAATTAAGTAGGTACTCTGTTGTCGCTATAACAACAATACTAAAACGTTAAAAACAACAAAATATGTACAGGGTTATTTTTAATCACCAAGTTTGTTGAGTGTGTTAGATTTTACTTATGTAAATTTTACACAATATATGATGACGTAAGCATGTGTCAGTCACGTGGTCGGAAGAGAGCACCAGGCGGAGTAGGTATATTATTGTACGATGGTAAAAGTACAGAAATTATGTGTTAGTAATTTCAATATTTCAATATGATTTTTTTTGTTTTTCGCCATCTTTTATAAAGGATTACAGTGTTTGTAAGTACGTTTGGATAAGCATGCGTGGATATGATATTTCTAACATTTGTCTATAAGATTACTTGTGTGAAAAGCTTGATACGAGAATTAATTTTGCACTAACTAATACACAGTTTTTTTATTAAACCTTAACATAATATTTAACAACATAAGGTGCTGTCAAAATGTAATCGCATGTAAATAATCTGGACCATAATAAAGCTTGAGAAGAAAGATGCAGCATACAGACTATTTGGTATAAAATTTTTTTTTTTTTTGCTATTCTAACACGAACCCTAGCAAGAGCCGTGCTTCGCAGAATCTACCACCGGATCGGAAACGCGACCCCCCGAGAAGATCCGGCGAGAAACTCAGTGGGCTGTGTCTGAGAGTTAGTTTACTCGTCGAGCCCTTCGTCGCAAGCGACGGGTTCGACGAGAACGGTGACCGGTGCTTAAAGTACCTAAAAGCACCGTTAGTGGATCGGGAGCATCCGAGATGACGTGTAAAATTACAGTATATTATATAATATACCGCAGCTTCACTCGCTTCACTCTTCACTCGGAATCTAGGCTTAATGCGTCTCGATTAAATCTGCTATCGGTTTCTGAATAAAGCGTTTACGGAGTCGGACTGGGATGCTAAGTATTTATTGTAAAACAAATCTTGAAAACTTTTTTAAAAGTGTGGGGTGTGTGCGTTTGTTTTTTGTAATGAATAAGCATGTTAAATTCATTTCTATTTTTAAACTGCTATTCGTGTTTATATTTTGCACCACTTATATGAATAATAATATAACATCTAATAAAGCGTACCCTCCTAGGTTGTAACAACTCGCGAAATAGAACAACTTTCATAAGAAAACGATAAAAATACTTTTTCAACAAATTAGTGCAAATTAGTGAAGAAAATTTGTATACAGGCAATATATCAGTTGTTCCAGCTGGCTGCCTTAATTATGATACCTATACTTATTAATAATAAAATTAACTTGTCACACAAAACTTACTCTTAGGACTTTGTATAGGAAGTATATATTTTTTTCTTCCTTTTTATTTTGATGAAACTTGTTTACTTTCACGAGTTGTATCACCACCTAAAGAGGTTTTTCATTTAAGAATAAAACTTTGTTTAAACTATCACCAAGCAAAGGCTTTCTCTAGCAGCTTATTAATAAATTATATTTTCAAGTGTACCGATCATACAAACGGCCGTCTGGTGTAGTGGTAAGTGACATGGTCACTACACAAGGGGGTCGCGGGTTCGAATCCCGCCAAGGGAAGATATTTGTATGATAAATATAAATGTCTTTTCCAGGGTTATGGGTGTATATTAAATATATGTATGTGTATAATAAAAATCTTACATTTATTTCCGTTATCTGGTACCTGTAACACAAGTTCTTTACGAACTTATCACGGGAACAGTTAAGGTGGCGTGATTGTTTAAAAAAAAAAAACAAAAAAAAAGCCAATTTTTTTTTAAATTACTGAATTGTCACTATGACGAAGATATTTTGATGTTTTACAAACCTGGTTATATGAAAATGATTGAACTTAGAGACATTTTTGGCGGTCTATTAAATACTATATAAAGAAAAGTACCTACTTTGAATCTCATAATACCTAAACTAGTCGCCCGCGGTATTTGCGTATCCGTTTTTTTTCTAGTCATTTCTATTCTATTTTTTTACCGTGTTTTGATCAGTACACTCAGTAAATGGCTACTGGTAGCTGAGACCTGCCTGTATATACAAAATACAATATGAGAGTATTTTTTTTTCAGAATCCACCGAGAAGTGATGTTCAACCAACCAATCGGCCAATATTGCCCATTGAAAATTTGTTTGACGACGAGAGTGATGAAGAAATTTTCCCAACAAATAAACGTCAAAAAACATATTTTTCTACTGAACCAACTATAACTGAAAAAATCGTACCTTTACAAGAATTTAGCTCACAATAAGAATGTGACATTGATAAACAACAGTCTGACAATACAAAACAAAATACTCGTGCAAAAACACGTGCTCAGACTGCCACTAATAATTTTTCAATTTACCTTGATCAAGTGAAAGAACCAGAAGAAACAGTTAAACTGAGTCCAAGCATCCGAAAAACTATTCAACTCAAAAAACAAGAATAAACAGTGTATCTCAGTCCTAGTACCGGAAAAACTTGTCAAATATTGCAGAATGTTCGCTTGTCCGCTTCTAGTGCTCCAACCTCACCAAGGCATTTTATAAAAAAACAAAATTCTATAGGTTCCCCTTCAATAGATTTTCCTCATATAACTACGGAGAGCAGAGCTGGATCTTTGTCAGAAATCTCACGCTCCAATTTACTGGATTGTGATATATCACTTAGTGAGGACTACATTCAACAATTACTTCGTACTCCGACACAAAAAAGACCGAGAGAAAATGTTACATCTGAATGTACATATTCCAAAGACTGTAATCCGTCCAAATCTAAAAAAAGTAATGAAACAGAGGTCTCTGTAATTATAGAAAGTATTCCTGATGACAATGTTAAAGGAAAACGAGATATGAATAACAAATTGCCAACTGTTCTAAAATTATCTGATATTCTCGAATATGATATTATTGAACATATAGACTGCGAAAACAATAATATAATACAAACAAACGAAATACGTCACAGTGTGCAGAATATTCGAAAATCTCCTGAGTTGGATGAGAGTAATAATATGGAAGATGATAATTTTAGCGGTACTGACAATGATTATAATACTTCGGAGGAAGAGTCTAGTGATCCGGAAGAGTATGATTCAATGGAAAATTGCGTTCATTCAGATCAGGATTTATATCCAGATAGTGAAAATGAAGAAGCTACAGAAGATGAAATTTTAGTCACGGAAGAAACATTACCCGGTACACAAGAAATATTACCCGGCACGCAAGCTAAAGATCACGATGAGTGGGAAAATATATCGGAAAGTCTCTTAACTTTTAATGAATTCAATGGAGAATATACTTTTAATTTACCCCCGTTTGTGGGAGTTACACCTGAAGATATATACAAGATGTTTGTTACAGATGAGATGATTGATATAATGGTATATGTAATCAACAAAATATGAAACGTAATTCACGCATGACAAAATGGAGTAACACCAGTTCTCAGGAAATGAGAACATTTTTGGCTGTTTTAACGGCAATGAGTTTGTGTAGAGTTCCTAATTTAAATTTATACTGGAGCAGAAACATATTGTATCGAAACGAATTTATTTCTTCAGTAATGACAATAGACTAGATTTTTACTGCTACTTAAATGCTGGCATGTCAGTGATGTAAGTAATGAAGACAAAACTGACAAACTATATAAAATTAGAGATATGTTCACAAAGATTACAGAAAAATTTCGACGTATTGGAAAACCTGGTAAGTATGTGGTAATCGATGAAACCATGATACCATGGAGAGGAAGACTAGGTTTTCGCCAATACATAAAAAACAAATCGCACCGGTACGGCGTAAAGCTTTATAAGCTTTGCACTCCCGAAGGCTATACTTATGAGTTAGAGGTTTATACAGGGAAAAAAAATCAGAAAAAAAAATTAGAACACAGTAAAACAGTAGTGTTAAGATTGATGACAAATCTAACAGAAATGGGAAGAATCGTAATAGTAGACAATTACTACACTTCGTTAGAGCTAGCAGAAGATCTTCTATCTCAAAAAACATTTATATGCGGAACACTTAATAAAATACGGAAACATCTGCCAAAGCAAGTTACTAGTTACAAATTGCAGAAAGGCGAAATTATTGGAAAATGAACAAAAAGGGCGTAAAGGTAATGAAATGGATGGATAAACGGAATGTTTTAATGTTGACGACGTGCAAAGATCACGATGATAACCTGATAGATACTGGAAAAAAGAAGAGAAGAACCGATGAATGCATAAAAAAACCAGGATGTGTTCTGCTGTACAATAAAACAAAAAAAGGCATTGACTTTTCTGACCAGATGTCATCTTATTATACAACGTTGAAGAGAGGAATCAAATGGTGGTTGTAATGGAGCTAATATTCGGCACAGTGCTAATTAATGCCTGGATTGTGTTTAATTCAATCCAAACTGATGAAAAAAAGTTACCGAAAAGACTCTTTGTGGAGAAACTTATAGAATCTTTTATAAAAAAGGAAATCGATGAGATCCCAGGTAATGTAATGCTCAGATATATTTATTGACAGTTAAAACAAGTAAACTTTCAATAGGCTGAAGATAGTCAACGTGTAGAAGCTTTCATAAACTAAGCCTGACATTTGGTCATTATTAAGTTATTTATTATTGTTTACTTTTCACAAAATTAAATTATTTTGAATTTAAGCTACCTTACCTACCTACTCTTTCAACATTTTAAGCATAAAGCAAACACATTAATTTAATGCAGTTATACATTATCATTGTTATTCTCATCTACGATCTAACCTAAGTAACAATGCCAGTTTTATTACGTTATCTTTACATTTTTGTTATTTTTCAGCACCTGAAAGCAGCGCACGTCATTGCCTTAAAAAGGGTGAAAAAAGAAGAAGATGTGTTGGTTGTTACCAGAAACTACGCACATTTTTACTATCTCGTGAAGCTGACAAAAAATCCAAAAAGATTTTGACTCAGTGCTCTCAGTGCAAAAAATCTTATTGTCTACCCTGTTTCAATGAAAAACACTCATAAATAAGTACAAAATATATATTGAGATTTTTTATAAAAAAGTATATTGTTACTGATTTTTTTATGTTAATTCAAGTTCTAATATGTGTATTTTTAAAGCCCGAGGCAGAATAAATAGGCTAGTTTCTTTTCTACTACTGGTTTTCTTTTTTTTTCTATTCCGCATTAAGACTTTTACACAAAAATAGATAAATGTCGTTGCGTCGATATTATTTTTCTCATCACTAATCTTAGCGAAAATTTACCCTATTTCAGTGCGTTACGAGGTGTATAAGATCCCATATTTTGTTTTGCCACTAATTAATAAACTAGCTATCAGATCCCGGGGCGACGGTACATTAGGGTTCATCAATTCACTGTCTATATCGATAAGGACCAAAATTTTCATTTATCTTTGATTTCGCGCCAGAACATGGATTTTAGTCTGTTAAAGGAGGTGGGGTCTAATAGACCGCGTGTCGCCCTAACGCCTGGTCACGGTGCGGGCCTATAATACAACGTGCCGCAGGAACGGAATGTTTGCAAAAATTGGTGCCGCAACTAACGTGTTAAGGATTTCCCTAGTGTAGCTCAAATAGCTTCGTCGTTGCATATACTTATTCGGTGATATAAGACCGGACTTATAAATGAAGTAATAGGAGACATCTAAGACAAAATATGGCAGCACATTGCAAGCTTAAAACACAAAGTAATAATATTATTTCAGTCACATTATTAACGGAATGTGGTGATTTATGCGGCTGACAAGATTACACAAAAAAAAATACACAATTATACTTAACGGTAATTAAATGAACAGATATAAAAGAATCCAGAATAAGAAAGTCACACTTCATCAATTGTATCTTAAATCAATTATCCGAGTATAGACGCAAAATCATTGCAAGAAGTCCAAAAGTATTTATATTAAGTAAATACTTTGAAAATATTGCTAACGTGAGACATTTTTTAAAGATCGACCATACTTGTAGTAACTATATAGTAATAGCTACTATTGTTGATCGACGCTTGTATACGTTATATGACGGATTTGTCAAAAGCGCCACAGCTGCCTGCTTTGGGAACAGTTATAGCCATTAAGGTATATCACACGAAACCCATAGACACAGCCCACTTGAGTTTCTCGCCGGATCTTCTCAGTGGGTCGCGTTTCCGATCCGGTGCTAGATTCTGCGAAGCACTGCTCTTGCTAGGGCCAGTGTTAGCAACACTCCGGTTTTAGTCCCGTGAGCTCACCTACATGTTAGGGCGAAGCTGAAATAGCCTCTCAAGGCTATCAGCATAGGTAGGAAAAAAAAAAAGATGACAACTAAAAATACCTGAACAATATTTATTATCACACATACCATACGTATTCATGGAAAGGCTTATAAAAATATTGATTTAATAAAAAAAGAAGAGCTTGAAAACTCAATGAGCAATTATTTATTTATTTATTTAGACACACCAACAGCAATACACACAAAACATTCAAGCTTAAAATTAACATGTATAAAATTAAGTCCTGGTATGTAAGCCAGTTACAGGCATGTACAGCAATCTCTTATAACACACTATGACATGTTACAGCAATTTTACAAACAGCGGAAAAATAGGCTAAATTTAAATGTTAACAGTACGACAAAAAAGTATATTTGAAAACAACATGAAAACAAGAGAACTACACACACTACTAACTTCACAGATTACTAAATAAAAAAAATAAAAAAGTCGAGCCCGGAAGAATTTATTATTTATACAAAAATATTTCTTACAGCACTCGAAAAGATAAACCTTGCGAACGGAAAAACGTATATTTACTACAATTACTACACGTATAGTTACGCGAGGAACATGCGTTCAAGCCTAACGGAACGCTGGAGGTGTACCGTTGGATGTAAGGCATACATCATAGTATCAACGTCAGGGTACCTAGTGAAAGCCGTTAACGACCACAATCATGCTCCAGCAACGTACCGTAAAAGTAATAATGGAACCTACGTTAGAATTAATTATTGACGCCATTATCTTCTTAGTTATTTTAGTGGTACCATAGATGTGGGCCCCTCATATCGAGAGGATATTTGGTTGAAGCGATATTTTTGCAACTTTATAGGAGAAGCTCAAAATTTGGAAAAAAATTACATAACAAAGAAACTTCTTCAGCTGTTTCATAAGAGTAAACTCAATTGAAGTTCAATTAAAAACATCGAATTGTTGATGGTAATACCAAATAAAACGCACCTTTAATTACAATGATAAATACGCGACGTATTAGACGAAATAGCCTTTTATCCCTCGATATAATGAAGAGTGTTCGGCTAAACCGTGCCACTAAATAGCTTGTAATGAGACTCGAAAACCATTCTTAGACCCCTCTAGAAGTAATGTATCTATTATGTTCTTTTTTGCAATGGACAAGGACTGTCGTAATTGAAAATTTGATTTTATGTGATTCGGTCGCTCATAGATTAGAAATAGTATATCACATAACTAATAAATACATTTTTGATATTGTTTTATTAAATCACTAATTTTTTCGTTACCTTACAGTTAGTTTGCTAAAGATCTTTTGTGACCTAAACCCAACTTAGGTATTCTTTGCCTTTCCATTTGGATGAAAAATGCTCAATTTAATTGAGATCGTATTTATTGCTACCAAATGAACTCAACTTGACTAATGATGTCTCTCTTTAAGCGAGTCTTAAGAATAACCTAGCAACCTGTTGCAAGTACAAAAAAATATTAATGAAAAAACAAAATAAAAGGTACAGAGAAAGGAAAATTTACTCTAATGGCGAATCACCTCTTAGAATATAAGACATGTATGTAGATGAAAGAGCTTTAATATTTTATTTACATAACAATCTGTAATATCTATTTATTTATATAATCTGTATATGTTTAAGGATAAACATTGGATTCATTTATTATATTGTCTTGTCTTTATTGGTTACTTTTTAAGAATAAAATTAAACTATTTATACTTTATTTCAGATTTCATTTTAATTTTCGTGTTTTTTTATAATCGCTATTATTTATTAGGTTCGATAAATAGTTATTATAATATTTCTAAGTGTACTGTTAGTTTTAGTTTGTCTGCGTCTTAAGTTGGTGCAATAGTTAGCGTGGGGCCTTGGGTTTAATTTCCACATCAGGCAACCATTCCTGTGATTAGCAGGATGATTTTCCTCTTTGCAAGGTTGTGTAGTATCTATATATATGTATAAATACTGGTGGTAGGATCTCTTGTGAGTCCGCACGGGTGGGTACCACCACCCTGCCTATTTCTGCCGTGAAGCAGTAATGCGTTTCGGTTTGAAGGGTGGGGTAGCCGTTGTAACTATACTTAAGACCTTAGAACTTATATCTCAAGGTGGGTGGCGCATTTACGTTGTGGATGTCTATGGGCTCCAGTAACCACTTAACACCAGGTAGGCTGTGAGCTCGTCCACCCATCTAAGCAATAAAAAAATAAAAAATATAAAAAACAAAATAATTTAAAACATATTTTTATATCAGTTCCCATAGTTTTATTTTAATTAGCTTATTCATTATTATTATATCTGTTTAAGCTATTATATATTTTCCAGATACTATATTAAATTAAAAGACTAACTAACCAACTTTATTATAGACTTTCTTTCGATCCCATCTGCATCTAAATACTACTAGTTACTATCTAGACGCCTCTTAATATTTACAGGTATAGCAATGTATTTAAATTTTTATGTAAATAGTTGTTCAAATTTAAACTCCTACAGTTCTTTTCTTCTCAACAAGCTCATATTTCAACTGTTTTAATAACATAAAAAATTTCAGCCTTACCTGAGTTTTTAGATGTAACAACAGAGAACAAAGAAATCGAACACACAAATGAACCGTATTCCAAGAAAAATGAATACGCAGATGCAAGAGAACATGAATACAATGTGACTCCCGGATGGATAGAATTAGAAAAGGCAAAAGAGAGTAGTAAATTTAGAAGATCAAAAAACTTAAAGTCCATAAATGACTTGCCGGATACAAAGAAGGAATTAGTAAGGCAGTGTTGGAGAGAACGTTCCAAGAAATACAGAGATAGGAAGAAGTACGCCAGACAGCAAGACAATGATGAAGCTCAAATAAATTTCAACCTACGTCCTAACTGAACGTGGTTATTCTAAACGTGGTTATTTTAAACTCTAAATTCACGAGAAACTTCGTAAGCTTTTATGTCAACGTTTCGAAGCACACAATGGAATTAAGTTACTATTAGCTACAGGTTCACATGGCAATGTTCTAGTGGTGTGACATTAGTCGATATCGATAAATAGTTCCCACCTTTTTTATTCATATTAATAATTTAACTTAATATATATAACACCTATTTATAGTAGCAACCAGTAAGTTCTTTTTTTATTGCTTTGATGGGTGGACGAGCTCACGGCCCACCTGAAGTTAAATGGTTACCGGAGTCCATTGACTTCTACAACGTAAACTCCGTCACACACCTTGAGATATAAGCTCTAAGGTCTCAAGTATAGTTACAACGGCTGCCTCACCTTCAAACCGAAACGCATTACTGCTTCACAGCAGAAATAGGCAGGGTGGTGGTACGTGCGGACTCACAAGACGTCCTACCACCAGTATTGGTACTAAGTATTGGTGTGATTAGTGTTATTCGCATGGTAGACATTTCTGGCGCCAAACATACAGGTCTATGTATGCCTTTCATAAAAATGACAGTAAATTAAAATAGTACTAGAGGTCCCGCAGTAGTCGAAATTCGACTATAATTAATTGGAATTGTAAGTTTGTACACTATTATGATTGTATTTTATACTTCTATAATCTCAAATTTCGCCAAGGCTACTCTATAGAAATATATTAATAAAGACAAACAATATTTAATCTATTCTCAATTTGACCACAGACGTCAAGAACAAAAGTTAGACAATAAATATAAGTAGTATGCATGCGTGTGTCCGTCAAATACATGGTATGTAGTGTGTGTAATGTTTTCTTTATTGATTTAATGTATCTTTTATGCATTATTTAAAAAAAATATTAGCATTGTGCACTTCTTCTCTATATTCTCTATAAGTGTGGAAAATTTCATACTCCTCCGTCCGCGCAATTTTCGTAAAAAGAGTTACAAAGTTTTCTTGCTTCACGTATTAATATATAGATTGAATACATTCTAGGGATGTTCGTGAAAGACATACGTTTGCATAACGGTAAAATGTACAAAATGTTCAATGGCTACACGTATAGTTGTCCCACGAAGCTCGGATCCCTCATACGATACAAATGTACCCTCGGCTGCAAAGCGTCGCTGTATTTCGACGAATTCGGAAACTTCATCAAATACAAAAACGAGCATAATCATTCGCGTCCTGAATACGTCGTGTCCAGAGACGGGATTTATACAAGGATCCGCAGGAAAATGTGATCGTAAAGCGTTAATTCAGGAATAAAAAAAGTTTTAGTAATAATCCATCTTTGGGAGAGTAAATTTTAAAGTTGTTAACATGGAAAAATTCTGCGCATAAATCGAAGGATAGCTTTACCTCGGAATTTATCTCTTACTATGTTACTGAATTAAAATATCTATTTTTTCCGGTGGTTATATCCTCTTTCCGCATTAAAAGTGTACAGTTTCCAAAAATATTCGAAATTGAGTTAATATGCAGAATCATTTAATTATGTCTCATGTAATTACCGTACGCCGTTTATTTTGAATGCGTTATTTATAGTGATTTATGATCCCAATAAATAATATTGGGTAATTATGTTCTACTAAAATAATGATCACTTAAACTTGGAATTCTTTTTGTTAAAATTAACAAATCTATTTAAAAAATATTTTTTTTGTAAATTATTACATGAGTTTTATAACTAATTAATTAACATTACGTTTTATTTTTGTATGATATGCGGTAATTCAAACCAGATTTATGTACATACGCTCTATAATAAAATAAATCTTGTTTACTACTCTGTGAAACTATGATTTTTGTGTTGCAATATTTTACTTCCTACAATTATTCGACTTAAAAGTTTCTCTTTCTCTGATGTGGAAATTAATCTATAAAATGAAAAAGATGTGGGGTGTCGTGGGACACCGGATTGGAATGAAGTTTCTTATTATTAAAAATATAAATTTTAAGTTCTATCCGAGGTATAAAGAAAATAATTATTCGGGTATACATTTTTATTATGATTTTTTTATTGAAAAAATAAAATAAAAAATACTTTACAAAGTTATCAACTTTATTTCATTCACAATGATTTATAAAAAATATAAAATAAAAAGATGCTATTTTTTGTACGTTATTACAAAGTTAAGTCGTCCACTGTGTGCATTACTAATAAAAATCTTACGTTACGGACGTTTTTTCCCGGTTAGGGTACTCCTCCGCATCGTCCCATAAGAAACTTCGTTCCAAAAAAAAACCTATGATATTAAAATCGACTGGTAATACAGAGCATTACTCTAACATTATTTTTTGTTCAGCAGCTAAATCGAACGAAGGCGCCATTAGAACAGTCAGAATGATCAACGGAAAAACTTTTGTTCTGTACAAGGACTACACGTACAGTTACAAAGGAAAGATGGCGTGCAAGAACAAGAATCGCTGGCGATGCAGCATGGGATGTAAGGCTACCATCATCCTGGATAACGACTTGAATCTGTTGAGGGACATGTCTGAACACAATCACGTTGCTTCGAATTACTCAGTCACCCCCCAGGGCATATACATCAGACACAAATAATGAGCCGTTAAATGAATTATAAGTAATCCTTAATTTTCTATAGATCGTTATGTGTGGGTAGTTGACTAATTTATACTAGTAATTAAGTAAAGTTATTTACTTTTACTAGTGGTCGCCCAGTAGTCGAATTTCGACCATAATTAATTGAATCGCACCTACAGCGGGCTCTCAATGTGTCTGGCTAGATGTAAAAACCATTAAAACTGTCTGGGTATTGGGGTAATATATTTTTATAAGTCCCTAAGTAACATATATAAAATTCAGCTTTTATACTATAACGAAAGTATAATTAAAATTTATTAAAGTTTAGGAGTGTCTGGCAGGGGGTAGCAACTGTAAAAAGTGTCCGGCAATGGATATCGTGATTTCTAAAGATATTCTGGAGAAAATATAAAAAATATTAACTTTATACTTTAAAGAACTTACTATTTTATATACCTTTACTGCCTATTACCTGCCCAAGTAACCACAATCGAAACATAGTCGCGGGTCGTTCTTACCTGTGTTGGAAACATACCTACACAGAGAAACTTTCAGCTTTTATAAAATAACGAAGGTCTGGCCGTTGCGGGCTCTTGGGCTAAAAGGCAAACAATAATAATCTATTCTCAATTTGACTACGGACTTTAACAATAAACAAAAGAGTATATGAGTCGACTATTATCAAAGCCGGCAATGTGACTTTTGGACGATTATTGGTAAATCAGAAAAACGAATTATTGACTTTGTATTCCATTGGCAGTCACAAAACTCTTCTGAACGACATCTTAGATAAATAGCAGGTTAAGTATTAACCTTTATTTAATGCAGGTTTTGAACCGTATTCTTTGAAGGAGACGATTATATTCAAATCAATCTGTATTGACATATCAATAACATTTTTTTGTCCAAATGCACAGATTGCCACCTTTGATAATAGACGACTCATATACGCTTGTGTGTCTCAAATACACGGTAGTGTGGTGTAATGTTTTTTTTTTATTGATTTAATGTATTTTTTATGCAAATATAAAATAGTATTCTGCACTCCTTCTCTATATCCTCTATAAGTGTGGGAAATTTCATGCTCCTCTGACGGCGTAATTTTCGTAGAAAGGGATACAAAGTTTTTGCTTCACGTATTAATATTTAGATGAATCCCTATTTCTTATTTAGAAGAAATATCGTATGTGCTTCGACCAGTTATAAATATAGTAGTGATTTATCTACATTATTCGACATTCTTTATATAATAATGAAATATACTTGACCACTTATCTATGTTCTAATTTATAATATTGTTATAGTTAGAAATAAATGTTTTACATAGTTTTCTATTTTTTTACGATTTTTGATATTGTTGGATTTTTTTTTGTATATGCTTTAAAATTTACGGTTTTATGTCATTTTCAATTTCAAGTCTAAGTAAAATTGCCCAACCAACGCTTACAAACGTAATGGTAATGGTAAACAGTATGTACATCTCGACCAAGTCGACGTTTTGAACTTGCGTCTGTTTTACGTACACTATTTTTTTCATATTTCCACATTATTTATTCTATTTTTTTTATTTCCACATTATATACAACCAAGTACAGCCATAGAAGTAACTTACAATATTACTTTGTAAGACTATTACGTACGCAAATTTACATAATAATTCCGAATAAAAATTGTTTTTTAAGTTTTACAACGGTCAACAATTAACCGGCTTTTCCTTAATTATTGATCATAAACAAAACGGTGAAAATTTATAATCGAAAATTTAGATTGACAGATGGAATCGATTTGAAAAGTGGCCGATTTTTGAGGTTCCGAAATCAAATAACTAAAAACGTATTGGAAAATTTTGTTTTGCCCGTTAGTCAATCAGTATGTTAGTTATTTGATTATATTTTATCTTTATATAATTTTAAATTTTAAACTGAGCATTTTGCCTAAGAGAATTATTTTTTAACTGTGCACTCTGAATGCATTTTTTAATACGCGGTAAAAATTGTAATTAATAATATAGATTACATATCTTACACGCTTGTTATAAGAGTAGATGGTAAGCTTTTCTGCTATCGTTCGGTAATTATAATATAATATAGTAATCGGATTGATTCATACGGATAATAAAAAACGCGAGATTATTTGATCGTTAACGACAAAGGGAAGATCTTCCATCGAGCCGGTGAAATTGCTCGTTAGCAATTGTAGTTTTTTTTCTACCTTAGCTGATAGCCTTGAGAGGCTATTTCAGCGTAACCTTAACTAGTAGGTGAGCTCACGGGGCTCAAACCTGACGACTTTGCTAACACGAACCCTAGCAAGAGCTGTGCTTCGCAGATTCTACCACCGGATCGGAAACGCGACTCACTAAGAAGATCCGATGAGAAAGTCAGTGGGCTATGTCTGTGGGTTAATTTACTCGTCGAGCCCTTCGTCGCAAGCGACGGGTTCGCCGGGAACGATGACCGGTGCTTGAGGTACCTAAAAGCACCGTTAGTGGATCGGGAGGAGGATTGTTGTTGTTCGGAACTTGTATACATATATGCAGTCTTATCTTGAAAATGTCGTAAGCTAGATTCAGGTATCTGGCAAATATCTTGTGTTCTGGTGGCCCGCCAAAATTAACTCGTAAATATAGTTTTAATTATAAAAATAAATTATAAAAATTTAATTATAAATTATGACTTAATTAAATATGTGCCTATTTAATTGCTGGTATTGATGTCTTAACCGATACAATTAACGTTCATTCAGAAAAAATCACATCTTCGGTTTTTTTATTGCCTCTGTGGGCTGACGAACATACAACCCAACTGCTGCCTAGAAATAATATTTTATATAGAAGGTACATAATATGATTGAATGTCTTTGCAAATTAATCCCAATTTACCGAACGCTTTCATATTTCATATCCCAATGAGTAGAAAATGACCGTGTCTTTGTTATTACAGATTTTTATATCGCACGACAGACTAAAAATAAATGCTTTATAAATAATGTTGTTAAAAAATTATCAGGCAAAATTGTATTATAATATACTGATATTAGTCTTAATATTTATGAAAATGTTATTATGTCCTGTTTTAGCTAGAACGTTTATTGATAATTTAAATTAAGTAATCATTTTATGGTTACATAAAAATGAAAATATATGTGTTGAAAATCATGTTTAGTGTTTTACTGCCGAAATCGGGAAGGGGGCATCGTGGCTGACCGGAGTAACCTTCATTGTAAATCCTGATACCATTTTCATTAATCGAAGCTAACAAATGATATCTTTCAGGAACGTTCTTATGGACGAAGAGAGGTGGGAAACATCCTCTTCTTCTTCTATCTGGTTACACGTACAGCTATCAGAAACAGAACGCTGACGGAAGGATATCCTGGTATTGCTCTAGAAGGTTGAAAGGTTGCAGAGCGTCAGCCATTAGCTTTGGATCCAGAGCCTTTGCTCACAAGCCCCACGACCATCCCCCACCAAAACTCCCACACACCTTGGACGCTAATCAAGCATGCGACTTTAGTTCAGTACAATCGAAATGAAGAATGAAAGAAAGAAAACTCTAAGGAAATTCGCTGTGGTGATGGCAGTTTATTGATCTGGTCAAACCTGCTAGGCTTTCGAATATTAAAAAAATAAATAAGAAAACTAATCTGTATGTCCCAAGTATGTCTTAGACAGTCGAACTTTGAATATGCTTTATATTCTAAACAAACATAAATAATATTCAGCGAATATTGTACAGTTGCTTCATGCTTTTAGTTTTAATTACCTCCTAGTAAAATTTAAAGACATTTTGCTTAGTAGCATTTCGTGATTTATTCACGAACTTAGAAAAATTTTGATATTTTATGAATGAATTACATTGAATATTAAAAAAAAAACAATTTTAAAATCGGTATAATTCTGGTCGGCAGTTGAGTGAAGATTTTTTGGCAATGTCCTGTCGTGAGCTTAATCGTTTGTGCCAGCTACTCGTGCACTTTTTACGGGGATTTTAAGTAATTTGGTTTCATTACCCGAAAAACGGTATTTTTTTGTACCGAAACAGAACCACTTTTATTTTTAACATCCACAAAATCAGAGCTGTTAATATAACTATTTTATTCATGTCAGTGTTTTTCTATGAGTCTGTCTATAACTTCCTCGCTCGATGCAATTTAAATGGAAAGCAGAAGTTTAATCAAAATTATTTGTGTAATTTTTTTTATTGCTTAGATGGGTGGACGAGCTCACAGCCCACCTGGTGTTAAGTGATTAGTGGAGCCCATAGACATCTATGACGTAAATGCGCCACCTACCTTGAGATATAAGTTCTAACGTCTCAGTATAGTTACAACGGCTAGGTCTGGCGTTAAAACGGAAACGCGCGGCGACTTCGCGGCATAAATAGGTAGGGCGATGATGACTCAGAAAACGCCTTACTTACTTACCTATTCGTGTATATTCTTCCAGCCAATCAATTATTAGATATAGACTATATTTTTCGAAGGGACGTTATTTTCTTTCGTGCGAGGGAAAAATTAAATTACACGAACCAACGTAAAATACTTTATTTAATATTTCACAAATAATATCTTAATAATTTAAACTCTAAAACAGCATTTTACATCAGATAAAGGAAATTTTTTTTTTTCTTTTTCTTTTTTCGAGTCATCAAATTTTACATTTTGACTTTTTTATTCAAGACTGTTTATAATATATTTTATAATAATCATTGTGATATTCTTTTTATCATTATATTAATATCGTTTAAGATGATGGCTTAATTTATTACGTACAAAATATTTTCAATAGTACAAAATCTAATTTTAACACGAAAAGATTTAATGTGACCAACGCAAGAAATTGATTTGTAAATTTCCTGAAATACAGATTTCAGTATTAATTATGTATTTGTAAGCCGTGGTATCGTAAAGTTTGTTTAACGCACTAGTTTATTTTATCGTTAATCTAAATTTATCACATGCAACAAACACCCTAAAATCGTCACATGGGTTTTGCTCTTATTTTACGTACATACGAGAAACCCAAATGCGGGTCACGTAATGATTCTGGACATCTTTTCTTTTTCCCCTATCTATGCTGATAGCCTTGAGAGGCTATTTCAGCTTCGCCTTGACGTGTAGGTGAACTCACGGGGCTCGAATCAGAGTGTTGCTAACACTGACCCTAGCAAGAGAGACCCGGCGAGAAACTCAGTAGGCTGTGTCTATGGGTTAATTCGCTCGTCGAGCCCTTCGCCGCAAGCGACGGGTTCGACGAGGACGGTGACCGGGAATTTAATCAGTTCCCGTTATTTCAAGCGTTACAAGCGCCATAAACACAGGCTACTGAATAATTGTTCTAAGAGTCCGTCAAATAGTAGTGTCTATTTATACTTTTGTTATTAAATTAACATTGATTTTCGATTCCCGCCACATAATAAATAGATTATACCCGTTTCGGCTTCAATAAATTAATTACATCATCGGTATAATGATCCTATGATAAATCCAAGAAATGTAGTTTTAGGTGCAATCTGTAAATATTGTTGTAATTCTTTTTTTTACATTTATTTATTAACGTCATATTAAAACAATACAAAACTTTTATAGTTTTTATGTGTCTTTATTTACCTTAATTCACACTGTCTTTTTCCGATAGGGTTGACACTGTTGACAGTAACGGAGTTAATACTGCATTTTGTATATGATTATAAGCTTTTTTAAGTCTAGTAAAACACTTCTATATTATGTTCTAAATATTTCTTATCTCTATATGTAAAAATGAATCGCTGTTCGTTAGTCTCGCTAAAACTCGAGAACGGCTGAACCGATGTGGTTGATTTTGGTCTTGAATTATTTGTGGAAGTCCAGAGAAGGTTTAAAAGGTAGATAAATATAAAAATGCTCGGAATTTAAAAAAATAACAATTTTATTTTTCTTTTGATGTGTCCCCCGTCGGAAGGATTACTTTTGTTTGTTTTAAGTTTATTTTATACAAAAGTTTAGGTGTTTTATTTATCGATTGAGGCACTACGAAGTCTACCGGGTCAGCTAATTCTTAATGTTTCTGAATTTGCTAGAATCATTCCTGTAGAAAAAAAGGCGCGATTCAGATATGCCAATTTAAGGACATTGGCCCGTTTATTCTCATCAAGCACGTTTGTTTGTCTCTCTTTTAGCAGTACCTTCAAATTACTTTAAAATAGTTTTAATTAGCATGAGAGAGCCGACTGTATTTTCTAATTTAATCTATTCTCAATTTGACCACAGACGTCAAAAACAAAAGTTTGACAATAAATAAATAGTATACATGCGTGTGTGCGTCAAATACATGGTAGTGTGTGTAATGTTTTTTTTTATTGATTTAATGTATTTTTATGCATAATTAAAAAAAAAAATTAGCATCCTGCACTCCTTCTCTAGATTCTTTATAAGCGTTGGAAATTTCATACTCCTCCGTCCGCGCAATTTTCGTAAAAAGGGTTACAAAGCTTTTGCTTCACGTATTAATATATAGATAATTAGTATTATCCGTATTCAACAATTACGTTAGAATATTTGCAAGGCATAATAAACTGTTACGGAATTTATAGGTACCATTAATATCACTACGCACCTTGACACCGGAGTCACAAATCCAGTGTAATTATTGTGTGATTCAAATTCATCAAACCATATGCAGCAAAAAAAAATGTTTTTGTAATTAACCGTAAATCTTTCAGTATTCTACAAGACGACCGCTAGGGGCACCCGTCATCTAATAGTCGACGGTTTCGCCTTCGTCTGCCGATCGTATTGCCAAAACCACATAAAGAAGACCTGGAAATGCGCCAGTCACGCCGGATGCACTGCCAAAGTCCACACAGTCGACGACGAAATAGTAGGCCTTCATAACGATCACATTCATCCAACGAGTAGCTTTAAAAATAAATTCCTTCAGTCGACGCAATCGGATCCGGCGTTTTGATGTATCGAAAGAGCTGTCTATATCTTAAGATATCGTATAGAATATTAAGACCTTTATTACTGGTGGTAGGACCTCTTGTGAGTCCGCGCGGGTAGGTACCACCGCCCTGCCTATTTCTGCCGTGAAGCAGTAATGCGTTTCGGTTTGAAGGGTTGGGCAGCCGTTGTAACTATACTGAGATCATAGAACTTATATCTCAAGGTGGGTGGCGCATTTACGTTGTAGATGTCCATGGGCTCTAGTAACCACTTAACACCAGGTGGGCTGTGAGCTCGTCCACCCATCTAAGCAATAAAAAAATAAAAAAAGAATATGTTAAGGTCGCAATATGCTCTGGATTGTTTTAATTAGATTAATGAAGTTTGGTTACTAATGGAAAGTACAATATTAGGATAGTCATTATCAAGTCATAATACCTATATATTAGTCAGAAGTTTAGGTTCGTAAGTATTCTTATTGAATCGAAATTCAATAGATTTAACATAATATGGTTACGGTATTATACTAGTTAGTTTTTAGCTCAATAATGGAGCATTTACGAAAAATCTATGATATTATAATACTTAGCAATTTATGTGTTTTTGTTTGTCATAAGCTATGTAAATCTATCAGATGTTTTATTATTAATAAAATAAAAATTAATTTGAATTTCAAACTCCAGTTGCTTTAATATGTGTTTTCCCCTCCGGCTTGTTCTTTTATCTAGCCCCTTATTTATTTATATGTTATATAGTCAAGTTTTCTTTCCAAAATTTCATTTGCAGAACTGTTGCTATTGCAGAATATTATGCTATGTAAAGACTATTTCCTCCTGCTTGTTAAATGATTACGTGAAAGACGTGAGCTAATGGTCGCATGTGACCAATTTAAAAAATGAAGCAAAAATAGTCTTACCAACAAATCTAATCGCTGTTCTATTGTAATAAAGACTTTATCTCTTTAAACATAATATTTCCAAAGTATTGGTACAAGTGGGCTCCAGTAACCACATAACATCTGATGTATCTTGACCTCTTCTGTTAAAACCAAAGATATAAATAAAAAATCTTTCAATACATGCATTTTTTATCCAAAATTAATGTACGTGCACCAATCATAAATTTCAACTATAATTCCAGGTCAGTTTATACCAACAATAAAAGGCGGTAAGCTCTTATGCCTGTACGGATACACATTCCACCGTGAATATGGTGACGAATTCAGAAGCTACTGGAGATGTTCGAATAGACTTGCATTTTCGTGCAAATGTAAAGCTCACATAATCTACGGACAAATATTTATAACGAATAGACATAATCACCCCCCAAATAATAAAATTAAAAATTAAAACTAGAGGGTAGATTTGTTTTATACAAATATCCTCAGTAGGTAATCGTTTGACATGATCCTGTCACTGCGCTATCGATCTCTCGGGCTTGAGCTCATCAACCAAACTGAGTGTAGCTGGAATATAGCCCCGAGGGGCTACGAGCAAGTAGAAGGGAAAAAAGCACTATTAACCTTGCGTTTTTAGAAATATTTTTTGAACGTACCATATGGCTTTGGAATAAACTCACATTCAGGCAATTTCCGGACCGCTGTAACACAATCTTACTTCAAACGAGTTTCGAAAAGAGTTAAATAAATAAATTGATCATAACAGTGACCAGTACATTATTAGATGAGCCGTTGAAAGCGTTCGCCTGCCTTGAAAGGCTATGAAATAAAGACTGAAGAACTTCAATACGGAGTTACTAAACACCTTATGGGAGTGAATTAAACGAACGTGTGATTCCCGGCTTAGAATTGGACCTACCTAAGTCTTCCGGTGGATTTTGTAAAAGGCGACTAAGGGACTTCTTTTGGCTACCATCTTATGCTAATGATAACACTCCCAAGAAGCGTTTTCGTCGGGCAACCGGCTGGTCGTATAACTCATGACAAATCCTTAAGTAGCAGGATAAAAGTACATTTTGCGCCGACCTCACATAATGTAGGATAAGGCTGAGAGGAAGGAAGTGAATTTAAGAAGTAAATTTAAAATGTTTTAGTATATTACTTTGTAGCGAGTAGTTGATTTATTTCGAATCTGAAGGATGAAGGATGCAATGAGCGTCGCTTAAAATTTCTAACACAATCACAACATCGCACATGCTATAAATGGCATTGTTCATATATGTATACTATATGTTTCTGATACATATATCTTCAAATTATTGTAAACTCACGGTTAATTTATCGGATCTCTTTAATTTTTGGCTCAAAATGTTATACATATTAAGTTTATTAGATACGTTAAGCTTTTCTTTAAATAAATACTTAAAAATGTCGTTTCAATTATCTTTTACACTTGAAATTTAGTTAGATGTATTTGGCTTACTGAATTAGTGTAAAGTCTAGTTTCAAATAGCTTATGTACTGATTTCATTTACAGCAGGTCAATTCGAGAACGTGCAAATCACCGGTGTAACATCACAAGTATCCCAGGGCGAATCCTCCGACGATGACGTCATCGAGGTCGTAAGAGATGAAGCGCCAATAGAAATACTATCAGATGGCGAAGAAATAGAGTTGGAGAAAAGTCGACATGAATCTGTCATTCAGAATTTCCATTTCACGAATACTCCAGTAGAATCGCCCGGAGAAGAAAAAGATATTAACGTTGAAGATGACCCATTGAAAAGTTTTACGTCTTTGACTGACTGTAACTCAAGTAATGGTACAACAATTGACATGCCACCAGAAACAAACATAGACTCACAATCGAAATCCGAAAGTGCCTTAAATCATGAAATAGTCACTGACAATGAAAATTTCATTGATGTTGTCAAAGACAATTTAACAGTTGAGAAACAATTTGGATTGGAATCGATTAATAAGGAAGTTGATTCTAATTTATCCCAAGAAAATAGTAATGGAAAATCAGATATCCCATTGAATAAAAATGACGAAAATGTTTAGATTACTGTAATTTATTGCAGGTATATATGTATATGCAGTGTATCCCGTTAACTGACCATAAGACGGCACTAGAATATCAGAGCTGTAGAAATAAAATTAGCATAGAAATCGTCAATGTCAATGAAAACCAGCTATTTTCGTAAATATTGACAGTGAGAGCATTCAAATCGATAAGGGATGAGATACTAAGGTTCTAATGCCTAGCGTCTAAGCACCATCAAGTCTTTGTTACTGCCGCAAAGTATAAACGTTTCCAGATGTAAAGAATAAACCGATCGTCAGTATTAAGAGCTCATACGAATACGTGCCATGTCTGCCATCTTACCACGCCACGTATGTACGTCGCGATGCCTGCAATTTGGATCCGCACCACTTACCTAATTACTTTTTTTAGATTGACGATGTGGTAAAATATCAAAAATGAAATCTAAAGTTACTGATAATTGATTAATCGAATTATCCTATGTTTTTCTTTTTTAGTCACAATCATTAGACAATCTTTCAACTGTAATTAGGAAGTTCAGCTATTCACTCTTATAGAGAAAAGTTATAAATTATGGTAAACCTTACAGTCAATAACAGCATCTCGCAAGTTACCTTTAAATTTTCACAAAAATGGCTGGTGTCTATGGCGCCGATACCGACTATTAGACGTTAGAAGAAGCTTTAACGCGCCATATTACTTCCAGTTTACGGGACAAACTGTGTTATATATAAAATAAGACCCATCGCTAATAATAATTATCGCTATTCCAAAATTAATTTTCGGATATTTATGATTCTCTGGCTAGATGGTGCGATGACCTCCGCACGGTGACCGAAAAGAAGTGGATGAGGAGAGCCGCAGACCGGGCTCAGTGGTGTAGATTGGGAGAGGCCTATGTCCAGCAGTGGACGACTGTGGGCTGTTGATGATGATGATGATGATATGATTCTCTAACGTAAGATAAGAAAAAGCATTTTTTTGTAAAGAATTCGCCTGAGTTTTTTTTTTTCATAGAAAAATTTTGAGCTACTTTTGTATTATTAACTTTGTTATTCACAATAAAATGTAATTTAAAAACTATGTTTGTTTTGTTAAACTGCCGATCAATAAAAAATAATCAGATTCCGCTGACCGGTCGCAATGAGTCCCTCTCGGAATATCTACGCCATACAGCTACGCTGATGAAAGTTTGGAAGATGGAAGTCGTCGTGGCCTAACGGATAAGACGTCCGGTGCATTCGTGTTGAGCGATGCACCGGTGTTCGAATCTCAGGCGGGTACCAATTTTTCTAATGAAATACGTACTCAACAAATGTTCACGATTGACTTCCACGGTGAAGGAGTAACATCGTGTAATAAAAATGAAACCCGCAAAATTATAATTTGCATAATTACTGGTGGTAGGACCTCTTGTAAGTCCGCGCGGGTGGGTACCACCACCCTGCCTATTTCTGCCGTGAAGCAGTAATGCGTTTCGGTTTGAAGGGTGGGGCAGCCGTTGTAACTATACCTGAGACCTTAGAACTTATATCTCAAGGTGGGTGGCGCATTTACTTTGTGAATGTCTATGGGCTCCAGTAACCACTTAACATCAAGTGGGCTTGTCCAAAAAAAAAATTAAGTATTAAAAGCTCAGTGGACATTTCGTGACTTCGATTTACGTGCCACTTGAAACCAATTCTACATTAATTTTTAGATTTTTTTATGATCTAGTTTTAAGAGTTACCGGAGTCCACATACCTGTAATTATTGATTAAAAAACGCAGTTATTCTGCGCTATTTTTCGCTGGACATACATTTAGAGATCCTTGTAACTGTTTACGTAATGAGTAAGTTGCGAAAACAAACAAAACAATAACAACAGAACCATAATAAAATGAAAAATCTGTTCAAAATAATATTGGTGGTTAAACTAATACTTCAACCCTGTATTTAGAGTAAATACATGGATTCAGCACTACTGTGCCCATCATTTTAATTTGAAATAAAGTATATGCCAACCTTCACAACCAACAGCAGTATTTTACATATTAGATCTTACTAAAGATGCGTTTTTAGAACCAGAGTTAGATGCAGCGTTCATTGAAGCGAATGGTCGACGTATATTGATGATACGCAATAATCGATTCCTGAAACACTACGAGAGACAAGGACGAACAAGATGGCGTTGTTGGAGGTCTTTCACTAGATGCAATGCTATAGCGATCACTGAGGGAACCAGTATCGTCAAACTAACTGACGTGCATAACCATTAGATTAAACATTTAACAACTAGGTTAAACAGTATGGGAAGTTCAGGGCTTTTTGATCTATTTTGTACTTAGGGCAGATGGTGGTATAACATAATTTCATGTCTTCATTAATTTAAAAGTCATTAAATTAGATATTTAAATTGTACTATAAATACAAGATAACAGTTTTTACTAGCCGAAATTTCAATTTCGAAGGTTATAAATCGGTAAATAAATATGAAATTAAGCTAATTAGAAAATATTCAAAAAAACATAGATCCTGCGTATATTGTCGTTCTTAATTCCATAGTAGGTAGTGATTATTTAAAAAGATCTCTTAACAATAAACTTCTTAATGAATAGGCTTTGTGAACTAATCAGAGCTTTTATGCATGGCTACACGAAATGTAATTCGCATTTATTTCAAAATAAATTGGAACAGAAATGAATGTTTTATATGTATGTTTTATTCTTCCTTTTCGATTCTAGGGTTTTAACACAGTGTCCTTTGTTAATTAACAATATCTAACTGGAATCTCATGGACTTTTTCTTTTAAAATGGGATGTGACAACTGAATCAATGTAAAATATCTCTGTCAAAAAATAAAATGAGAATGTTTCTTGACTTATTTTTTTTAACAAAATTTTTTATTGTTACATATCTTTTAAATGAAAAATGGGTTCACAGTGATAATACTAAGAAAGAATAAGTACATTGTACTTTAATCTCACTTTCAAGATGTAGCATATTGTTTTTCCCACTTTTTTTTTATTATTCTACCAATTATTTATTTACTATTCCAATAGAAAAAAAAGCTTTATTTTTGTACGTCACTTTCCAACATATTTATTTCAAAAACTCAATTTTAAAGAATTGTGTTGTTTTTATTTATTTTATTTATAACTTAACTTAAGAGACATTGAACTTGATTACGAGTTGTACTAAATGAATAATGTAAAATTATTAAGGTCATGAAAAATACTTTACTAACATATCTTTTTGGTTTTATTTCCGTTCGATTCTCTTATCTTAGATTAAAATAAAATGGCGAAACAATTTTTTTATTCTTTCTATTATCAATTATTAAGACCGTCCTAATTCAAAGTACTGGTAGATACTCAACATGGATTGCAATATAAATTTTCGAACAAAATATATTCCAAAGTATCCAATGATCGCAATTCGCAAGGATTCGCTGGATTCGGACAGCGTAGAATAGATTGTAGATGTAGCGTAATAGTAGTGCACCCATTACTTCTTACTTAAACTTGTATGTCTATTTGTGGACATCTTTCGCCCGACGGTGACAATCTTGAATTATTACGATAAACGTTCACCCATATTATGGACATTCTTTTGGAATATATTTTAATAGCTAAAACTTAAGTGAGATTATTCAAATCAAATTGACAAGAATTGAAGTCAAGTTAATTTTCTAGGAATGTTACAGAGACTAAACTGGATCGGAGAAAATAAAACGAATCACTATACATTTCTTAGATGTTTGAGTTAATACCAGCCGCATTAGATTATTTTCGATTCCCCATTACGATCCCTTCTGAAAAGCTTTGCAAGCTAAGTTAAAGAATTCCTAATACCTTCAATGGCCACATAGAGGTAGAATAATAGTTCGTATATTATGTTGTAGAACATGTCGAGAACTTGACCGCTTAAGATTCATTGATATCATTGAAATCTCAAATCATTGGTGAGCGATAAAAAAAAAGCAAAATAAAAATACCAAACTTTGTTTACCATACCATTTTATTTATTTTGCATAAAAAAATAGTTTTCATTCATTACATTTATCTACATTTTCATTAAAAGAAAATGACAAAACTATTTGGGTATTTTGGTTATTTTAACCGGCAACACACTTCATATCACCGAAAAAGTGATGAATTACTGAAATAAAAGACAAATTTTATACTTGATTTTAAAAAGATTTAATGGGTTTCCATAATACCAAACTAAACTCCTAAGGCACGACTTATTTCGAAATACCCTCGCTTACATTAAAGCTACAAATTGCATTATATGCAACAAGTCGAATAATTAATTCTTTAAGGCACTTTTACAGTTCAAAGGTGGGGTTTCGTGATAATTTACATTGTAATTTGCATTAGTTTCAAAGCAGGTTTACACGCCATAGAAATGAAACATTGAGAAGTATGTATTTATAAACCTCATTCTCTTGCAGGCTAAATCTTTTAGATGTACAGGTTAACCTCTTTTAAGTTTGTCTTTTATTCTCTTCGATTTTACAAATCACAACGGTACTAAAGATGTGTTCACTTCAAAATATTTCACAATAGAAAAAATACTTAAATTTCGATAATGACGAAAAATACGCGTGTCACGTCACACACTTATGAGTATTGTTCTCTTGCAATAAATCCGGATTTTTGTTTTCGTTACAGTCTTAATACAAACCAATTGCAATCTTTGACTAAATCAACATTCAAAGCATGATATCAAAAATAACCTTCTGAAACAATTTCGTGAATACTTACTATGAAATTATCTACATTTGTGATTTCCAAAGAAGGAATGATGTGAAACCTTAGCCTAAGTGTGTTTAAATTTAAATTAACTTAATTAATAAAATATAATTACTCGAGAATATCAATAATGTCATGATACAACTTGAAATTAAACATTACTATAAAAATATGTCCGCCAGCAAGGCATGTTCTCGTATCCAAACGATAAAACAAAAAAAAAACGTAAGTTAAACAAAAAATAAAGCCAATGCTATGGACTATGGTTGTGTTCTAGAAAGGATCTCACTATGACCGAATTGTGAGTGGTTATGCTAGCCCTGCAGCCCAACTGGATTCGTTTGCAGCAGGTCCATCTAATTTTCTTCCTATAGCACTCGTGTTTAATGAACTTGTACTCGCCCACGTGGACGACCAGGTGACCACGATTCGATAGCCCAAAACGCACTGAAAACACAACGCAGACTTTAGCACCTGAAGTTACAACTTGTAATTCAATACTATCTGGATTATTGCGAATCATATCCACTAAAAAGGTACAGAAGCAAGAAAACACATCAAAGATTCATTATATTTTTTTATTTTAAGTATTTGGTACGCATTAACTAATCATTAGCGTCCACTTACAGTGATATCTCCATCAGATTATAAACATAGTTTTATTTGTTTCAGTTGGCCTTATCGGCACCGGTATAGATTGCTTCGCCTCCTACTGCCTCAGCAAACAGGGAAAGATGGGTATCAACGTCGGAGGATACAGGTTCAGATTCAATGGATGCGCCAGAAACGGAAAGATTCGCTGGAGGTGCTCCCGTGGTCCTTGGTGCAAGGCCGCTCTCCACACTTTCAGGGGAAGAATCGTTTACATACAAAGTACACATAATTGTGGCCCGAAGCCTCCCTTGTAAAACAATTAACCTATCGATAACAGTTGTAGGAAAAAGAGCAATAAGATTTTAGTTTTCGCCTTTTATGTACAAAAAATTGTTAATTTGTAAATTTCTGTGAGAGTATCGCTTTTCTCTTTTCTTTCATGTTACCGAAGTAAATCAAACAAATGAAGTAGTAACAATGGTAGAGATCATATGTAAGTGTGCGCAGACGTAATGTTCCTTAATAATCCCTATGACAACACTTAAATTAGTTCATAATATTTATGTTCAGCTTAATATATCTTAAGCTTAATATATCTCTGTATCTCGCCTGTCGACTCAAAGAGCGATGTGTACAATGACTGACACGTTTATATTATTTTTTAATATTTTCCAACCTATAGAATGTTGGTGGAATTCGATGCATTCTAGCTTATAAAAAACAATAGAAATTTTAGCTCAACTGTGTATCATATAGTCAAAAACGATATTCTTAGTGGAAGAAAAGCAATCTCTATTTGAGAAGCCTTATATTTTGCTTGCAAATATGAAATACGTGCTTAATGTAAAGAAACTATAGAGGAAAATTTTCTTTTATTTTTGTGACATAACAAATTTTGCATGTAAAATAATTGCTTAATATCCCAAACCCTGACTGTATAATAGAAAAACGTAGTAAACATTCGAATTATATATTATCTATATATAGTATAAGTTTACTGTATAGTACAAAAAAAATCTTTAAATGTAAATACTAGATATATTTTTTAAACTACGAAAAATAATATTTGCAATAAATTATTTACCAGTTACCGTCCTGAGCAAAAGGAGTAAAACGTAAAAGTTTAAATTATTATTAAAAAAAAAACCTACCTCATATTTGATAATGAATTGAAATTTATAAAATTATCAAATGCTAGCGCTCTTGAAGCAGTGGTGTCGATGTTTTAAAAGATCTGCAATAATATTTTTTTTAGTCTCTCGCGCTTGTCTCCTAGTGTGCTGCTGTTGATTAATGAGATGTATTTGTCTGTCACTGTCAATAACAGACGATACTTGTATTAAACAGCTTACCAATTTACCGATTTGTAAACATAGCGTTAAACAAAATTTATTAAGATGCAAGATTAGTTGAATTAGTAAAAGTATTATCCGTCATAGAGAATAATAATATCTCCATTGCGCCAGTTAATATAATATGTTTTTAAAAATATTATGCCTTAAAGTCCTCACATCGTTTCATACATATACACTTTGACAACAATTGACATCGCCTATCTAATCCTGTCTATTATGAATCTTTTATATACATACTATAACGTCTACATCTCCAAACACCGCTCGCATGTTTTCGCAACGGTGAAGTAGGTAATAAATAAGAGACCCGAGCCTCTGGTATTAAATACACTACTTAGCCCATTAACACGTTTACTGCGGCAAGTAAAATCATAATTCTTCATCTGGTGCGGCGGCGGGCCAAAATGCGCCTCCAATGATATTTCCGCCAGAGCGTGGCAGGTCTTTCTAGACCCACAAGCACTAGGATAGATTAAAAATTGCCATAAATTTGTGGAAACATAGTGTATACATTTTTTATTATTGTTAGAATGACCTTGAAACCTACTTCCTTAGGTTTGATTCGCCCCGGGATCTGCTAAACAGGAAATGAGAAATAAAGCAGGAAAAGCGGTAGGCCGATATCGACCTGAACCGCACTAGAAAGTATTTTTAGTAGCGACTAGCTGACCCGGCAGACTTCGTACTGCCTCAATCGATAAATAAAAGACCTAAACTTTTGTATAAAATAAACTTAAAACAAACAAAAGGAATCCGTCCGACGGGGGACACATCAAAGGAAAAACAAAATTGTTTATTTATTTATTTAATTCCGAGCATTTTCATATTTATCTACCTTTTAAACCTTCTCTGGACTTCCACAAATAATTCAAGACCAAAATTAGCTAAATCGGTCCAGCCGTTCTCGAGAGAGCGAGAATAACGAACAGCAATTCATTTTTATATATAGAGATGGGACAGAAAAAAATAAGGGAATGTCGAAAAGAAAACAAAATTATCATAAAATAACTGAAGAATGTTTTCATTTATGCCTTTCTTTGAAACATTTCACGCAAAGGTTTTGTTTACATTTCCTGCAATATTTTTTTATTTTCTTAACCTTTCTTTTTGCTTGGGTACTATTAAAGGTTTTCCGCAGTTTGTCGTAGCACCCTGCACAATTTCTTCGTTTATCGCTCATCTCAAGGACATGGTCATCGTCCTTAAGTTTTACTCGATTTTCTGAAATGAATTTTTTTTTCTTATTTCCATGTCATTAGTTAACCATTTATGAGTTTTACCACTGAACTCCCGAAACTGAACAACTTTCCCCAGAGAACATAGGTTGAAATATGAAACAAAAATTTGGCCCTCGCTTACAAAATTGACAACCAGATTACTGATTTAGTAGATAAAAATATTTTTAGGTAAATATATTTTTATCTACTAAATCAATCTGCATCAGCGGCTATCGGACTCTCACTCGAAAAAAACAAATTTCTCCTATCTTTTTTACCAAACTATCTAAATGTGGCATATTTTTGGAAAGGGCATTAATTTTTCCAGCTATTTTAATATAATAGAATCCGGAAAAAGCTATGTTATTGAGTAAGTAAACAGTGCCATAGCATACCATAATAGAAGCAGTAGTGCAAAAAACGCCCTACATTGTTCGCAGAAAAATAGCGGAGTCAGTACAAAGCTCTTGCACGAAAGCCATGCGCAGCCACCGGAACACTGGTAATATGTTCAAAATAATAACAATGGTTACCTGTTGCAGATGTAGAACGTCTGACGATGTTGAAACACGGAAATATAGGAATCGTCTACAACAATGAACTACATATGGTTACAGTGATGTTACACGTCATTATACTTACTATCAGGGCATATACTTTGTCCAGTTAATGATTGCATTAATGCCTCTGTAAATTATTTTTTTGAAACCATATCATTTTTCATGTTGTATGTGATCCACGCGTTTACTAACGCCATGCCAAACAAATATTCCATACCCACTTTTCTGAACCATTTAAGTCCTCTTTTTAATGTAGAAGAATAGTATGAAGACATTTGGTCGCTGAAGTCAACTCCTTTTTTGTTGTTATTATACGTTAAGACACATGTAGGCTTTTTTATATTTTCGTTCGTCTTCTTATTTTTTTTGCCAGTGTTGACAAGCACATCTTCGTCCTCTTTGACAGTAGATATCATTAGAAGTTGCCTTTTGTCAACCCATTTAATAATTTTGACGCCATTTTTATTCATAGCTCCTTTGATTTCGCCCTTCTTCAACTTTAATGACACTATCGCCTTAAGAAGCCCTCTTCGATTTGATCTTAGGGTGCCGCAATAACGGATTTTGTGAGATAGAATTTCTTCCGCCAATTCAATTGAAGAGTAGAAATTGTCTGCAATTACTACACGACATTTGTTCTCCAGCCCTTGAATGAGTTTCAGTACGGTGACTTTACCATGGTTTTGTTCACGGCCATTTTCTCCCTTCCCAGAATAAATTATTGAATTATATGTATACCCTTCTGGAGTACATAACTTGTAAATTTTAACACCATACTTGTGTGATTTGTTTTTAATGTATTGTTTGAATTTCAACCTGCCACGCCATGGTATCATTGATTCATCTATAACAACAAATTTACCGGGCGTTAATACTTCTTGGAATCTGCTGTTGAGCATATTAGCCAAATCATGAATTTTCGTCAACTTATTTGAATTGTGGATGGCTGACGAATCATCACAAAAATGCCAGAATTTTAATTTTAATAATAGCAGAAATCTATCCCGAGTTATTACAGATACAATATATTCGTTTCGATATATTGTTTTTTTTGACCAATAGTCATTTATATGAGGCAATTTGTTCAGACCCATTGCGAGCAGTACCCCCAGAAACTTTCGCATTTCTATATTATTCGTAGCTTTCCATGATAATAACCGAGGTTTTATTTTTATTTCGTTATTAATTTGCTTTTCTGTGATGTATTTTAGCACATATTTATTAGTTTCTGGAACCATTTTATCTATTATTTCATCAGTTACAAATAGGGAAAAAATACCTGCAGTAGATATATCTTCTATGGGAATATTTAAAGTGCTTTCATTTAAAGTACACGCTTCCAACTCAGGGGTCAAATCTGTGATAGCACCCCATTCATTGACACTATTATCCTGTGCATCTCCCTCTTCCTCTAAAACATCATTATCTATATCCGATACAACTTCACTTGCAGAGTATACATCACTCTCATCGTCGCCTGTGTCACCACTTTCCTCCTCAGTATTTTCCGTTTCCTCCCTTCTCTCTGTATCTTCATCTTCCTCTTCAGCATTTCTTGTTTCTTCCTCTCTCTCTGCTTCATCATTAAGTGTTTCTTTCTGTCTTTCATTTTCTTCAAACTGTTTATTACGCTCTTCGTCATAAAAACCATCATGTTCATTGCTTTCAGTTAACTCTTGCGACATACTGTCTTCAAAAGAATAAGCGAATGTAAGTCTTGTCTTTGGATCTTTCCTTTCTATTTTATTTTTCTTTTCTATCATTTTATTATTGTTTCTTAGATTTATCAAGCCATGATATTCGCTTTCATCTATAGAAGCTGATAGATTTTTTAGTGAAGGACTGCATGCATCCTCTTGAGCTATACATACTTAATCTGTCCACTGACGATGAGCGACGTGAAGACAATCCTTTTGATGTCTGTGGTGTAGGTTTATTTTTAAATTCTGTAATGCAAAAAAAAAGGTCAGTGGAATAAAATTAATCTACACTAATATTATAAATGTGTAAGTTTAGATGTATGGATGTTTGCTACCCTTAAATAAAACAAATAAAACATGAAATATGGAAAGATGTTCACAGATGCTCGGCAGATACTATAACACTAAAAGCAAAGAAATAATTTAAGAATAATCATTTTCATAAAGGATGGTATTACACAAAAAACTCCACGTCATTATGAGTCTAAGGCTGATATGTTGATATATGTAGGTAGGAAACAAAACTTACCGCTTGTGCTTTGTTTTCCGTGCACATTTGTTTCCAACTTCTTTCTATTTTTCTTAGTGGAAAATATTTCTTCACTGCTGTCACTATCACTGTCAATAACTGCAGGGCGAATTACTCTATTTTCCAAAATTTGTATTTTTCTTTTATTGCTTGCCATCGTTGATTATATCGAACGCTACGTCAGATCAGTTAGATAGCACAACACTATTAGGTATCGGGTCGCTAGCTGCCTGTTGGGCCGAAATAGGCCCACTGCCGCACTTAGCGGATGTTTTTCACCGTCAGTGCGTTGGTAGGTCGATAAAAGCCTGCCGATATGTTTTGATGAGGATCACCTACAATTTTGACCGCAAGATGAAATATATATATGTCTCTGTCGAATTTTGACAAACACCTGAGATAATAATTTCGCACAAGCGAGAGGGACAAAGTTTTCTTCGTCCGTACCAGAAATAACTGAACTGATATCGACCTGTTAAGCAGTGAACATGTTAATTCGTTCATCTATAAAACACGTAGGCATTTATGGTGTCAAGAGTGTCAAACATGGATGCTGTTTATAGTCAGTCCAAGAAACGTATTCCCGTTTCAGGAGTAAAATAAAATAAGAGCAAAACTTTAACCCGGCGTTAAGTAAGTTTTGACAATAATATGAACAGAGGAATACGAGAGGATGATTAAGACTTTTTACTTAGAAAATTTTAGTAAGAGTTTTAAAACTACTGAAACTTATCTGCATATTTTAAGCTATTGTATAGCTGTTATCGCGGGCTTTGAGCGCGGCGACCGAATCAAGAAATTCCGTAACGAAAATAATACCTAACACCCCTACTAAGCCTACCATGTAGCTCGCGTTCAACCATTCACACGTTGCGCTTGTGTAGTGTTTGTGAATAAGCGTGCGGCGTGACGTCGCACTGCATGCGCGACATGAAAAGTCTGCCCATCTCTCTCTCACGCGGTCTAGCTTATGAGTGTGAAAGGGACAGTTAATGTTTTGCTTTTGTTAATGTTTATAAATATAGTGTGGTCTTAATTTATTATTGTTTTAATATTAAATTATTATTGTCTAATTATAATTGCATAATTTGATAAAAAATGCTATGCAATAGCTTTACCGCAGCAGTCCCCGAGTGCCACACGTAATTTTTTTTATTTATTAAAACACATTCTTCAAATTTCTGTATGTACCTGCGTTTTCACTTAACAAAAAAACCATTACGTAACAGCAACGAGCATTACGTTAATATTGTTTCGACAAAGGCTTTTTGGGACTATTAATTATCGCTTCAAAAAAATAATAATTCGTAAACCTTCACACAAAACACATGATGCGACAGTAGTATTGAAAACCATTCAAAAAAAGTAAATAGGAAAGGATCACAATACAGGGTTTTTGTAAGCAATCGACATGACAAAGAAATTACTCATTTAATCAATTAATTACCTTTTAGTAATAATTTGTATGATAGTGGATATAGTAGAGAGTTAGTGTAGAATTATATTAGTGCCAAACATTAGCAGTTGTGAATTCCATTATTTACTAACTACGGTTATCCTAAAATACGAATTTAATTGTACTTGTGTGGATGTAAAAACGTTTCTCAAGAAAAGAAGGTATTTTATTGTATTTTACTAATGCGTTTTGATGTGACACGCAATGTATCACAATTAAATGCAAATGGCGTGCGAAGTCATTGTTTCGTGAAACTTCGCTTTAGATTAATTGTTCGAGAAATAGGAACTTACTAAAATTGCAGCTGTTTTTAGTTAACATGGCGAATAAATACTGTTTTCCACTTATGCTAAGATACATTATCCTCAATTTGGAAACACCTTCCTTGTAATAACAGAGGTTTTGTCTTTATGTACTTGATTATGTGTTTAATCACGATATATACAAGCCGATCAAAACTGGGTTAAATAATATAATATGTATACATATGTATTAAATATTTATATTTTTCAAAATGGAGTAGTAGTATCTATCTCTGATGCGTGTCTTTCAAAACTTAGAGATTTCGAGTTCGCTCATTCCTGCGGGAGCTTCATATTGGTATGCTCAATTTATAGCATGTGTTCTGTTTATTATTTAACAGAGATTTTCGAGATAAATAAGCAGCGATAGAGATAGAAACTATTATTTCTGTTAAGGCTTTTGTGACGTAATAATTGGTATATACATTATTGGGATTCAAAACTATTTATTGTTGAGCGATAATCAAAATAGGATCTTGTAAGTTTTTAGTCTCAATTATTAGTGTGATTAGTGATTTCTTCCAATCAATAATGTACTGTAAGAACAGGGAATACTGAATGAACTTTCTATGATAAGAATTATTAGTATGAACATTAAAATTTTAAAACTTACTAGTTTATAAACAGTTCCTGAGTTTTCTATTTTACTAATTTATTTTTATATTGCACATATATAAATGTATAATAATATAAATATGTCCTTGAACAAATATTTAATGAACGGTTAATGTAGTTCTCTCAATCATCTACCTCTAAGTAACATTAAAAAAAAAGTAATATAGTGGTTGTGTATTAAATGTATTATGATGTTTAGAATTAACAGTCGCCAAATTTGTAAGTAGAGTTTTAATGTCTTGGACAACACGAATTTGAGATATCTTAAAAAAAAATTTACACTTAACCTAAAGAATGATTCGGCGCGGTAGAGAATGCGTTTTTTGTTTTTTAAATTGGCTTTAATTACCAAAAAATAAAATGAATCTATTGCAATTATATTGTCAGGTATTTAATTAAGAACATTTACGTTGAAAAATCTAAGTTAATGTTTTCAAAAATACTGTAAATAAATTACGGAGACTTTAAGATCTAATAAAACTGATTAATTTTTGTGTTTGATGATTTAATTGTGTCTTTATTTTATGCACATCTTAATTCTGCGTATTGGATACTTTGCACAACAGTGAATAAGAATGCGAGTGTAATATTACAAAAAAAAATAGGTAATTTTTTTAAGTTAACCTTTGACCGTTGCTTTTGTATGGCATATATTTTCCTTATTGGTTTGGTATTCATTTTCCTATGCGTTTTAAATAAGCAGCATATATTTTATTTTATTTTAATTTTTGGTAATTAAAAATTGTGTATTATTATGACGTCATAATTTAAATTCGTTTATTTAATGCAATCGACGCAGACTTGTCTGGAACACTGTAAGCATACAGGTCTTTTACATTCGATGCAAACATATCTGGTCTTACGGTCCTTCTTACTTCCGCACATAACGCATCGTTTGTATCTCCTTTTAGTGAAATCATCTTCTGTTTTTAATTTAATTTTAATAGTTCCTGTAAAATTCAATTATTTTACGGTATTCCTTCTGTTCATGTTTGACACGCAACGCTTGCAAACTTTTTGTAAAAATTACCGAAATTGAATTTCTTCTTTTTAACCTTTAATAAGTTGTCGACGAAGGAGGATTGTTTTTAAAGCCTTATTAGCATTCGGAAAGCATATTTGAATCGTTGCGCTGAAATTAAACTTTTGAATACACTCAAAGAAATTTATTTTCAGTTTTCAGAAATTATTTATACAATACGAGAAGTTGTTTACAATTATTATTTTTATTAATCCACATTTTCTTTGGTTATCGCCGGTATGAACTCGAATGTTACAATGTAAAATAAAACTAGTCATAGATGTTTAAATCGTGTTTCATTTATATTTCCCACCTTAAGTACTTTCGAACCGCATTAATCCTGATGCATATTAAATAATGCCTTAAAATATTTTTTGCCGACTAAAATTCGGAATGAGCCGTCCTCCATTGGTTTTTGAGTATCAAAAGAGTCCTCAGCATTGGCAAGCAATGATCATAAGCTATGGAAAATCCTCAGGAGCAAATTATGCTCGTCTTATTTTCTAAGAGAGAAAGAGATAGATAAAAACGGTGCCCGTGCAACTTGGTGCACGTGAATGAAGTGAAACTTCTTTTTCGATGTGTAGTATTGTGGTTTTCTTCATTTTTCATCAATAGGGAATGCTGTGTATAATGCTCGCTCTGTCTCTTTCTAGTATGATAGCGTTAAACGTTTAACGCAACCGTGTTGGAAGTCGCATAAGAAGTTTTACTTCATTAGGTTTCTCTCATACGTTTCTCAACGTTTCTCTCATAGCGCGTGTGTAATGCACACAATGTTTGTTTTTTAATATAGCAAATGTTATATACAATATATTTTATACTACAATAATTTAACTATTGTATATCTTAAAAATATAGGTCTCTGTATATGGAATAAAAAAAAAAAAATGTTACACAGCTCTTCAGGTAATACTCAAGTCGATTCTTAATTTTCATTTAGTTCCCGTCACAAACTAAGCAGTCTCAAGAATTCATAGAAAGAAAATTCATATCTTGAAATATGACGAATGACTTGATGAATGACTGAGATATTTAAGAATCGTATAGATTTTTGGCTATTTCTTTCGAAGGCGTTCGTTTTATCTTATAGCGGAATAGGAAGTTAACTAATATGGATGACTCATTTAAAAAAAATACTGAATTCGGTACATTTGATTAGCTCATGAAGGTTCATGCTCCAATTGGATTAAGCGGAGAACTTTCAAATAACGAAAATGCTGCTGCCTTCAGCACTGGAACCAGGACAGTGCTACCCCAGAAACAGAAGAACGGTAGAAGCCAACAGGACGGTCACACACTAAATTTGAATTTATGTCCGAATATTTAACGGTAGTTTCAGAAGGTAGGTAATCACTCACTATCAGGTGGGCCGTATGCTCGTCTGCCTACAAGGGCAATGAATAAATAAAAAAGAATACCGATGCTAATCTGAATCATCATTAACGCTCTTCATACATTATCAAATCAAAACAATTGGTTTTCTAAACAACTTTCCTTTATTTATAACTATAATCATTATAATACAATAACATTCTACGTTTACTATATACATACATAATATAGCTCACGTCAGTAATATATATATTACATAGTACATACACATAAAAAAAAAATCGTAAACATATATTTTTAAAAACTACTAGTGCTCATTAAATCTGAAATTGAGCTAAACAGATACCCATATATTGAAAAAAAATACACACAATAGTCTTTTTAACTCAAAACGTTTTTATATGCGATTCCGGTGATTTTCTCATCTACTGCATTCTCAATAATATTAAAAAAAAAAAAAAAAACTTTACATTGACATGACAATACTATTTAATTTGAGAAGCGACACGAGTCCTTAACCTAGATGAAATCTGCTTGCCTCAAATGTCCCGAATCCTACCCTCAATGGCTATAGAAAAAAAGTAGCTACCCACAATTCAATAGAAATTGTACCTCGTTTGATCAGTGTTCGTCGTCTTGTTCGCCTTCGGTGATGATCTGGTCCCCGGAAACGATGCCGTGCTCCGCCTTCAGATGTGCCAGCATCGAGGTCAAGTTCGGTATCTCTTCGTTTCCATTCTCGCTTCGGAATTCACAGATCTTGCACGAATAACGCCCATCGTCGCAGCGATCGATCACTTTCCATATCCATTGCGTTGCCAGGATTTTTTCGGTTTCTAAAACAACAAAAAAAAACATGATACTTTTTTTTTATTGTTTAGATGGGTAGACGAGCTCACAGCCCACCTAGTGTTAAGTGGTTACTGGAGCCCATAGACATCTACAACGTAAATGCGCCACCCACCTTGAGATATAAGGTCTTAGGACTCAGTATAGTTACAACGGCTACCCCACCTTTCAAACCGAAACGCATTACTGCTTCACGGCAGAAATAGGCGGGGTGGTGGTACCTACCCGTGCGGACTCACAAGAGGTCCTACCACCAGTAATTACGCAAATTATAATTTTGCGGGTTTGATTTTTATTACACGATGTTATTCCTTCATCGTGGAAGTAAATCGTGAACACTTGTTAAGTACGTATTTCATTAGAATAATTGGTACCCGCCTGCGGGATTCGAATACCGTTGCAGCGCTCGATACGAATGCACCGGACGTCTTATCCTTCAGGCCACGACGACTTCATACTTTTAATATACCAGTGGAGTTGAATTTCGTTATGCCCTTTTTAATTTCTAAAATAATAGAATATATATTTTCAAGTGGCAGTAGAGTTGAGAGAACTACGCATTTTTTTTGATACACACAAACGATATAAGACCGTATCGAACAATAATGTAATCTTACATTTAGTCCTTCTGGCAATGAGACCATAATAGTAATAACAATTAAATACAGTTCAATTGAATATAGTTCAATTAAATACAGTTCAGTTGAATACAGTTCAATTAAATACAGTTCAGTTGAATACAGTTCAATTAAATACAGTTCAGTTGAATACAGTTCAATTAAATACAGTTTAGTTGTCCGTGACCACGAAACTGTTAAGTATTTAAAACATCCCAAATAATAGACGATCAATAAAAAACGAGATTAAACCGTAAAAGTAGTTTTAATTTTAATTGAATACTGTTCTTTTTTTACACCAACATTCGAACGAGCTCACGGTCTACTTAGTAGATACCGGAATCTATGGACATCAAAATATGCATTAAACATTCACGAAGAACAGCTGTCTTTGTTCTGTGCCTTGGCGTTTAATATTTAAACGTATATAAATACGTATTTCAGTCTATTTGCTGTCCTATGACTATTGCAGCGAAACGTAGTGTAGGCCCCAACGACGATATGTGCTTTGTCTCATTAATAATTGAATAACATTAAATCTACAATTAACACGATCAAAAAACACGAACCGTAATATTCTGCAGTTTTATTGTGAATTCTTCGGAGATGCCTGTTCATATTTCCGCTAGCGTTGCCGGCGTGGCTGATATGGCGGCTGCAGAGCTTACACTGCGCCTGGCTTGACGTCACGCGGCTGAAGTAACACCATATCCAACTGCGACGCAATCCTTTACTTCGTGTTTCTGGGAGGCGAAACGTCAAAAGAAGCAAAATGGAACATTAAAGAAATCATGAAACTTCACGTGACGTGCGGATAAGAAGGAACGCGTAAGCACAGCTTAGTGGTGGTAGGGAGTCTTGTGAGCCCGCGCGGGTAGGTACCACCGCCCTGCCTATTTCTGCCGAGAAGTAATAATGCGTTACGGTTCGAAGGCTGGGACGACCGTCGTACTGTAAAAACTGAGACATAGAACTCTTGTCTCAACATATTGATGTCTATTGGCTCTGACTACTAAATAACAGATGGGCCACATTTTAAAAAAATATTTTCATTTAAAAAAATGAAAAACAGCTCAATAAGGGGCCATAAGAACAAAGGTTTGGCCATAAAGAAGACAATGAAGACTATGAAAATGGCAATAACAGTGTCATACAGAACTGGGTGTCACCATTCACGTCGTGAAAACCACGGGCCCCAATGAACCCCTTATATTAGAGACTGTTTTACATAAATTGGAGGGTAAGTTAAAACATTAAATTGCATAGCGGTTGTCCCTTTACAATACGCTGCACCAGCGGTAAGTCATTTGCCTAGCTCAGTGCTAAAAACGCCGAGAAAATATAAGTGCAAATCTGTGGGTAGTCAGTTGCAAGTGACAAAATAAAATTAACTGTACATGTAACCCTTCTGTAACACGGTAAATATGTTCATACAAATTCCCGTGTTGTGCGAAATCGTGTTATATGAGACTAGAGCCAATGCAAAAAGAGAATTTTTTATCTATTATTCATAAAAAATAAGCAGTCGAATTTCGATTACTCCCATAATTATATTGTGTGTTCATGGTGCATAATGTAATTTTCCAAATAATTATAAAAAAAAAACGAGTTATTTTTTTTATTGCTTATATGGGTGGACGAGCCCAGAACCTACCTGGTGTTAAGCGATTACTAGAGCCCATAGACATCCACAGCGTAAATGCGCCACCCACCTTGAGATATAAGTTCGCGACGACTACTAATACCGTAATGTTATAGAAGTACCGTGTTTTAAGATTATTTTGGGGATATTTTCTTTGTTAGAGTGGAACCGTGTTGTAAAATACCGTGTTATAAGATGGTGATCTGTGAAACTGATACGTTATTTGAAATGAAACTCACCAGGCGGCTGGGTTTTTTTTTTATGGACCACGTTCAGGTGGCGGTTCAAGTTACCGGACGAGTAGCGTCCGTGGTTGATCAGCTGACCGCAGAGCTTGCAGCGCGCGTGAGTCGGCGACACGATTTTGAAATAAGACCAGACCCAGCTGCGACGTAAGCGATTTCCCGAGGCCTTCGACTGATTTACATTGTACTTGAACTTCTTCTTTTCCATATTGTCAACCAAAAAAACTGCAATGAATTTATATTATTGTTAACTTAGATTATAATAGAAGATAGAGATGCCTTATGAAACATCCGGTTGGAACGAAGTTCCTTTTTGCTATTGCTCATTTTTGTGTTAAATATATCATAATCATATATATCATAATGACAAAGCCTATTTTAGTCCACTGGTGGACATAGGTCTGTCCCAAGGCACGCCACTCGATTCGAATCTGGGCCTCTCGTCTCCACCGTCTCCGTTCATTATATATATATACAAAATATTTTCGTCATATTCTCAAAATTGACGACAAGCTGAATCGATGGAAGAAACTTTCAGTTTTGTACGTGACCGGGAAATGCCTCAAAAATCACTACAAAAACATGTCAGTCAATTATTAGTGTCGTTTTTTAATGTTACACTTTTTTCAATCTACCTCCTCAATCCGCAAACAAAACGTGCAATGGGGAAGATCGTTCCTAAAAATACGTAAATTTTTTTCTTCTTTTTGTACTATTAATCCCACGGCCTATACGTTGTTTACCGAAGACTATCGACCTCACAATACGAATGTGCCACACTTGAGACAAGTCGTCCAATTTGATTTTTACAACACGATTTTATTCTTTCATTGTGGAGTTAGTTGAGTACAATCAAAATTATTTTAGATAGGATTCTGGTAGTATAATAGTATAACAATATGATCGTACCTTCATTTAGACCATCGACTCTATGATCGTTAGCATTGATTCCTCTATTTTGCAAATGAGAGGCAGTGTCAGTATCAAGACGTAACTCCGAATCAGTGCTGGATTTTATCTTTGATAGTTCTCGTATGTAAACATGTGGATGCCGAGTCCTCACGTGCCTCTTCAAATTGGTAGTGCTCGTTCCTTTAACCGACAAGACGACCTTGCAAATATTACAGCGATATTTAACGTCGCCAAGTTTTTCGAAATATTTCCATATCCAACTTCGCTTCCGCGGCTCTGGAATTGCAGGAGAGGAATTATAATTACGGTGACGAATCACCGAAACGATTGAGACAACACAAAAAAAAACTAAGTATGGACTCAGTTTTTTCTATGGAAATAATATCACAACTCGAATTTTTAAGTGGTAGGTAGGACAACCTATTTGAATATTTTTTTTCAACTAATATATCGATCAACATACAAAACGATATTTGAAGAAAAATTGTGAGTAATTCATAAGAAAAAACGGAGGACATCTTACTTGATGTTTCATTTTTTTCCTTCTTCTTTTCCTCGCAAATGACGTGATCTTCAGTATTGACGTGCTGTATTTCCTTCGCTGTCTTGTTAACCTCGCAAACGTCTTCTATCACTATAGAATGTGTTTTAGGGTCTACGTCATCATTCGACATATTAACTTCTATAAATTCAATCCTGAACTCGATATTCGCTTCGGGGTTGTCTTTGTGCAAATTGTAAATGTCGTTATGTACGATCGTCATGTGATTTAGTAATTCCAGTGATTTTTCGTCTACCCTCAACACCTCTTCGCAGAGGCTACATTTCATGCCCTCATCATCGGCTAGCTTCCCGAAATAGACTGAAGTCCAGGCGGGTGCTTCTGTTTCTGTTCGGCAAATTTAGAAATTGTTAATGATCATTAATGATTGTGTTTATATATCAACTTACAAATAAAACAATATCAATATGTATACGTACGAACTTAGATTACTATGGCCCAAAATTCTTACAATTTGTAGACATCGCGCGGCCACTCCAATATCTTTCATGGTAATAACATATTCAATGATTCAGTATTGTTGCATTAGGATGATAAAAATGAAAACAACAAACAAACAAAGTTTAATAATGTCAAACATTTTCTGACCTTCAGGGCAATAACAATAGTTACAAAATAATTACACATTTCATAATTAACAAACGACATTTTAATGTTTAAATCTAACAGACTGGATGCTATATTGTCACTTTAATTGCGAAAAATAAACCTCAAATAGAACACACATTATTAAATTACATATGGTGTAAGAGTGAAACAATTTTTTTAATAAACAATAACTTAAGTAGTTTCCAAAACACGAATAAAATAAAAACGAGATTATAATATTAAGTACTAAACAGCCATACAAATACAGCAACACTTTGCTTTGCGGGAAAGAGACAAAACATACCCTCACACACCCTAAAAGTCAAACACATATCATTTAATAGCAGCTTCGATTTCTCAATATATACGCATGCATTTAAGGTGTATACTTTACGAAACCTTAAAAAGACGAGATATTCAATCGTCTTAAAAGACTCGACTGCTATTTTGAATTGTGTCATAGTGAAATCACACCCAAATATTTTTTTAACAAAATGTATACAGGTATATGATAAAAGCCATACCATAATAGCATTAATGCTAACACATTACCGACTTTATTATTTTCATAAGTTTATCGTTTTCTGAATTTTCCCTGTAAATTTAATAGACGAATTCTGTGAACAACGATTATTTATTGGAACACATATTTTACATAATTCTAAAATTCTCAATTTTTTTTTTAATTATTATATTATATTATATTTAATAATATACGATGTATATTTAATATATTATATAAAAACGAGACTTAATAGCCTCGTTCTATTCTGAACTGCTTCGCTGCTGATACCAATCAAATTCTTTTGAAAGAATCGAAAAGTCATGACAATCCATATTGTGCCTGGGTAAGAAATAAATTGCCTAAATTTTCGAGAATTCGTTCTGATATTTCATACTCAGTGGAGCTGCACGAGTAATAAAATAATTGCGTTTATAATTATGCACTTCTTAAGGGTCGTAACAATAATGAACTGCAAGGTTTGTTATTGTTTGAAGAGACAACGTTGGTTGGTTACATTGAATATAAAAAATATCTATAACAGACACAGTCAGGTAACTGAAACAAAATTCAGATTTATCTTAAATTTATTGCTACACCTATAACAAAAAATTACACCAGTATTTATTAGTTTAACTACTGCACGTACCTAGCTATACATATTTATTTACCAATAAAATATATATTATATACCTAAACCGACTATTTTAAATAAAATAAAACAAAGATATTTTTTTTATGATATCGTAAAATAAACGTTTCAAACACAATTCTCAGAAGCCACTTTTAATCAAGCAAAATCAGCACAGTCATTGGACAATGCGAATTTTAATAATAATAAAAAAAATATACTCTTTTTTTTTATTGCTTAGATGGGTGGACGAGCTCACAGGCCACCTGGTGTTAAGTGGTTACCGGAGCCCATAGACATCTACAACGTAAATGCGCCACCCACCTTGACATATAAGTTCTAAGATCTCAAGTATAGTTACAACGGCTGCCCCACCCTTCAAACCGGAACGCATTACTGCTTCACGGCAGAAATAGGCAGGGCGGTGGTACCTACCCGCGCGGACTCACAAGAGGTCCTACCACCAGTGTAAGATGATCCACTTCTCGTTTGCTCAATCTTCGTCTTCGTCGCGTTCGCAGTCGGGACCGGTTATGATCTGGTCTCCGGAGACGACGCCGTGCACCACCTTCAGGTGCGACAGTATAGACGTCACGTTCGAGATCTCGTCGCCACCCTTCTCGCATCTGAACTGGCAGATTTTGCAAGAATACGCATCGTCTTCGCACTCCTCAAACACTTTCCATATCCATTTCGTTTTGCCCTTTTCGATTTCTGTCAAAACAATAAATACGTTTCGCATTTAATAAATAATAATGTTAATTTTAAATGCCCAGCAAAGCGGGCGAGTACGGCTAGTATTATAATATATTACTAGACGATGACCGAGCTATGGTCGGTTTTCTTTTTTTTTTTTTTTAATTGTATTTTTTAGAAATTATATTTAAATACGAATTACATATTGATTACGAAATTTTCCAAGATCATTTAGGCATTTTGAAGTGAAAACTTGATTTAAAAAGACACAAATAATATAAATGAACAATTCATTTTCTTGGTCTAACCTTAAACCAAACACTCATTGGCTTCGGGTGGCTTAACAACGCCATCTGCTGAAATAGCTTTAGTGTTTTTGTGTGTTTAAAGCAGTTAGTTACTCTCAATTATGAAAAATAGTATTATTATTCGCCAATACATAGCGGCTAACTTTATAGATGTCGGCAACGATACAGTTAAGATAAGATTTTTTATTTCATTTCACATTCAAAAAATAAACATTGTGTTAACATAAACACAATGTGTTTGCTTTCGCTCTGAAGCATTAACGCGATGAGGTTCGAAATATAAACCTTCATTATACAATCGAGGTTGATGGGTGGTGGCGTTTACGCTATGATTTTTCTGGGTTAAGATAAACGTATTTTATGAACCTTTATTTACGTTAAATTATACGTATATTTACGTAATTTATCTTTGACCCAAAACTATGCAGCCAAAGTTTACTTATATGGTCGTTTGTCTGTTTGTGTGACTTTGTGTGCGAGTCAACGAAAGTGAACATCCTACCACCACACCGAATAGCGGGAGGCGTATCTTGAATTATACAGTTATCTTAGTATATCAACGATCGATAAATTCCCAAACTATTCGGCAACGATCCCGCACATGGCAACACATCGTTAACAGACATGTTTATAAAAATTAATGCATAATAATTCATTATTATTCTCACATTACTTTTAAGTATTAAGATGACTTAATTTTAAAAAGATTAACATAAAATAGCAACACCCAATAAAGTTAAATGTAATCAATCAGGCCTCCGCCACTTGATTCCTAAATTCTACCAATAACCAAACCAAAAATCAAAGCACCCCTGCCCACTGAACGCATATTCCCAAAGAGGGTTGCTCCGGGGCCAAGCTAATGCCCACACAATTAGACCCGATGACCCAACAGATGTTGTGGAAACTTCACCAACTCCACTGAACGCAACCTCATTATGCCATGTCACTTGTGGCTTCAATATACGATAAGTTGCACACATCATACGTTACGACTAGACATAATGGAATTGTTAGATTTTAGTTATATATTAAGTTAATATATTAAGTCGTTATTTATGTATAAAAATTAACGAAGATTCCTTATGGCTAATTTTAGGGTTGTTATTGTCCGTCATTTCGGATCCTCCCGATCCACTAACGGTGCTTTTACGTACCTCAAGCACCGGTCATGGTTCTCGTCGAACCCGTCGCTTGCGACGAAGGGCTCGACGAGTAAATTAATCCACAGACATAGCCCACTGAGTTTCTCGCCGAATCTTCTCAGTGGGTCGCGTTTCCGATCCAGTGGTAGATTCTGCGAAGCACGGTTCTTGCCAGGGTTCGTGTTAGCAACGTCGCCAGGTTCGAGACCCGTGAGCTCACCTACTAGTTAAGGTTACGCTGAAATAGCCTCTAAAGGCTACTAGCTTGGAGGGAAAAAAAAGATTGCATACCTACACGAGACAATACTAACCAGAATACTCAGCTGTCTTGTTATGAATCATTTTGAGATGTCTGTTCATATTTCCGGTAGCGTTGCCGCCGTGGCTGATCTGGCGGCTGCAGAGCTTGCACTGCGCCTGGGTTGACGTCACGCGGCTGAAGTATGACCATATCCAACTGCGACGCAATTTTTGACTTGGAGATTCTGAGAAATTGAATAACACATTTTCCGCATAAGACCTTCATTGTGGCGCGGTTAGAAAATTCTAATGACCGTTAAAATAAAATAAAACATAATCTGTATTAGAGCTGTGACGGGATTATACGTATTGCTATAGCATATAAATGTCGCAATGGTTCATAAATCGGTAAATTTTGTCACAGGAGGGGTTTTTATTGTTATATATGGGGTTATTGACGAGCCAAATTAAGTTATGAGTTCCAAGAATCAGTTGTATTGCACAAAGGCCGTTAAACCCGGAAGTTTTGATTGTTTCGGAACAGAAATCAGCAGAATTATGGCAAATACTCGTACGAGTATGACGGGAATACTAATTAGCGATAGCAGGACGCTGTTGTTGTCACGAATGCTGCTGCCCATTATCCGATAAATCCCTTAGGCGCCTTTTAAGATACGCACCAAGTGATGGGGTACCATGAAGTCTATTTAAGACTTACAAATAGGCCTTAAGACAATTGAAAATTTCAAATAGTTGCATCATATTCGATAATGATTGGATTTACTGGTGGTAGAGTCCGCACGGGTAGGTATCACCACCCTGCCCATTTCTGTCGTGAAGCAGTAATGCATTTCGGTTTGAAAGGCAGGGCAACCGTTGTAACTATACATGAGACCTTAGAACTTATATCTCAAGGTGCTCCTACCTTGAGATATAAGGCGCATTTATGTTGTAGATGTCTATGGGCTTCAGTAATCACTTAACACCAGGTGGGCTGTGAGCTCGTCCACCCACTTAAGCAATAAAAAAATAAAAATGTAAATTTTATGAGTTTTGAGCAAAAACAAACTTACCAGCCACATCGTCAAGATCAACGTCTTTATGATCACTCGCATATATTTCTTCAGTCTTTATGGCATACGGCGTGTCAATATCAGAGCTTATGTCCGCATTATCACAGGTCACTCTTTTGGATACCTCTTTTCTATATATTTGTGGATGCCGAGTTCTTACGTGTCTATTCATGTTGTTGGTATTGCATCCTTTTATTGAGAGAACGACGTTGCATAGATTACAACGGAATATAATGTTGCTGAGTTTGTCGAAATACTTCCACACCCAGCTTCGTTTACGTGCCTCTGTAGTTGCAAAAATGAAATGTTAATTATGGCGACCAAAATAACTAAAGAGGTTTGGATTTGTTTTTTCTTATTGCTAAAATTATCCAATCATACCATCCACTTTCTGTGAAGTGTTCATCTTATGATTGTAGTTACAATTGGTTTTAACGGAAATAAGACAGAATGGAACACTTAGCTGCTAGGGTTTGCAACATACCAACAGCTAATAAAAAACCACTTAAGATTAGTTTTGAATGACAGTGTGAACTGTGATATAGTGCGAGTTTTATAGTTTCGCTGGGAACAGCGCCTCTAGCGGCAAACGTAGGGCCCTGTTCCGACTCCATACAACTAAAGTTAACTTTTACGCGATCGAGAAGTTAATGAACTCGCACTAAGCATAAAGCTGTTTTTGTGAGAACTAAAATATTAGCCGTACATTTCAAACTATATATAATTTCAATAAATTAGAAAGAGCTTTATGGTAGGTATTATTAGGACCCAAAACGAGTAAGTACCACCATTGGAATACGATAAGCATATTATATCCGAACTCAACCTTGTTAGTCCACATACCCAAACAATTTTTTTTATTATTACACTAGTATGTGTTGCCATTTTTCTTACTCATTTTCTTGGAAAAATATAAAAAATATTATTTTTGAAACTAGCACCGTGTTCTCTGGTCAAATAATGATCTTGATTTGAGAATAGATTAATTTTACACACCTGAATTTTCACTTTTTCTCTTTTTCTTCTTTTTGTCAATGACATACTGTGTATTGATGACATCATCCTCATTGATGACTGGCAGTTCAATTTCTTTTGGTGGTTCATTGGTTTCACATACCTCTTCTAGTAATATTGGAGTTGTTTTAGGATTAATCTCATCATTCAGAACGCTAACTTGTAGAAATTCAATGCGAAATCCAACATTTGCTTCAGGATTAGCTTTGTGTAAATTGTAAATGTCTTGATGAAATTCTTTCATGTGATTAAGCAATTCCAAGGACTTGCCATCAACTTCCAAAACGAAATCACAGAGAGTACATTTCATACCTTGAGTGTCAGCTAACTTAATGTAATAAATAGAAGTCCAAGCCGGAGATTCTGTAAAAGATTGAAAAATTAATATCTAATGATCCTATAAGTGATTGAAAACCTAATACTACAAAATGCTTGTAACTAAGTACTTACTTTACTACATTTACTTACATGCCATTCACATTTGATAAGGCGATAATGAAAAGTGTAATAATAATTACATATTGCAGAGGCTTTGATTTCGTACCCATACGTGGATTGGTAAATTTCTATTTTCAAAAAAATAAAACAACAATAAATCCATCAGATATCCATTTAATTCTATGGAAAACACTCTAAAAAAAATTTTTATAATTTTCTTGTCTAATTAATCATATCTTATGATCACATAAGTAAACACCTATAACTACAGGCAGAAGAGGTTATGTAAAAAATTATGATATTTTATTGGTGATTTAAAAACAATAAATTTTAATTATTTGTTTAAATCAAAATCATTGAATCAGTACACTTTACTAATTGTGTCCCTTAAAATTTAATACCAACGAATCAATTCGTGGATTTAGAAAATATTAGTTATGTGTGTAAATAATAAAAACTTATTTAAAATCATGTTACACAGTAATTACATTAAATGATTTCACTGTTTACATGCATAATAAAAATTCTATACTGGCATCGTAGTCTAGGAACAAAATAGTACTAAAAATCCTTTATTAACACATTTCACTGTATTTCTGATCACTATAATTACTTTGTATCATTATATATAATTCTTTCCAATAAGTCGCATGTTTTTAAGAAACACAGAAAATTCAACTACATACAGGTACATGAGATTGATTATAACAGTTAAGCCACCTTAGCAAATACTTTGCGCTGTGAGCTTGCTTATTTTGTTTCCTTTTGGTATTTGTCTTCTTAGTTCAATTTGAACTGTTGAAAATAACCTAGACATCATTTTAAGACAAAAATATTGAATATTGTTTCGAATCTATGCTAACTACTAGAATAAAATAAAAAAATTATAAATAGAATAAAAACTGGGGACACCAGAGACTAAGTACGAGCAGAAGCTATAGTCAGGTTGGGTTGAATGAGCATAATAAACTGAGCTTTATTGTAATACTTTCTGTAGGTGCTTATAGGCGACAGATTTGTGGATAATAGGCTTTCAATACTAATATGACTAATTATGACGTTTTGAGATTTAGCACCGCTAATTAGAAAATTGGTATTTTTTTTATTGCATACATGCATGGAAAATCTCACAGCCAAACTGGTGGACCACATGTTCCTAAATGTGTCAGAAATAGTGTTCATATGTGTGAGTAGGTATCGGTATATTGTGTAAAATTCCAGTGAAGACTACTGGTCAGGTTTTATCAAAAAAAGTCTTGAATTTTACCTTAGACATTGAAAGTGTCCTCTGAAAGTTGTAAAAGCTTTAAATTGTGTAGTTATGTTATTTGTTGATACTTCCAGTTATTTTAAACTTACAAGGGCAAAGTGACGTTATTATTATTCAATATTTTTAAGAGATGCATAGTTCAATTACTGTTTTATAACAAAAACATTGCTTTACCTTTTTTAGTGACATCTGATTTATAATTTATTTAAATGAATATTTCAAAATTAATTTAAAAACTATGCATTACTAATAAAAATAATGGTGCTAAAAATAGTAATAATCGAGCTGTAAATGTAAATTCAATGAATTTAATGTACGAAGACATTGAATGCTCATAGAATTTACTTTTTAAACATATGTGCATTTACCCCTCCCATAAAAGACAATTTATCTATAAATAATTTTATTTTACTAACAGTCTCTAACTATTATTATTAGATACATGATGATTCAAATAGTTTGAAAATAACCTATATAAAACAGTTTTTATTTTGTTGCTACCCAAGATTGAGATGTATTATCAGGTTTTAATCGGAGAACATAGGTTTTTTATGGTTATGGAAGTCTCTCACCACCTGAACGCCGTAAAGTTGCATGTTGATCACTGATATACAACCAGTTTTTTGACGGAAACTACAAATCCACTGTTCAGCACCACACTGCAATTTACTTTTAAAAACATAAGTGTATCCTTTGTATAAAATTTGGTGACCTTTTCTCGTGGGGACACACTGTACTAGATCATCACCTGCAAATTAAATAGAATAAATAATATTTTAACACAATAAATTCGACACAATACCAATCAGAAATGAAAACAAATTGTCAAACGTCAAGAAGTTTATTAAGGCAGACTTGTTTTCACACGATGTAATTTTTATTCCACTTTTAAATGAACATTAAATTAATTTTAAATTTATAATTATAATTGGGCAGCGATAGATAAATGAAAATAAACAAAATTGTAAAAAATAACAAAACACTAGGCATCTGACTGATCTGATTGGTGACGCAACAGAACTGTCACATTAATTGATGTCATTTGATGTTCACGTGGTATGTATCGCATTCGCGAAGCGTGCTGTAAAGTTACACGGAACTTGATAGTAATTATTTTAGTTTAAATACCTTTCTTAAAATGAAATACATTTGAAGTAACCAAATTAATATAATATTATTGAAAGCATAAAAGAAATGTACAATTTTATTATACTATTCTGCCCTTTTATCAAATATTCGGCACTATCTTGGCAAATTTGTTGTGGTGCAGTTGGATTTTCTTGGTACCGTATCATTCCTATCCTGATAAAGTATTGAGAAATCTAAAATGTTTTTGCTATAAAGGACTTGTTCTGTTAATTCCTTTTGGGCTTTTTTTATACAAGATGAAGTTACCGAAAGAGATTGAGACACAGTTAAAGATGGCAGCACTAAGGATTCTAGTAGCGACGCGTCGTGAAACAATACGTACTATTTAAAAGTCTCAGGTGCTTTATTAAGTAGGTAATTTGATATAAAAACAATATATATTTAGACCAACTACGCTATAATACCTGGCCAAACTTAAAACTTTTGAAATCGTGTTTCATTGGAGATTACTCTGGAGTATTTTTGTATCAATTGTTTGTTCCTTCATTTGTTTATACACTGATATTAAGCAGGAAATTATGTTAAAAATAAATAGTATGCATCTGACAGATGTTCGCATAAACCACTACATTATTTTACAATAATATTAAAAAAACAGTACGTCGTTTAAATTTTTATTTTTAAATCCTTTTTACTATAAAACCCTAAAAACGAAAATTGTCAGTGTTCATTAGAACACCAATTTGATTTGTGTTTTTTTAAATCGACAAGTTTGTATTCAGCTCACCTAGTGCTGAATGCTTCCGAGGTCATTTACATCACAAGCTTAATGCCAACAGATGGCGTTACAAAACTACAAATTATAATGGCTGCGGTAAAAACTTCGTGGACAATGTTGTTGGCTGTGACGTCACACATCACGCCACTATATTATTATTATCACTGATATTCGCTGAACACGCTCTGCTTTATACAAAAGGCGGGTTGTTCTAATATTCATGTTGCGTTGAAACTTGAACTGTGTTTCTTTAATATAAATGGTAACTTGGATGATATAGCTCTGATATGGATTGCGCGTAGACAATTCAGAATATATCACTGAGTTCAATACCGTCTTTACCATAAGGGCACACGGGGCCCGTGCCCAGGGCCCCCATTCTCAGGGGGCCCCGAAGAACCGACAATTTGGTTACCAATTGTAGTCGAGAGCGGTCATTTTCGCAGCTTAAGAGAATAAAAAATGAATTGCGAACAACAATGTTACAAGAACGGCTGAGTAATTTGTCAATTATGGGCATAGAAAGTGATAATCCTTCAAAAAATTGACTTTAAAGATATAATGGAATATTTTGCTCAACAGAAATCCCGAAAGAAACTATTAACGTAATCGTAACCAAAAAACCAGCAGCATTCTAATATAAATAATATTATTATATCATACTGTATTTGATTACCTATGATAAAATCATACTCAGTAAAATAAATGTTATTATAATTCGCTTTTTTTTACTTTCCAAAAGGGCCTCAAATTCTTGCGTGCCCAAGGGCCCCAGCCTAGTTTAAGACGTCCCTGACTGAGTTAAGATTTCGTAAATTATCAAAATCATCATGTAAAATCAAAAATAGCTGTAAACTATGAGACAGATAGTTCGTGTAAATACACTCAGTAAAATTTTATTTTGCTTACTTACTTTTCTCGTTCGCGCCAGCAACGGTTCAAGGACGTTTTTTTTATTTGACTACGTAATTTTCAACAGGGTTTCTAATTAAAGAAGTACGAATTGCTTGTATGGGAATCCCATACACCCTGTCCCACTAGGTGGGGTCGGCCCAGCTAATTTTTCTTTTCCATTCTCTTCTATCAGCCGTCATTTCAACACTCACTCCTCTCTCTCTCATATCGTCATTCATTCAGTCTATCGTCTCCAGTTATAATTAAAATTTAGTTGTTGTAACGAACAGCATTTAAATAATTGTATTAAAAAATATATAAAAATATTTATTTGGGTTCACACTGACCATTATTTTGTTTAGATTTAAATTCTTGCGTTCAACGGGTCTTTGTAAGTCGATCTGGCAGCTTACACAACGCAAACGGCTATAGAGTAGGTACATCCTGTAATAGGTTTGTAACAAAAATGCAAATCAGCAATTGAAGACTTAAAACTGCTGAGAGTTCAAACTAAAACGTTACGTTGTTCACGTTAAGACTAGTTTTTTGCTGAATCCAGACTTTTACTAATGTGGTAAGGCTAAATATAAGATTATTGGTTTGTTACGCTTTCACATTTTAACTAATGTCTATGTGTAGTATTTCTATATCTTTCTAACACAGAGTATTGATCGAATTAAATATGCCACTGTCGTATCTATTTCTGCTCAAGAAGTAATCATGGATTACGTATTGAAGAACCACACTACCTTATGTCAATGTAATTGAAATAGCTTGACCAACGTCACTTACACTTTATGTCTGGGCACGACCTTATCTATACATATTTCAACAAATCTCTATTAAGCAAAAGTATTTGGATAATTGCCAACTGTCCACAATTAACACGAAGTAGTCGTCAGTTGTTTTGGCTGTTTTGTGTAAATTATTCGACGTCATATATTTGTTAATGTACATACCTTAAGACGAAAACTAAATTATTAACCTCGCAAATGATATAACCTGGTATGGTAATGGTATAAACAAACGCTAAAGTACACGTTAAGATCTTAGGAGCTCTTTTGGTCATGTCTATGATTCTAAATTGCGAAAATACATAACTTATCTGTTAATAAACATGGTTTTACGATTGTCTCGTAAAGAATTTAGACATTTTTTTGTATTTTTATCTGTGACGTAGACTAATAGTCTGTACTCGATAAAAACCTTATTATGTAGACTTCATTTTTTTTACAACTAATTAAAAAATTAGGTTAAGGACATTCGTTTGTATGTTTATCCTATATAATATGATGTATTTTCCTGTACGAGTTTGGATTGATTGTTTTCCTGTTGTCACAGTCCAAAGGGCATCAAAACATTCCCCTCTAGGAAATCCGTTTTCTCGAACTGTATTTCCAATCAAAGGTTAAATTAACAACACAAGATTTTTTTATGGTAAGTGGTTATAGACGTCAATGACAGAGGTACAGCCAAATTGCTGCCTACCGCTAAGTGCTCTCCACAAGCCTCGTTTGAAGAGGGCTGGAACCGCCGTGGAGGGGAGTTCAATCCAGAACTGAAAAGTACGTGGCAAAAACAACTCTAGAAACGCACTGTTGATGATAATTTCAGATAGTATGGACGAAATCCACTCCGCTGGTGGGACGTGCAATACTAAAAAAGCGATGAGCTTATTATCTCAAACACTTCCTCAGAGTACTCCTCGTGGAACATACGTAGTCCGTACAAAGAGAATCCTCTGTAGACCCAGAGGCTCCATCCAAATAAACAACCTTTTTTCTCGACGTTTAAACATTTTAATTATAAGCTTATCAGTAAGATTTAAGAACTACATTTTTTTGAGTGCGTGCTTTATTTACCAATTGTCGTTGAAAATTTTGTACTCGTTATTAGACCTTCGAAGAAGAAGAAGGTTGCTGGTGTATATGCTTAATTGATCTATGTACATGAAAATTGTCACATATTGAATAGTTGTGCAGCTAGTTACTGCAGACGCAACCCAACCCAACCAGCAAAATTATAATTTACGTAATTACTGGCGCTAGGACCTCTTGTGAGTCCGCGCGGGTAGGTACAACCACCCTGCCTATTTCTGCCGTGAAGCAGTAATGCGTTTCGGTTTGAAGGGTGGGGCAACTATACTTGAGACCTTGGAACTTATATCTCAAGGTGGGTGGCGCATTTACGTTGTAGATGTCAATGGGCTCTAGTAACCACTTAACACCAGGTGTGCTGTCCAGCCATATAAGAAATAAATAAAAACATGAATGTCACTCATTTCATGAGCTGACCGTCTCACCGTAGGTCTGGATATCGAGCACTCCCACCTAAATTAACACTGATTTATTTAATGATAGGAAGACTTGGAACATCAACAACGATTGTCGTTCCTCAAGGCCCTGCAAAACTCTCTTGCGTTTTCCGTAGACCAGATGAATCACTTTTAAATATACCATGTTTTTATTCCAAATAATACCAAACGAACATGCCGGCTAGTTGGTGGGAATCTGTCAGCCACTGCCAGGTGCAGAACGTGAAGAATTTTTAATAAGTCATGACGGTTCTTGGCACGTCCGGAAAAACAAGGATGTGGAGAGGCTTTTTGGTGAGCCAAATATTCTGGGGGAGATAAGGCACGGAGGCTCGGTCATGTAGTGGAGCAGGATCGGGCTGTGAAACGGGTGTACGCGGTTGTACCGGAGGGACGCCGCCCCGTAGGGAGGCCCAAGTACCGCTGGTCTGACGCTGTAGAAGGAAATTTACGTGAACTGCAAATGTCGGACTGGGAAGGTGTTTTATTGTCGGAGACCAAAACCCACTTCGGGGTCATAGCGCCAGCGCAGCAGAAGTATGACAAAGAACTGTCATAATAATAGACCAAAGACATTATGTAAAAATTTTAATTCAACGAATTACAAGTAAAACTAAAGTTTACATCAGAAATTAACAGATCAATATTATTTGTTAACGCGTTTGTGTTACATTGTTGTATATTAATGATTATGTTGTCCGACAGATTTAACGATGACATTGTTGAAGGTTATTAATCTTGCCTTGCAGTTCAGTAGCCGTTGTTTGTTGCACTGCCATCGTACTTTCGCTTCGGATCTTGAATGCATCACGAATCTGTATTGTCCTATTTCTATGCTAGGTTTACCGAATCTAGTGTGGCTATATACTACCCGCGTACCTGAAAATATTGAAAAATATACTTATTCATTATCGTTAGATTTTATGTTACGTTGATACGGTACATTAAAATTAAATACTATAGTATATTTTGTCAGATATTCGCTAATCGTCAAATAGATTAAAAGCATTTCTGCGATTAGCTGTCAGTGTTCCATCGTTGATTGCCTAAGGTCAATATGATCTTACAGCCTAGTTCTAGTCATAGTTTGAGACAGTGGAACCTGGACTAGTTGAAAGGTGTAATATCAATAACCAATTTTGCAATATGGCATTTAAGTTAACACACTTGTTGGTTCCTACTCCTCCTCCTGCTTCAATCGATCGCTAATTGCTGAGCATCGCAATGCGCCCGCTTGTGACTTTTTTTGTGATTTGTAGTCATTTATCAACGGCCGTCTGGTGTAGTGGTAAGTGACATGGTCACTACACAAGGGGGTCGAATCCCGCCAAGGGAAGATATTTGTATGATAAATATAAATGTATTTTCCAGGGTTATGGATGTATATTAAATATATGTATGTATGTGTATAATAAAAATCTTACATTTATTTCCGTTATCTGGTACCTGTAACACAAGTTCTTTACGAACTTATCACGGGACCAGTTAACGTGGCGTGATTGTTAGTAAATATTTATATTTATTTAGTTATTATTTATTTATTTATGTCAGTCGGTGGCACACAGTCTCATGTCCAGGTGCTCGGACCTGATCTCTCCATCTTGCTGGCTAATGTAAATTGGAGACGAAGGGAAGCTGTTCCAGCTCCATACAACTTTGAGTTAACTTTAACGCGGTTGAGAAGTTAAAAAACTCGCACTAAGCACACTGGTCTTTACTGCTGATGTTGCAATTTGCACGTTGATTTCAGAGAGGTCAGATTACTTTTTAGATGACCATAACGCCTAAGCGGTAGTTAAATAGATCCTGAAGTCTTCAAAAACCGTAGTTTGAATAACACTGTCGGCTTTTAAAGATGTTCGTGGATTTGTCTTTTGATTTAGAATTACAGCTATCCTAGCCAGCAAACTAGAACGCATTATTGTTTCATAGCAGATATAACTAGAACCATGGTACCGACTATGTAGACTGTCACAACCGACTTGATTTCATTATTCTTAAATCATTTGGCTTACTAATTATTGTATTTGACATTCTATTACTTCACGAAGAACTTTCTGGGACAATATTGTGTTGGCAAACTAGACGATTATCCCACGAGTACCTAAGGGAGTTTTGCAATGTCTGTAATTTGAAACTAAGATGACTGAAATGCAAAGTTGTTTAAAAAGGAACTCGAGCGTGCGAGATTTACTTTTGTGCGCATCGAAACCATGGTTTAATGACTTTTAATAATGTACCATTCCATTTCCATTCCATACAAAATCGGACCGGAGGAGCTTACTAATGGAAATTCGACAATATTTTCCCTAGTTAATCACCGGTAACCATATATTCCAGTTACGCACAGTTTAGTAGGTGAGCTCGCGATGCTCAACCTGGGTGGGAATGCTAACACTAGCTCCAACAAGAACATTGCTTTACTGAACCTACCACCGGATCGCGACCCACTAATGAGATCCGACGAGAAACTCAATGGGTTTTGTCTATGATATTCGTCACCAACAATACCAGATGCAGACGCGTACTGTCAACGCCTATAGTCAGACTCTCTTCCAATATAGCACGTAAAATAACACATGGCACAGCGCCATAATAATATACTATGTAAATCAGGTAAACTTTTAATTCAATAATGTAATAATTACAATGAAACTTAAGATTACATTTGTAATTGTTAACAAATCTAGGTACCCATATTTAAATTAAGTATGATTTTTTATTAATCATCTTATTTAGTACATCTGTACCTATCTAAGGAAATTGCTCTGCGCAATTTTCACAAGCTTCAAGATGTCCGATTAACTTGAACTCTGAAACAGATTCCAGAGGTCGGTGATAATGCGATAAAACTTTAAATTTATCAAACTTTGCCAAGCTTTGTCAAACTTATAAAACTTCGATAGTTCATTATGACTAAGAACATTGTAAACAGTTTTATCGAACATTCGATAGGCATAAACGGCGTTTGACTAATGTTGGTTTTTACCTTCGATAAGTATATTATTATGAATATGATCGCTAATGGTTATGTTGTCCAATAGATTTAATAACAATGTTGTTGTATGTTAATAATCGTGCTTTACAGTTTAGAATCCGGTGTTTGTTGCATCGCCATCGAACTTTTGCATCGGACGATGAATGCATCACAAACTTGTATAGTCCTATTCCTAAACTAGGTGTACCGAATCTAGTGTAGCTATATGTTATACGAGTTCCTGAAATTATAAAAAAAATATTTATTTTCCTCAGACTATGAACTTAGTATGAAATTGAAATTTACATACAGTAAAAGCTCCGTATTCGCGCTTCCTTCATTCGCGGATTCAAATGCGATTCGCAATCTTTTTTTTTAATGCTTAGTTGGGTGGACGAGCTCACAGCCCACCTGGTGTTAAGTGGTTATTGGAGCCCATAGACATCTACAACGTAAATGCGCCACCCATCTTGAGATATAAGTTTCTAAAGTCTCAGTGTAGTTACAACGGCTGCCCCACCCTTCAAACCGAAACGCATTACTGCTTCACGGCAGAAATAGGCGGGTGGTGGTACCTAACCACGCGAACTCACAAGTGGTCCTACCAACAGTAATTACGCAAATTATAATTTTGCGGGTTAGATTTTTATTACACGATGTTATTCCTTCACCGTGGAAGTCAATCGTGAACATTTTAGTACGTATTGCATTAGAAAAATTGGTACCCGCCTGGGATTCGAACACCGGTGCATTCGCTTCAACACGAATGCTTGCACGAAGTTTTTCCTTTAGGCCACGACGACTTATCGATATACAAATTGATACAAAAGTATTCCAATATGCAGGCATCCAACCGAATATCCTTTGTAAACGCGCTTTTCCATATTCGCGGAATATTTACGAAACATATACGAATAAAGAACTTTTACTTTACATAGTATTTCTCGGATATTCCATGTTTTCAACATGGCACTTCTACATACCTTTTTTGCGCATAAAAATGCACTATGCAAAACTGAGGATTGCAAGTCTGCGCTTTATTGATAGTTAGATATAAGTTAAACCTTTCTTCCTGGTCTCAACAGCCATTCAGTTCATCTCACGGGAAACAGACATTTCCAATTCTTATATTATGTTTTTTTTTCTATTTTAATTTTTAAGGTTAAGTATATTTTTATCTATTCACTTACTCTGTAAAGTCCCTTTTTTAAGACATTCACCGAGTCCCGTGTTAGTATATTTTTAATACTTTCCTTGATGGCTAATTAAATTTACGTTAAAATAAGTAGAGACCATTAGACGAACTTTAAATCTCTATGCTGTGTAACGCACGTTTTGGGAAGCGATGCAAATGTTTCAAGTGAAGCAGTATGCTTAGTGCGAGTTTTTTAGCGTTCTCGATAGCATAAAAGTTAATTGAAGTTGAACTTTGATTTATATACTTAGTCTGGTCATAAATACTGTTACAATGAAAAATAAACAAAATATTACATTTAAATTTGGAATCTGTCATTTTTATATGATTGCTCATTGAGTTTTCTCATTTTGGCGCCAATATATTGTACAATATTTTGCGATATTAAAATGGAGTGAGGTGATACAGAGAACCGAATCGCTGTGATTGCATTACACAAAGTAGGTATGGAGCCAAATGCAATTTTTAAAACTCTCCATACGCTTGGTATTAGTGAATGTTTGCGTACCGGGCTATTAATAAGTGCAATGAGACCTCCTCTGTTTGTGATAGAAAAAGATCTGGCCGTCCATGTAGTGTTCTTACGAAAAAGGTGGTCAAAGCAGTAAGGGAAAAAATTCGAAGAAATCCTGTCCGAAAGCAAAAGATTTTATCTCGGGAGATGAAGATAGTATCTAGAACCATGTCGCGTATTTTAAAAGATGACTTAGGACTTGCAGCCTATAAGAGAAGTACTGATCATTTCTTAACTGATAATTTAAAAGAGAATAGGGTGGTAAAATCGAAACAACTACTGAAACGGTACGCAAAGGGAGGTCATAGAAAATTTTTATTTACGGATGAGAAAATTTTTACAATTGAGCAACATTTTAACAAACAAAATGACCGTATTTATGCTCAAAGCTCTAAGGAAGCTTGCCAACTAGTCGACAGAGTGGGCACTATCCGACTTCAGTGATGGTTTGGTGGGGTATTAGCTATGAAGGAGTGACTGAGCCATACTTTTGTGAAAAAGGTATCAAAACATCGGCACAAGTGTATCAAAATACAATTCTTGAGAAGGTAGTGAAGCCCCTTAACAACACCATGTTCAATAATCAAGAATGGTCGTTCCAGCAAGACTCGGCGCCAAGTCATAAAGCTCGGTCTACGCAGTCTTTGTTGGAAACGAACGTTTCGGACTTCATCAAAGCTAAAGACTGGCCGTCGTCTAGTCCCGATCTTAAACAGCTGGATTATGATTTATGGTCAGTTTTAGAGAGTACGGCTTGCTCTAAACGCCATGATAATTTGGAGTCTCTAAAACAATCCGTACGATCGGTAGTGAAAAATGGAAAGAGTATATTGATAACTGGCCTCAACGTTTAAAGGACTGTATTGCAATGGAGACCACTTCGAACTCACACACTGTAAAAATAATAAATGTTAATTGCAATAGAATTTTTTTTATTTTTAATTGTAGGTAACAATATTAATTATGGCTAGACTAAGTATATCGAAAAGTTCATTCTTTCCATTATCCCTATTATCCCTGCCTATTTCTGTCGTAAAGCAGTAATGCGTTTCAGTTTGAAGGTTTTGATGGAGCGGGGGGGGAGCGGTTATGCTCTGAAAAAACTGACATTAGTACTTATGTATACTTAGCGTGGTGGTGGCACTTACGTTGCAGATGTTTATCGGCTCCGCTGACCACTTAACAGGCGTACCGCGTGCTCGTCCACAAACCGTCGTTATTTAGTTGTTAATATTTCAGTCTATTTACTGCTTTTATTGTATGGCTTTTTCTCGGTACTTACCTCACAGATTACCAACATTAGTAAGCGCAAGCATCAGTAGATATGCGAAATGTTTAAAGCCTCCAAGAAATACGCATTACTTTTATTATTGCCTTTGTAGCCTGTTGTATTATTGCCTTTGCAGATTTCATTGACATAAAAAAGGGCATCCTAATACGAGCACCGAGAGGTCTGGTAGTCGTGGCGCCGACGACCGCCAGTCCGGCGTCCCGAGGGGGGGGGGGGAGAGATGTGCTCCGCACTAAGCGCTTCACTTTTCCCCCTTTGCCTTTTCATGAGTTCTGTCTCATGCGAGGTTTGGATGCTGGTTGTTGAGCGACAGGAGGTTTTAGTCGGTTCAACTCCGACATGCCCCGCCCTCTATCCCCAGTGGAGGGCGGAAGTCCGGCGAGTTCCTCCCGACAAAAATAAAACCTAATACGAGCAAAGAATTTGAAGTCTAAGCTGTCATACAGTAAGTCGAATTCAAAATAATATTTATCTTAGGCGATTGTCATGCGAGAACTTCAAATAATAACTGCCTTCAACTGTTCCCACTATAGTAGAGATCGCGCTAATCAGGTGGTCATCACTATATATATATTTTGTATTGGTAAGATGAGTGGACGAGCTCACAGCCCATCTGGTTTTAAGTGGTTACTGGAGCCCATAGACATCTACAACGTAAATGTGCCACCCACCTTGAGATATAAGTTCTAAGGTCTCAAGTATAGTTATAACGGCTGCCCCACCCTTCAAACCGAAACGCATTACTGCTTCATGGCAGAAATAGGCGGGGTGGTGGTACCTACCCGCACGGACTCTCAAGATGTCCTACCACCAGTGAGTATTGTCGGCGAGTGGGGAAATTAGCACGAGTGGAGGTATTTACAAGACTTTAGAAAACCCCTAACAGTAGTCCGTGATCTGTAATAAGCTAGCTCCATGAGGCTCGTTAAATGCGCAGTCTTCAGTAGATTAATTTAACCCATTGACTGTCATTCATGCCCTACGTGGCTCACTGAAATAATTATGTTGATTTCTGTTACTAAACGTCTGGAATGCTTAACTTTGCCTTCTTTTGTTTAAATGTAGGTTTAGTCTTTTATGCTTCTTAGAAATAGATTCATTCTTAGTTTTTATTTTTTATTTTTTATTGCCGTTGTGTCTTTGAACTCGTCTTTCCAAGAGTCCATTAGATATTCGCCTTAGTATGATCGGAGAGAAATAAACTTAATTACTTCAGTGCGCCACATAGAACATTGGTGACCTACTTATTCAAAGAAGAACTTTTTAACAAGTTAAGCTTCTAAGTTCGTTCAAATTTGATTCTTGTCCACCTGATGGTTGTCTGGAAGAGATCGCTCTTAGCGATAAGACCGCCAATTGTACATTTTTTTGTATTTAATTTATCGCTGTTTATTTGTTTTTGGTGTACAATAAAGACTACTCTGTCTCTCTCTCTCTCAAATTTAAATTAATTGTCACAATAGGAATGCCCTGATTTGAAAATTTCAAGAAATTCAAAATGCACACAACACACATTTACATAGTTTGAAATCACGAATGAATATTAAAAACAGTTCAGTGTATATTTGTATATTTTTTCCATGTTCAGGAACTTAAATTTCTTAATAATATTGACATGGCATTAAATCTACATAGTAAACTTGTTAGTCAACATAGTGTCCTTTGGGCACATTAAATTTTTGGACAAAAAAATAATAAGCAAAATGCATCAAAAAAATTAAAAATAAGTAGTGCATATGGTATTTAACATCCACGACATTTCTTAGTCAATAACATATAAATTTTTATTTCTTAAATAACTTTGTTTTTAAACAATGCAGTTCTTCAGAAATGAATTATAATAATTTTGACTTTATAAATAGCCTGATACAGTAAATACATTACTGGTAAAACAAATACTTATAACCTAACAAAAATCACTGAATAGTTCAGTGTCAACATAAAACATAAATCTCAATTCAGAGGCACATTTAATTTGTTATACATTAATAAAAATAACTAGAGGCAGTGAAACATATGTTTCTTAAAATACTTTCTTAGCACATTGAATGCCACATGAAAAATCAGGTATTTTTATACAGACCACGGTGCTCACCGGTGAACCACGTGAGGGTTGCAACGTAAACGCTTCCTACAAGTCAGATTGCAGCTATCGAATATAATTCCTATGGAAGTGAATTGCGTAGCCCTTTAGCAGAATGCCTTGGTTTTCAAATCCAATAGAATGTTGAAGTTTTTATCAAGATATCTTTTTAAATATCTTAATCTAGATAGTAAAAGTCGCTAATTTTTATCCTCGGGGCAAATGATCACATTTTAAAAACTTTATAATGAAAATCTCAAGTTGATAAAAATTACTGATTCCCTGTTTTGGCTTGGCCCGAATGGTATAGTACGATAGGCCCACCGGTGGCTGCGTGGCGTTCAATGTGTTAATTATTTTTGTCTGGTAGTGGAGGTAGACTGTAAGACTTCCCGTCGGGAGTCATCCAACAAGTCGGTGGGTCATGATTGTGCCTCCCAATACTCTCAGTGACTTTTCCCGCATTATTTATCCGTAGCTTTGCAGGGCAGCATCTACTGAAGAAATACCAACAGTACCACAGCTGGCTTCCATATGCTTTTTTGTACATGAATCTAAACGTATGATTTTGATATATAAACAGTTTTGAGTTCCCCCTGGTGTTAATGAATATACCTGAAAACAAAAATGCATTAATAAATAATAAAATAATTTTTATATTAGTTATTATTACAAGTTTGGGGTTTGAAAATAACAAACATGACTTTTACAATACTTTATTGTTTAGAATTCTACACAGTGTACTAAAACAATTAACAAAAATAAAATTATAAATATTAACAATTGTTTAAAAACAAAGTATTTAAATAAGTTAAGGATGAGAATAGTTCTATAAATAAATTATAGGATTCAAAATTTTGTAAGTACTTATAAAATGTGTTTCAATTGCTCAGTACTTAACTTTAAATTTTCAATTATAATTAATAACATAAAGAAGTATTATTTACTTTAATATTAATATATACAATCATAATATACATTCTTTCATAATCGAGTATTATTTCAAATTTTAACATTCATTAAATTTGTTTTAAACAATCATACACATATTATTAAGGCGATCCATATGAGTATGCGAGTTTAATTTAAAATGTACATTTCAAATTCATATATGCTGAGTTTTGATTCATAAAAAAATCTCTTAAATTAAACTTACAAAATAAAACACAATAACTATGGCACACATTTGTCTCAAGTAACACCAAAGTCCTAACCTGAAATGACTCAATGCATTTGAAATTAATTGAAACACCGATCAATTGACTTTAATACTGTCTTGTATGTATGTACTGGAAGTCAATTAAACTTTATCAAACTTTTGCTGTCGACTATAGTCGAGGGAAAAGTATAAAAATAGCAAACTTAACGTAAAATTCTATAAATCTTCATTTATTAACAAAACTCCGAAAACCCGGTAGTAATCAGATTACGATAACGAGCAAATTAACGATAATTCTCTTCGTCTTTTTCTTTTCTTTACGATTTACACATTTACATGTCAGTTGACACAACCGAGTTCAACTGACAACAATCACAATCTGTACCACAGACTAAGATTATTGTATTGTAGAGTAAAGTATTGAATATGGGCATCTAATAATGAAACTGTTAAATTCCATTGATAATAGAAGCCACCCATTTGGAACAAGTTTTTACTTATTCCATTAACTATAAATAATTTAATACAAAATACGTACATACAAAAGACATTATTTTGTTGTTCATCTTCATATAAATCGTACAAGCCAAAGGAACATACCTAAAATAAAAATGGCAGCGAAATATTGCGTCACTAGCGTCATACGTCAAAAGTTTTGAGGATCGTGGACAGTTAGGTTTTATAATGGTGAAATTAGTCTTAAAATTCAATTTATTATTTTATGTATTAGTACTATCGGTATAAATTATTTAATTGTTTAATAATATCCATAATGCTGAGATTTTAAATTTATTATTACTGTAGTGATGTTGTTATTTATTATTTATGTTCATGGCTTCTATACACTAGTGTTAAGGTTAGAAAATGTGCGTCTACTTGTAAATGTTACGAATATTTATTAGCTTGTGCCGACGTTGTATTCCTTAAGTGCTATTTTATATTATGTGTACTGACAAAATATGTACGTGTGTAAATGATTATTTTAAAAGGAGTAAACATAATAAAATTTGTTAAATAAATATTTTATAATGTATATTGAATTTGATAACATAGTGGACAATTTAATGTTGCCTTCAAAACTTTAAATGAACATTGAAAGTTTTCTTTATATATCTTTCAGACTATGTTAAAAGAAGAAACACTGAATATTTTGAATAAAATTAACTCAAAAATTTCGTTTTATTTTATCCAATCTCACACTTAAACCCATGTTATTTGGTTTACTTTAAATTACTATTATCGATATGTTGATTCAAATTGTGCTAACTTAACATTTACTTTTCAGTTGCAAATTTTATACCAACAAGGAAGGGAAGTTTATTGCTTGTTTATGAAGGATTTGCATTTAGACTCAAAAACAAACTTGCATATGGAAAAAAACAATGGTATTGTACATCTAGAACCAAGACTGGCTGTCAAGTCGATGTGACGACAGTCATACACAGAACAGGAAACCTCATAAAGAGAGTAAGAAACACGCACAACCATCCCGCTCCTGGATTTTATAGACGTAAGGATGGATCTTTTAAAATTGTCTAATTCTTCTATAATATATGTTTTTCTGAGTGTGTACATGATCTTAGCAGTAAGATGTTTTTAAACTGATTATGGGAACTTTGTATATTGACTGTTTCTACATGAAATCTATATTAAATATATTTATAACCTTAATGATACAAAATGTACCTGGTAACAATGTAATTTAACAGACTGTTTTGTAATATCTTAGATTAAGAAATTTGCTCATTCTAATTTGAGACTGACTTATTCTCTACCTCAAAATAAATTGTAAGATCATTTTTTAAATTATTTCCCTAGTCGGTAATTAGTTTATAGAATTTTGCTTGGTTATTAAATCTAGATAAAGTTATTGTAATTCAAAAATATATTTAACTGATTTGTAAATAAGACTGAATTTTTTGATACTCGTTTTCTACCTCGGGACATGAATAAAAAATATTTGTAATTTCTTGTTTTCTTGATACCATGTTAGATTATACCAAGTCTAATATTCAAGATAATAAAAAAGATAAGAGAATATAATAATCGACATCCAGATTTATAAGCCTTTGGCTGCCATGTAGATCATGATTGCTCTATGTGGTGTACTAAAGTAGTTATGTCAATTTCTGTTATTAAGAGCCTGGATTGTCTAACTTTGCCTTCTTTTGGTTTAATGTATGTTTTGGTCTCTTAGGTCTCTTCGTCTCTCTAGATTCATTCTCAGTATCTTCGGATTCCTCTTTCCCAGAGTCTACTAGATATTCCGGCGCCTTATTGGCAGAAATCGACATAATTACTTTAGTGAGCCACGTAGGACACATGACAATCATAGAGTTAAATGATATAGTATTAGTATTGTACTGTATATGAACTGATGTGATGTTACTGGAATACCTTAAGACTCTTAAATCTAACAAATGTGATAGTGATTTTTAAAATGTGGTAAAATAAATCATAACTAAAAAATAGCATCATTGTTTTTGTACACATTAATACAGCACCTAGGGGAATTACCAAATCGAAACAGTAAAATCAGGTAAGTTTAAATTAAAATTGACTAGTGATTACTTAAAATAATTTTCACGCATACACTACTACACTAAATATATATGGAGATTGGACTAGTTAGTTTTGCCATTAAATTATCGCAGATACCGTAAATATATGAATTATTATCTACAAAATCTTTGTTAACCTAAATGAATCTAACGAAAATAATTTAAAACAGAATTCAGGAACCTACTTCCTACACTCCTGAAAAATAAATATTGACTGATTGCCTGAAATAGTTAATAACGAGAAATCTAACGGGCACACGAAATTTCCGATACCTACTTTACAAATACATCCATTAAAATATCAAAAACCGTGGCAAAATGCACAATTTACCCGGTTAAAATACCATGCTAACAATATCTTGACGTTGTAAAATCATGCCCGGATTAAAGGAGTCCCTGGGTCATTTGATCAATATAACAAAAATACACCCAGAAGATTTTAGTCTAGAATTGTTTTTAAATTGGTCTTTTAGTGGCAGCTTTCATAAGATAGAAGATATTTGACAAAATTTTGAATCATCCTAAGATCTACAAGAATCTCACGTAATATACACGTTCTTAACACAATGTTGGACCGTTGGTCTAACAATATTAGTGTGCTTAGTGCGAGTTTTTTAACGTTCACAATAGCGTAAAAGTTAACTCATTTGTATGGATATAGTATCGTTTGCTTACGTTTGCCGCTAGGGGCGCTGTTACAACTGCATACAAAATTGAGTTAACTTTTACGCTATCGAGAACGTTAAAAAACTCGCACTAAGCACACAGACTAATATCATCGACTTAGTCGGTGATGTACGTTAGCTCCCGGCAAAAAATATTTTGTTAAATATTTTATTATACCTTATAATACCTTTTCATTTGCCGCCGGGTAGAAGTACCACTACCAGTTTTCAATGGTCTGGTCTATGTTAGTAAACTATAATATGATGCATACCAGTTTGCATTCTCCGCGGCTGTACTCGTGACCTATTCATCCCGGCTGATTGATAACCGTCATACCAGACGCAAAGATGTTCGCGGCTCGTACCCTGCCACTAAATTACATCGGTAATAATGAATGCTGCCAATAACTATTTCATTATCAAAATCAGGTTTGCACGGTTTTTTTTTGCAATTTATAATCAGATGACAATACAGATAAAATTATAACAATGAACACTTAAACTTAACAAGTAAAATTGACCAATTGAGTGCTTAATATTTTTGTTAGGGTAATGGTTCCCTTACATTTACCGTTCACTTACATTCCATTTCATGAAAATAATCATGATTAAGTATGTATGACTAAAAATACACTAGGCGTAATTTTGTCATACGATAATTCGATCTTGCAACAGTTACATTTTTTTTATTTTCATGTACTTAACAAGGACCCTTACTCCAATTCGATTTTGACTTCCACCTCATGTCTTACAGTAGTTGGTGGTATTCAGTGTCTATGAATGCGGGTAATTAAGCACTTAATATCAGGAGGAACGGCCAGTTACATCAGTAAAAATAAATCAAATTTAACAATCCCATCAGGTGGGCCGCATGCTCGTCTGCCTACAAGGGCAATAAAAAAAAAATCCCACCATTTTATCTGTAAAATAAAGTTTTTGATCAGTATCTCAGTACGTAACATTGATTAATATGTTCACTCAATTGAATGCAACAACTTCGGTTCGTGATTATGTTCATCGCTAATCTTCAACAAGGTATTATCGGTTCTGTCTGTTATGACGTGGGCCCTGCAATTTTTCGATCGGTTCGAAGAGCACAGCCATCGCCTGCAATGCTTAGTCAGGAACCTTTCGTTGTAAGTGTATCCTCCTACGAGAAGCAAGGGCCGACCCCGTCTTGATATTAACATCCGAACTGGAATTAAATTATTTCATTAATATTTTGCTCAAGTTTTATGAGTACAAACGCTACATATGTACATAATTTTTATTTAAAATTGTAAATTGATACTGTGTTTTTTTTTTCACTTTAGTAAATGATACAGGTGTTGAAAACGAAATTCTATGAAAAATGAAATAACGATCAATCAAAGACATTGTTTTATTCAATAACGCGAAAAAAATAATTATATTTCTAATATAAAATATCTAATTCAACTTAACGATACAAAAATAGTACATGTTATACATAACTTTTAAACTTGTATTTCTTTTTATTATAATTTTTTTTCTTGTGTTAATACAAATTTTGCGGTTAAGAAATTGCAGACGTTAACGAGACAAAAAATACAATCTACACAATCAAATTCAAATTACGAAAACTGTTTACCGCCACACTTTCAAAGGAACATTAATCGATTTTAAGACGTTTTCTTAGTACCGTCATCGGATATGTTATCTTATATTTTATCTTTTTGAAAATGAAATCATAACTTAATGCACACCCTGTATAATTAGTAAGTACCTTTTGCAAGTATATGATTTCTTTTCTGCACCTTTATTTAATCATATTGCGTTTTTAATTTTATAAGTTAATAAAACATAAACAATTAGGTATATATTAAAAATTCAGAGAATTTAGTCCGTGTTCGATAATTTATACTCTTAACGAAAATCGTTAAATTTTAACCACAACTTAAATAATTAGACAAAGTCTAATACTTGATTTGACTCGAACATACTAGGATAGGTGAGTGCTATGTCAAAAAAGAAGAAATTAAATAGCACCCGGCATAGTAGCCTTTTGCGTAATACAATATCTTGGCAGCTACAAAAAAAAATTCTCTAATGCATAGTATTGAAAAAATTATCATACTTTTAAAAATATAAATCAGAATACATAATAGAGCGTAATACTTAATTGACATATCAAAACACGGTCACGCACATCACTCATGACCGCCATAATATTTCGGACACAAAATAGGAATATTCATTTGTAGACAGTTGGTTTCGTCTGGAGGCCCGTGATTGTGTCGCCCCGTGGCCGCTATAACGCAGTTGTCATCCGTCATTAATATGCTCGCCCGACAGTTTTTCACCCTCGAACAATACCACCGCCATCCAGCCTTCAAAGGGTAAGGGTATTTCGAGTATGTATACTTCTTGTAGACCAATAACGGTCGTCCCCGTTTCGACATTTTAAGAAGCACTGTAAATTTTAAAACAGTTCAAATATTACCATAATAAAAAAAAATATAACCCAACCTTGTTCTTAAAAAAAAAAACACTTAGATAATCGTGTTAGTAACGTATTGGTAAAACGTATAGGATATGGTGAGGACATAAAAGTAAAATATAACATAAAGTTCAGGATTCCAAGTAGTAGTAAATGCATAAATAAGCTTCCAAAATATAGTTTTGTTCCCGCATTTTAATTTTTTTGAGATTCATGAACAACTTTACAAGCATAATTTGACCAATGTCTCAACCATCAGATTTAAAAGGCTTCTAATTTAGTGATTTCTGAACGAACTTAAAATTATTTAAAAGGCGAGCCAAAATTGTTGAAATTCAATTAAAAAAAATACAAAATGTGGCAACTTTTTTAATCCACGTGCGATATAATTTTATAGTGTTAATTCAGATTTTTATTTGGATTTTTGTATTATTTCAAATAAAACATTGTTACCGTTATTGAACCTCAGAATAGAACCCTAAGCCACTTTTCCCTGTGATATTGGCTCATTGAATTGTTCTTGACTTTTGTCAATTTATCTACAGTGAAAAACATTAATTTGATAATGCAGTATAAAGTAATTTATTTGCAACGCTTTATAAATTACAAAACTCAACCTGTTTTAAATAATAATAAAAACAACTCACAAATAAGTATTAACCAGAACCTGATGAATATTTAGTTCAACAATTCGATTTCTAGAAACATTTTATTTATTTATCTACATTTAAAAAAAAACATGTCACTAGAATCTATGGAAAAATTTTCAGTAGTAGCTTTACCACAGACATGATGCTATAATGTTAATAAATTAAAACAGCAATTAATCAGCTTCTATTATGAGCGGTTCTCGAAGCGCTTCAATCACATTCTGCGGCTTGAGATAGTACTTCGGAGGCTCGTGGCAATGTTCTTCGTAAGCTGAAGTGATGTAATTAGATGTGTCTGTAAAGACGCATGCGCGGCAGTTCTTTATAGTAGAACAGACCCATCTAGTACGATCCCCTTTGATGTACTGTTTCCGATAAGTGTACTGTCTGAATAAAAGCATTTCTTTGCCTTTCCTAGACGTGATCACTAATGCTGTATCTGAAATTCAAGTTATCAATACGTCATCACGTTATAGGATCTCCAAACCAAGTCACACACGGTCATCTGGCCCCAAACTTGGATTACCTATAGGAACCAGTAATGGATACAAACGTCGTTTATAACTTTTTTTTTCCTACCTAAGCTGAGAGCCTTGAGAGGTTATTTTAGAGTAATCTTAACTAGTAGGTGAGCTCACGGGGCTCAAACCTGACGGCGTTGCTAACGCGAACCCTAGCAAGAGCCGTGTTTCGCAGAATGTACCACCCGACCTACTGAGAAGATCCGGGGAGAAACTCAGTAGGCTGTGTCTGAGGGTTAATTTACTCGTCGAGCCCTTCGTCGCATGCGACGGGTTCGACGAGAACGATGACCGGTGCTTGAGGTACCTAAAAGCACCGTTAGTGGATCGGTAAAATCCGAAATGACGTGTCGTTTGTCACACTTTACTAGTCCGATATGGGAATCGAATCTATACCCCTCGGCCCAGCAGTCAAGGGCGCTACTATGCCGCCGAGTCAGTTTATAACATGATGAGGTTAAAGGTGTCTTTTCGAATTCAGTAAAGTTAAAAGGCCATCAGTAGGTACTAGCATTTCTCAAATAAGCTATTTTTAGATTATAATAATTCCACACAATTTGGCGATTGCATGCAGTAGAGATGCGAATGTTGCGATGGATGTGTGGAGTAGCGAGAATGGATAGAATACGGAATGAATGTGTTAGAGGAAGTCTGAAAGTGGCACTTGTGACAGAGAAGGTGAGAGTGCGCGTTTGGGATGGTATGGACATGTGATGAGACGAAATGAAAATGAGGTTGGTAAGAGAATGTTAACTATGAATATGGAAGGATATAGAGGAAGAGGTAGACCTAAGAAAAAATGGATGGATTGCGTGAAAGACGATATGGGTAAGAAGGGAGTGAGCGAAGAAATGGTATATGATAGAAGAGTATGGAAGGGGAAAACATGTTCCGCCGACCCCAGGTGACTGGGAGAAGGGCAGAATAATGATGATGATGAATAGTTCTACACAATCTCTTACCGTTCTGCTCGCTGTCGATGTCTTCGAATCTGTGCGGCTCGGGATGATCGTGTTGTTCACAGGCCATCACAATTTTGAATTCATCATTAAGGTACAAGAACGAATTGCAATTCTTGTCCAGCGAACACACCCATCTGGTACCGCTCTTAGCTTTATATGCCTTCCTGTATCTGAAGCCATTGTATTGTAACATGTCTTTTCCTTTACGGGACTTAATGAATAACACTTCATTATCATCGAATCCTTCTTCTTCCTCTGTCATCACTGTTGACGACTCTTCTAAGGATGTAGCTGGATTTTAAATAAAAAAATTAAAGATAAATCGTTCTTAATAATAATATATACTATATTTAATAAATACTCCCTACCACTACGCCTACTACTGTTTTCGAAATTTTAAAGTATTTTGTTTTTAAATTTCCAATGGTTAAAGAACATTTCGAAAATCTATTCCACGAAATCTGCAACTACATGAGGCATATATTTAACGCATTAAAAAAACAGATATTATTCACCTTTTTGTGCATCATTTTCGTCCGCTTCTAAGCTTTCAGATTGTGGATGATCATGTTGTTCACAGGTCATCATAATTTTTGAATCATCATTGACATACAGGAACGAATTACAGTTTTTATCAACAGAACAGACCCATCTAGTACCGCTCTTAGCTTTATATGCCTTCCTATATCTGTATCCATTGTACTGCAATAATTCAATTCCTGTGCGTAATTTTATAAAAGTTACTTCTTTATCATCAAATGCCCCTTCCTCTTGAAATATGACCGTGGACAATTCCGATTTATCTGTTGGCAACGTGTGAAAGGTTAAGTTAACCAGTAAATTGCGTTAAACCGAAAGTGTTTTTTCTCAAGAAAAAAATATAATTTTAATTTACATATTCAGCAAAAAGATGACACAAAGAAATCAAATTACTCTATAGTTTATAAAAATACTAAAAATAATAGTAAGAACGTTCTGAGAAATACGGCATAGGATGCCTAGATTAGTTAGTTCCCTTTGCCGTTTGCCATCTAAGTAATTTGCAATGCCAACAGTTCCAGATCATGACCATGGTCGTTAAGCCGATGTATGATGACGTTGAGACTCAACCATCGTTACGGACAGAATCAAAGAAACTGACCCTTAAACAGACAATATCTATAACACGCATTAGTATCATAGTAATGTGTGTTATAGATATTGTCTGTTGTAAATTGTAATTGTAATGCAATTGTAAAAAGTAATTGTAATTATTTTAGTCGCGTTTCCGATCCGGTGGTAAAGCCCCGTGAGCTCACCTACTCGCTCGGTGAAGCTGACATAACTCCTCGAGGCTACCAGCATCGATAGGAAAAAAGACGTCCGTTTGACTTGACAAAATTAAAGGGTTTTTTTTAAACTACTATACCCATCAGAAAAAAAATCATTGCTCGTGACGTCATTTGTGGAGCCAAAAGAAACTACTGTAGAAATAACAACAATGTACACTTTGACCCTTACATCCTTACATCTCAAGGTCGGGGGATTTTAAATCGCGCTCATGTTTTGTTAAAGGTGTATTTCCCGAAGTCAACAGATTTAAATCATAATATGTTCTTATTTTGAATTCCCCTGATCTCCTCTATCATTTATAACTCGGTATATAAATTTAGTAACCAATTATCCGCTCTTTACGTTAAGTTAACAATAACACTAAATACAACGCATTAGGTCATAATAGTACGTAATCTAAGATTAACACGGCGTTTATGTGGCCACAATTGACGTTATACAATCATTGAGAAAATTCTAAGCAAATTCAATTATAGCTTTCCATATAAAAACAAGGGTTTATTTTTCAAATAAAACAGCCTACAGTTAGCGTGTAGATTTTATTTTAGTTAATAATTTATAATCAATTTTAAATGTCATGATGAGCTTGCTAATTTAAACTTCATCTCGGATATAAGGCTAAGTTCATATGATTGCGCGGTACCGCGCGTCACCGCGTGGTGGAAGCGTTCACATGACAGAATATGTACGCGCGAGAGTCTGGCATTTTTTAACTATACCTACTTTAGGATGTCACTTGCATCTTTTGATTTTTTATATGATTGTGTTAAAAACTATTTAAAATCGATAGACGCGATATCGTCTTCGCTAGGTACTCATTTTTCTTTGATCTATGCGTCTGTCCGTCTCAAACCACGCGGATCAGCTGAACAGGTAGATACAGTTTTGCAGAACTTGAACAATGTTATGTGAACACATTGTTATGTGAACAATGAACACTGTTTAGATTGATATTGTACCGCGCGGTCATATGGACTTAGCCTAATGCATTTCGATTATTTTTCTAAATCATAAAATTTTATTCGTATCTGATTGTTATGGCACCAAGATTAAACATATTCGAAAATAGATTGAACGACCTTGGGATTCTTATGATTTCAATTAACCATTATCATTATCAACATTATCTTTTAAAGAATAAGCGATTATTACACATTTATTAAGCATAACGGTTTAACAAATCGGTTTATCTAAGTTGTTGCCGTTCTAATTACAGATTACATAATAATTTCATTTTTTCGGGTACAGAACTTTAATACGTTCAATTAAAACGTGTTAAATAAATTTAATTAGCTACCATACTTAACGTTTATTCCTAAAATAACGTTTTAAATACGTACTTTTGACTTTGTGGCTTAGAGAATCTTACATAGCTACAGTAATGTTTATCGTAGCTAATGTTGGTCCAATGATCGAAATGCGATCTAGACCTTAACATTCGGATTAATTTTATGTATAATATTTTCACTTTTTTCATTGTTCGAAATTGATATAAAAAAGAGGTTACGATTATTGTCTATTTTTAAGCGTTTGTCGTTATTTTTAAAAATAAATGATACATTATTAATTCGACAATCCACGTGTTTTATTAGTCGTTGACACACTTTCTTGAAATGGGATACTGTTTCCAAAACTGATCTCTTCGATAACTGCTAAAAACGTTTGACAATCAAAGGAGAAAAAGGCACTGAACTGTTTTGTTTTTGCCTATTTATATATCAATATAGTACACTAAAATTTTTGCAGGAAGCACACCTGTTTTTATAGAAAAAAAAGAACATCAGCGACACTATGTAGTAAAAAAAGTATTTTTAAAAAATATTTTTAAATTTTAAGATTGTTCACACAAAAACGATAGGATTATGATACCCGATGTTCAAATAATAACAAATTCCTTAATTTTGACAAAACATGTGTTTCGTGAACTTTGAATGTTTTTAACTTTTTTTTCCTACCGACCCTATTCAGTCGCAATTGAGCATATGGCTGATTTCTTAAATAAGCAATTAGACAATTACCAGAAAACCAGAAATTGGGGAAAACGAAGATAGAAAGGTTCTGGTAATGTCATCTAGATTGAAAGCTTGTTCTTCCATGTAAGATACCTTAATTTTATACATATTTCGTAAAACCTTATCCATGGTTTTTCCAAATTACGTAAACTAAACTTTATATGCAGAAAACCCAAAGTCGTACTTTGTGCCCACATATGCCGTATTTAAATGCTCTGTGAACCATTTAAAACGATTTCTTTTTCCTCTGATGGTTTTCATTATACAATTATCTTTCGCTCCCATTCGCATGCAGAAAATTATTTACTAATTGTAAACAACCCAAAAAATCTGACGAAATATCATTCAAAATATCTTATAAAATGTCAGATGTACTGAATTCCGCAAACAGCACAAAAACTAATAATATAAATCAATATAAAATTTCCTATACACAAAATATATTACTAATTAGATCCAGACAAATTGACGTTTTGCTTTTCTTCCATTTTAATTAACTTTTGTTTTTTCTTTCCCGATATCTTCGGTAAAAGGTAGCCGTGGCTTTTAAGGAAGCAATGTGAACAGTAAAAAGGCTCCCCGGGACATTGCGGACAGTATGTGTTCACTTTTGTGGTCATGTTTTTAGCTTTTACACTACCATGTAATGACGAAAAGCCCTTGTAACAACCAACGCAACGTCTGCGTATTTTCGCCCCTTCTTTCTTTTCCAAATGATGCCTGATCGGGTTAAAATTCTTAAAATCATCTGTGGACAAAACCGTTTCTTAGTATCCAATCGAAAAAAATATATATCTAACGCAGCAAAATGTTGTTAAGCATTTATGTATTTCTAGGAAGCATTAAATTTTTATACAGTTTCTTAAATAATACCAAAGTATCACGAGGTTATGTTTATTCCCATTAATTACATTATTAAAGGACACAAATTATAATAGCCAGTTATATGTAATGTATATATACAATTCAATGTAATAGAACACTATTTGTATACCAGTACGCGAAATACATTTATTAATTAATAATATTAAATTTTACAATTAAAAACGTTAATACCCTGTCGTTCAAGTTACATTTCACTTAAAATAATAATTTACAACGCCAATATATTTACTACCATTATAATTACAGATATATCTATATTTTAAAATAATTGATTTTCATTAATCTTGTACCATATCGATTTGTTGTCTTTATAAATGTAATTAATTAAATAAACGTATTATTTGTGTAATAAAATAAAACGAAAATAAAACTAATTTTCGAAATTATTGAACGCTATAAATTTTATACAACAGATTGTATAGAACAATAAATACAACAGGGTATAAGTTGTTAACATTAAAAAGTCAAACGCTAATTTATTCCTGTTTTTTTTAAACGTGATTTTATTGTACACTTCCAGACAAAAATAGTTGTAATAAAGACGCCACTCAATATCGTATAATATCCAACTTTAATGGTAATAAGAAAAATAAAATAAAAATACCTAAGTACTTCATAAACTTTTTTATATGTATAAGCTATAAGCAGTCCAATAGTTATTATAGCAGCACGTTGCAAAATAACGTTATCAATATTATTAGTTTTTACACAGCTTACGATGTTCCGATAACAGTATTGTAATAATATAAAATAATTCAACGAAAAACACAAATAGTGTGGTTTGTATGTACGCATATTTTTTGGTAAGCATGTAATCGTATAACAAAAATATATACACTACGCTTTTGTAGGCGGAATAATAATATTAACTTTATAAAATTTGGTATGCTTCAAATAGCTTTTTCAACGTACAAACCGTCGGGAGTCTTTTGGTAGACTGGAGGTTTGTGTGAGTGATTGTTCGATACACATACGAGTTCGTAATCGTCGTTGACGTGAAGGCAGACGTTGCATTTCCATCGGATTCTTCCTGAGCAGTACCAGCGTTCGCCGCCAGACATCGGCGAGGGATTGGTAAACGAATACCCGTTCAACATTAGTAGCGTAGCGCCGTCTACTGCGGTGACAACTGTCACTGAAACATTCGAATTAATTACACAATAACATGACCGAAAATAACCAGATTCGCTGTAGATTGGATTGGCCATATTTCATTACCATCTTTCTTTTCGTATAACATTGACCGGCACATGGACTTAGGTTATTAAAAAAAAATCCGGATAATTTAATTTTCTTCGTAAAGTAACTCTGTTATGATATTTTATTAAAAACTTGACAAAACAACATTTACATTAAATATGTTTATTAAAAAATAGTTAAAAGTACATAACTTTATTTAACATGGTGGCTGTCGCGAAATTCTGGTCACAACTCTTGCTATAGCAACCCCGATCTTCAGGTGTTGCCATGACACTGTCATTTCCGTAGAACGAACTCATTGACCAATTAGTCCTTCGTGATAACTCACTAGCTACGTAGTTTAGTAGAGAAATTGGTGACACAGCCACACCAATTTTTTTTACATCGACTGATCAGACCAGTTCGGTTTGTGTGCAGATTAAGTACACATTAGGCGTGATTAAAGTACTAATTTTTCGGTAAATGAGTGTGCCTATTGACGATGTGCAGAAATCTGTTCTCATGGTCGGTATATATCTTTGCCTTGCACTGTAGCTGCGAGAACGATGAACAATACCAACATATTTTGTAACGTGTCATATGATGCTTCCAATACGTGTAGTCTTCGTGCATTAAAATTCGACCTTTCTTATACGATATTAAAAACGTATCTGCAATGAGAAATATGTTGGACCGTATAAAATTGTTTAGTAATTTTTAATTCGCATTCGTTCAATATTTCTTGAGCACGAAATTTTATGCTTCTAGAGAACAGGTCATACACCATATTAGTGGCACTTCTTTTTTATGTACCTACCGCCGTTACTGTAGCCTTCCTGACCACGAAACCAGCTGTTAATCTAAATAAATCTAAATCCTATCCAGGTTTCAGAATAGTCTGGAATACTCTAACAGTTTACAATTCTTGCTTTTTCCATTATACTTAATAGATTCGCTTGACGGCATATTGCTTTCAATTTCGTCATCAATCCATATAGATATAGAAAGTCGTATTTCTATTTTCTACTACTATATTATTTCTAGAACGGGTATTTCTAGTGAATTAATCGAACAAGAAGGAATAGTCATAAGTAAAAGGCATAAATACAATGTTAAAAATTTATTAATAAATGTATTCAAAGTCATGTTTTAAATATAGGATATTATTGTAACATTTCTAATAGGGATGTTTCGTAGGTACATGATGATTGCTTAACTACATTAGATACGTCATATTTCCTTAATTTTTCCTAATGATAACCACATTGCATTGATTGCATTGCACATTTCTATTAAAAGTTACCCCCGACACCTGATGTAAGATTTACCTCAGTGAGGAACCACCTCAGAATTTACCAATAAATATTGAAACATGCCCCACAAATTTCACACATCCATACAAAACGGGCCAGTTCAAAATTAAAATTTCCACTGAGAAGAACTGGTAAGAAACTCAGTAGAGAAAAATTATACCATTAAAACTTAAAATTAAAGTGACATAAAAAAAAAAAAATTATGTAAACATAGCTACATCTTTTCCTACGAGTTTAGATTCAAAAATATCTAACCCAAGTAAATTATAGACATTAAATTATAAAATTACATCATAATAGTCATGACCATAATACTAAATAGATAAAATAATGTTTTATATATAAAATAATATTTAATAAAATATAAATATATAAAAATAGATAATAAATAGATAAAATAATATTTGTGACATATTTTTTTAAAAACCTTCATAGTTAATAACTGGAGATTATCTAAATAGTACTTAAAAACTAAAGTAGCTTTGTAAATAGTATTCAATTTCAAAAATTATTAAACAAAATCCAAATATTTTGGTACTTTTTTTTACTGTTTATCCATGAATTATTCTGTCTTGTTTAATAATTATCGACGAGCTTAATGATATCGATTTTTTTTTAAGTTCAAAGCCAAATGAGAAATAAATATTTACTACATAAATTTTATATCTTGAGGTATCAGTGGTTATGGTTGAATTTCGGCAACTAGGCTGTAATATAAATCCTCCTTATTTTAGATATCCAAAAGATTTGAGTTTAAAAGTTCTCGAATTATAGAATATTTCATTATTGTAAGAATTAGTTATCTAAAGGTTTTATTGGATTTTCCCATTATGCAGTGTTACACAATCATAATAAAAAAAAATCGTCGGTGGGATCAATGGACGTTATTGAATAAGGAGCGTGTTGACTGCTACTTTGCAACAGAAGTTAGGGATTCGCGAAATATCAAGTTACTCAAATTGTACGTATTCAAGTTTAGTTTAACAAATGGATATTGTTAACTGGATGAGAGAAGCCAAGGATCGTGCTCAGTGGCGAACAATTGGATAGGCCTATGTCCAGCAGTGGACTGCTATAGGCTGATCATGATGAACCGTTTACGGAAGGTTTATTCCGCGAAGAAGAATCGTCCATAAAAACACATACTAAAAGTTAAAATATTCACCTACCCTATTAAGAAATTAGTTTGACTTTTTATTCTAAACGATATGTCAAGAATGCCTAACTGCAATCAATCAGGGTTACTCGCAGCCTCAATGTCATTTTCAAATATAACAAAGCCCATGTAAATTAAAGTATTTTCATGTCGTTCAACTTGTCTTTTGGTTTTGTGATCCCTTCCGGATAAGTGCCAATATCCCGAGAAAAAATCATGCGTTCCTGTTTCAAGGATGAGACAGCCATTGTACAATTGGCAGTCCGACCTGGTATATAAGAGTGAGTGATACTTATGTATGTGGTAGTAAAAAGTGCTCCGAAAAATAATCTTGAGTGTAATCAAAGTCTTCTTATTACACGAAATGCTTTTAATACAACTATATATTATGTAAATTACAATACCATTATCATCATGCCAAAAAATTATAGCCTGCTCTATTATGATTGTCCCATAATCAACACTGTTATAATTGTGGTAATAAGGTGATGGGTATTGGCATGGACAACAAAGGCATTAGCTGACAAAACTGTCAAAAAACTACTTCCAAATTTGAAACGTTTTAAAATTTAATAGCTTATTTCAACTGTCAATGACAACAACTAAGTGATGACAGATTACTTTGAAATTTTATGTAGTGCGCTGTGCTCATGATTGAGCAAGACCGCTTCAACTTTTCAGCCCCTTCTATCAGTTAAGCAAATATTTGCGACCCCAAGGGTATATCCACTCAAGTGAACATCGCAAAATTCAGGATTCGAGGACCCAGATTGTGGTCGCGATCGCTACCAATATCTCGCAAGTCCTCATCCATAATTTTTGTTTAAAAATAAAAATTAAACACTTAAAAGAGGAGTTCGGTTTTTTTTTAAAAAGTCGGATTTTTCATCACAGTTATTAAAATACATTGACAGGCTTTTAAACCAAGGTTTACTAATACGGCTCTTAGTAAAATAGTACATGTTGCTCGTAACGTAACTCTCACACGTACCTTTCAGAAATGCAATGAATGGCTAACAGTAATAGTTTTTTTGGACAATTTCTTTCGCGAAGTAGCAGCAGTTTGAAAATGAAAGAAGCGAATATGTATCTGTTGTGTGCTTTGTATATGTTTCAATGCACCTACCGTTAGTTTCTCTGCATTAACTTTGGTCGACTGGTCAACCAATGTATCCAAATACATTGTTATATTTAAAAAGGAATATGTACTTTCATATCAATACCTTAGTTCCAAAGATTAAGAAGTCTGGAGTTTAAAGAGAGTATGAAAAGAAAATCGTTTAAATATAGTTTAATTCCACACCCATTTACATCAATGAGTGTGCTTAGTGCGAGTTTTTTAACGTTCCCGATAACATAAAAGTTAACTCAAATTTGTATGAAGTTGGGAAGTTTGCATACGTTTGCCGCTAGGGGCGCTGTTCCAACTGCATACAAGTTTGAGTTAACTTTTACGCTATCGAGAACGTTAAAAAACTCGCACTAAACACACCTGGAGGAAAAAAGTGTTTCTTTTTATAACAGATAAAGAGATATTTTTTTTCGACTGATTATATACTCGTATTTAGCACTATTTAAAAAATTGGTTTGCTAGGTAACGATTTGTAATATAACATTACGACTAACGTATATCAATTTCTTTAAGGTGATATGACAATATTTGTGTGTTACCTTTTGGGATAAGAGATCGATATCATATGTGTAAAATGTAACAGATCGAGAGCTCGTTTGTTCAGATGATATAAAAATACGTTTATTCGGTAGCAAAGTAAACATGTTTGGGTTCATTATCAGAACACTGCCGTTCATGATTGTGTTTACCCTTTGTCACGACCACATTTAAAGTGTCATCTGTGGTAACGCTTGCAGTGCATTCGTCCGTTTTGCTAGCAGTGCATTTCCAAACAACGCCTTTTTTCGATTTTGTTCGCCTTGAGTACGTGTAGTTTTCGTATAATAGTAGGTATTTTCCTTTTCTGTTTGATTTTACCAAAACCGGACCTGTAATTTTATATTCATGATTGTACCTACATACTGTTATTTATTACTTAATTTTAAGTCGGTCAGTGGGTTCGAAATTAAAAAAACACAATGTGTTGCATTATTTATTTATTGTATTTTAACAAACGCTCAGGTACATGCATACTTAAATGCCTTAAAGTTTTGAATAACGTGATTCATTGTTTTGCAATGAAAATACCTGTATATTGCCCTTCTTGTGTACAATTGAAATAGTGACCTTATAAATTATAAAATATATACATAGTAGTAATAATATTATAGATGGGTATAGACGTACAAAATCATTTTCTTTGCAAATTAAATACAGATCATACAAAAAAAATTATACGTAACATTCCAACAATATCAGCCATAAATGAATGCATATGTCTTAAGTCTACTGAATATCATAGGTTTGCTCCTCTCTAAGAATTTAAATTACTTAAGGTTCTCTTATTTCCATAACAACTTACGTCTATTTTTTAATAATTTGAACTTATTGAATAAAGGATTTTTTTAATATAGCGTTTATCACAGTTAAGTAACTAACATTTATTTAAGTCTCCTTTGGTTTTCTCTCGATGACCCTCACATATTCGCCTAGGTCGTTCACATAGAAGACTGGAGGTGAATGACTGTGCTCATCATTGATCACAATGAATTCTCCATTATTACCTAACAGTACTTGCGCATTACACTTTTTTGAGCATCGAGATGAACATGTCCAAGTCGTTCTGTTTTTACTTTGACAGTTTTTTGCATATGTATATTTTTCATAAACTAATAAATTGCATCCTTTCTTCGAAGGAATGAAATGTATTTCTGTAATTTTACGTAATTTTTAAGTAAAATTATACATAATAATATATATTCATAAACATACTGCACAAAGTTTTGAGGTTAAGCGGAGAGAAAAAAAAAACTTGAACATTACATAAAATTTATTTAGAGTTAATATACAACAAATTTCAATACATTCAATGCTTGTCGTTTGTCAAATCTTTGCTGGATAATAATTTCCAGTCTATTAATTAAAAAAATGACGAATACATTTAATAGGCCATCATTTTTAAATAAGGTAACAAGCAATTTATTTCAAAACATTTAACTTCGAAAAATCCTAGCCTGCATAATTGGTAGGGTGGATTATTCCAATCCCCTTGTTTTTTCCAACCATAAAAATTACTTATGTAGTTTTTCTGTCAAATCAAATAGCACAAGCTATAGCAATAATATTTGCTTACTGCAGACTCCTATACAAACGAATTATACAAGGACAACATCACGAATCCACAAATTCAATATCTGGGGAAATTTTTAATTTAGGTGGTGGGTGATTGTGATTAGTGTGAAAAGATGTCACTTCAAATGGTTTTTCGGTTTCATTTGTGGTGGCATGAGCTTTGCAACCTTTCTTATGATGACTGGAACATGTCCAATAATTGCCATTCTTTTTGTGATTCCTCCACGAATAAGTATAGCCACGGAATAGAAGCATACCCTGGCCTCTCTTGTACCTTGATGGTATGATCATTGCATCTGTAAATATTTTCAATCGAAACATTTAAATGATGCATTAAAATTTAAAATATTGATGTGTTTCTACACAAATATATATTATACATTACCTCATTGAAAATAAAATTTTCCTTTTGGACTTTTGGTTATAATCATGATACAATTTACAACTATCTGTATTGAAACCTTTATAGTTTATACCTTCTTGTTGTGAAGTTATGAGTACATTTGAAGAATACGAAAATAGTAGGAACTTAGCAAAACCAAAGGTATATACAGTGAAACATTTCGAACTTTTTGCAAATTTTCAATAATGTAAACAATTTGCAGCCCTTACACTTATTGAAGAAGCATTCTTATTTCATAAACAGCTGCCATTTTCCTATGACACATTTGTCGAGTCAGCTTAGCTGTGTTTAAAAATTTGTTTCAACTAATAAAAGTCCACTTTGAATCACTTATGTTCCGTTACAGAAATTCAGACTAAATGGTAAACTGAGATTTTTTACTGTCAGGTTTGATAACAATAGTTGGTGAAGTCAAAACTTGAAGGCAAATAAAAAAAACATTCGAGAAGTTTGTTTACAACAGATCATGCTTAACAAGTGACACATTCACTTTAACGGTAGGCAGCGGCTTGGCTCTGCTCCTGGCATTGCTGACGTCCATGAGCGTCGGTAACCACTCACCATCAGGTGGGCCGTATGCTCGTCTGCCTATACAGCAATAAAAAAAGAAAACTTAAGTCTATTTTCAATTTGAAAATAGTAAAATCTATGTTAGTAAAACTTTGGTAGGTCATATAGTAAAACAATAGATTGATGGTTGAATAATTTATTTGATTTTTAAAAATTATCAGCATAAAATTTTAGACCATCTTCTAGTATGAATCATTTTGCAGACATTCACTTAATTTCATGTAAAACAGAAAGAATTCATTTTTAAAAAAACCTAAAATACAGGCTGTAAGTTTGCAACTCACTTTAATATTGATATAAGTATTATCAACAAACAATTTCAAATAAAAATTAAAGACTTACCAATGACAGCATCTCGCCAAAATATGACTTACCTACAAAAAATTACAAACATTATATACACATTATATAAATACACATTCGCAAAATTAAGGAATCACATAATTCTTAATAATTTCTCATCTAACTGCAGATATAAACCCACATACTGTGACTTACTTAGCGACATGAGGAACTTGTTCTGTATGTCTGAATATGTTCTGTATACAATTATTATACAAGCAATATAGCTAAGTTAGTTTGCAAAACGAACTCAACGAGCTTGTCTGATTGGTACTCCCATATTAATTAATTTCATCATCATTATTAGCCCACAGTCGTCCTCCTCATCCACCTCTTTCTGGCTACCGTTCAGAGGTCATCGCACTACTAGCATTTAAATATTGCCCTTTTTTGTGGTTAAGACGATTTTATTCGTTTTACACTCTTATCCAACAGTCTAATTTGTTGTAGGGTTTTTTGTTATATATATATGTAAAGAATGTATTTATTGCTTGCTAGTAAAATTAGTAACATTAAATATACACAATAAATATATGGATATTACAACCAGCTCTTACATTATATAAAATAACTTGAATACTAATAACCTTTAGTTGTTTTGGATTGGTTTTATTGCACAGAAACATTGTGTTTTGAACCCATAATTTAACAAACAATTCTTACCTCTCAATCTAAGTAATCGGGAATTAAGTGCTTTAGTCAATTTATAAAAGCATTATCACAAACACAGCGCACATTAAGGATTTATGTTTTGAAATTTATGCACATGAAAATAAAATTCTTAGCTATTTTATGGGCAAGGTATCAAACAACCGCGATTTTAAAACACTACTACACAACTAACTGTATTCCTCTATACGATGCATATAATGAAGCAAACTAATATAAAAGTTTAATAGGAATAAGACAAAACCGTTAAACGCGTAAATTGCAAAATAAACAAATTGTATTTTAGGTTATTTTAAGCGTCGAGTGAAACGTCACAAACGTCACGTCATAGAGTCAAAATCTTTAAAACCACAGACTACTACGCAAATTCAGTTTTGTACATAGTACTTCTACCCATACAGTTATTATTTTAAAAGTTGTACGTACCGTAGGTAATTATTAACTCCATCAACTCCATGCTTCTACCATAGCACCTTGCTCACTGAGTTTCTCGCCGGATCTTCTCAGTGAGTCACGTTTCCGATCCGGTGGTAGATTCTGCGAAGCACGGCTCTTGCTAGGGTTCGTGCTAGCAATGTCGTCAGGTTTGAGCCCCGTGAGCTCACCTACTAGTTAAGGTTACGCTGAAATAGCCTCTCAACTCTCAAGGCTCTCAGCTAGGTAGGGAAAAAAAACATAGCACCTACCTATTCAACATTACACAGATGGTGAATTGTAAATTAAATGTAATTAAAGGTAAATTGGGAAGCTGTAACACAGTTACAATAAAGTATTTGGATTGAATCTTTGAAATCAGTAACGGGTGGCTCATGAACATGAACAAATCAGTGACTAACATTTAATGACTCCGATGTGTTCAACAATTTAAACTGCTACCATTTTATGTGATTTGGCCAAATTAGAGCTTATTTTTTTCTTATTTTTTTGATACCAGTGTTATCAATCCAGGGGTAAGCAAAAGTAAGGGAAAATGCAACATTCTTCCTGAATCTGAAGATACTAAACCAGACATTTTATGAAAAAATAATGATTTTTATATACCGATAATGTTCCTCAATCGTTCGTTGGATGGAATTTAACATTTGAGCATGAGACGTACATACAGGAACTGCAATATACAAATGAATAGCCGTGGCTTATATATAGACTATTGATCACAATATGTAAAACCGTTACAGCACCGAATAAGCAAGAACTTTGAACCTACAAATGCAGACCATTTTAGGTACGAGACTATTAATAATTAACCAGCCGCAGCCGTATGGGACGCTGCGATGCTTTTAAGCCAAAGCTTAAATACTTATAAAAACTCTATAATAAATAATGGATGCTTTTGATTTGTGAGCAGAGTGCTAGAAACATATTTGAAAGACCATGTTGCGAAATATTGCAACTATGTAACAAAAATAAAAGTATTCCACACGAGGATCAACTAAAAAGTTCGAACATGTAGGTAACATAATAAAAAACCCTATGAGTTGTAACAGTTAATAATCCAAGACAAAATACAAGCAAAAAGCGTAAGTAGACAAAAAGAACATGAGGGTTGGAAAGCGTGCGCTAATGGTTTATGAAAAGCATCCGTACTTTGTATAGATCTATTGTGTTTAAGGATCAAGGCACGTTATTAATTACAAGCTCTCGATAGCTTGGCGATTGATCATCTGCTAGATGGTTCTTGAAAAGTTGAAGATTAGCATTCAATGACTTAAGCTTGATTTCTAGAGTTCTCTACAACCGTTAAATTGGAGGCATATTTAAACTAAAGGTGCACTTAAATTGGAAATAGTAATTTTCATTTTCATTAGTTGTTCCAAGAATTTATTTTAAGTAAAAAAAATTAGATTTTTTTAGATACGTAATGTGAAAAATACAGCAACTGTGTAGATTAATATATTTAAAATAATATAATTTTTTTATAATATAATTATTTTGAGCGATCCTCATTGCGACCGTGATAACGGAAATATTTTGATGCTATTATTATGATTCGTGGATTAGATTTATGGACTTTAGAAATAACATACACCTATGAGGTACCTCTGAAACTCTAAATACCTACTACTTAAATCAGACAGTTGTGTACTTGTAAACATTTAAAACATTTTACGTTGTCAAAAATGTCAAATAATATTTAGATTTTGTAAATTAATGATTTCCGCGACCATATCCGCGATATGAATTTATTCTAAAAAAACAGAAAGTGTTCGCGTTAATAGTTAAATCAGAAATTATCGAATGTGGACTTTTAATGTAGAAGAAAAGTGATATCAATAAAGTTAACCTCAAAAATGTTTGTGTAAATTTCTGTTTTGGTGTTTTCAGAAAGCGTTTTCAGTGTTGGTGTGTAGTGAATTGTGCTAGTGTTGTGAAAGTAATCAGAAATAGCTTGACCCTATTGGTCTATCATCGTAGCTGAGGGTAAGTACGTAGACCTAAGTTTTCCAAATACAAGTTTTGTGTTTTGTTTACCATCTAATGTATCTTACTTTTGTATCTGGTCAATAGCATAAAAAAGTGATTACTTCAAGAACTTATTCAAACATGTACGTTGTTTAAATATGAAAGTATGCTTAATAATAACAATTATTTTGAAAAAAATTTTATTCTATTGTAACATAAAAGGAACTATGTGTCACAGAGCAGTAGTTTCATTCCAATGTTTTTATGAGATGAAAAGAAACTGTTTTTTATTTTTAGCAATCCATGAATTACTGAAGTACATCAAATAGTCCAAATAAAAACATACCAACAAAATTGTTTTTTATTTCTATTTTATATAGGCAGTAAATGTTTATGGAATTTTAATTAAGTAAAAAAAAGCGATAGTGAAGATATTTTAAGGAGTTTTTGCTACTTAAATTGTTCTGTGGGGAATTCATTATTTAATTTTGGTTAGTCTAATTATATTTCCTTTGAATTTAATATGTCACATTACAGGCAACAATTATGATTTTATACCATCTTCTAGAGGAAAACAGCTATTGATGTACAAAGGCTATACATACTCACAATCTGGGGAATCTGTCATTTACTATTGTTCTAAGAAGTATTCCGGATGTAAGGCGAGAGTCAAAATGTTATACAAAGAATTGGTGGACACTTACAGTAAACACACACATGAGCCACCAAGATATGCTTACGTTAAAGGAAATTATATTAAATTGCGGTGATTGTAAGTTAAAACAAGCATAAGTGACTGCAGAGACTCGTGTGCTTATCAGCCATTGTTTTTATGTTATCACCACCTACCAAGGGACATAAGTTCTCTCATCAATATACTATATGTACTAAATCTGTCGGCCTTTCTTTTAAACTTTTTTTGTTCTTTACACGCTTCCCCTGCCTTACACCCTATTCCTCTCTACTGTTGGTTTATGAGAAGAGAATTTGTGTATGGGTTAAGCTTGTTTTTGTAGACATCATCTTCTTTATTTAAACTTGTATTTAGTAATTATTTTCGTATACTATTAAGTTCTAATAGTCTCATTTGTGTTTGTAACAGTTGTACAATCCTTCGACCTAGAATGAATAGAAATAAATAGCATTGTTGTACTTGCCACCTGCGAACTTATAATACACATTATCACCCCGCAATTCTAATTGTGACAAATTGAGCTAGATAATTTTTTTGTCTTTTTCATTTTGTCATCTTATGAAGTTTGGATCATGTATTATACAAATGTTGAAGCTTGATTCAAGTACATTAATATTGCTGAATAAATGATAGAAATTTTTTGCTTATTTCACAACATTAGTGAGACCTAAATGTATATCAAGAAGGAAGTTATTTAATAACTATAAGATGAGTTACAATTACGAGTGTATATTACTTTTATTAGTGTTGGTCCAAGATTGGAAATTCAAATACTAAAAAAACGATAATGAGTTAACATAATATAAGAAAAAGGTACTGTTTTATCCTTAGCTGTTTACTTAAATATGTATATTTTTGTATGGATGGATTGCTGGCGATCTGAGGTTATTCTAAACATAACTCGGATACTGTATGGGATGCTGTATGTATATTTATACAGAAATAAAGTAAATTAATTAAAATCATTACTGTTTTATTGTCTCTCTCTTTACTTATGGATGTACAGTGTTGGTCTAGAACAGCATTAACTCATCTTTTCCTGTGAGTATTGTGAGAACGGACAGTAGCGTTTTCTAAGTATAGATCAGTGTATTACAATAGCCAGCTAGCATTTACTGGTGGTACATTCAGGCGCAATCTAAGCCCACCCTGGTAGGTAGTACCATCCAGATTGCTTCTGCTATATAAAATATCATGTGTTGTAGTTTGAAGAGTGGGACAGCTGAAATACTATACTTTGACCTCAAATTTCAAGGTGGGTAGCGGCATATTAGTTGTGATATCTCCGGTATCCACTCAACACCAGGTGGGGCGTGAACTTTGCTGACCCGGGAAGTAAAAAATATGCCCCGTGTATTCAATATGAACCATGCAAACTATCAAATTCCTCACGGGTAAGTACCACCGTCCTATTTCTGCATTTCAGCAATAAACATAGAATTGGCGGTAAATTGATTGATTCAAAAATTAACAAAATCTTATATTTCAGAACCTCCGTACATCAAAATTCCAACAGCAAAAGGCAAACAGCTGCTAATGATAGATGGTTATACATTTTCGGAGATGGGTGCGGTGGGCTTTTATTATTGTTCAAAGAAGGCTGCCGGCTGCAAAGCGCGGGTGAGGTTAGATCTGGACGGGCGTGTAATGCGATCGTCAACTGTCCACAATCATAAGCCACCTCAATATACCACAATCGCTGGAAAATACATTAAAATAAGCAATTGAGATGAAAATAAAGAAAAATAAGAAAGCAAACTTCAATTACCTTCACTGTGATGGGAGAGCAATTGTGTAAGAAAAATCGAATTCGCAAAATTTGTAAGTGGTGTTATTACTATAGAATTGAGACATAGACCTAAAGTCTCAAGGTGGGTGGCGCTATTCACGTTACGATGTCTTTTGGGCTAAAGTAGCAACTGAATACCGGTGCTTAGTGAGAGTTTATTAACGTTTTCGATAGCGTAAAAGTTAACTCAAATTTGTATGCGATTGGAACAGCGCCCCTAGCGGCAAACCTAGGCAAACGTTCCGACTCCATACTGAGTTAACTTTTACGCTATCGAGTTAAAAACTCGCACTAAGCACACAGATCGGCCTTAACATCGTCCGCCTATGCAATAAATAATATAAAACATTCGTAATCGTTATAACCTTTACTTCTAAAATATCTTCCATTAAAGGATTGTTTGAACTGGACTGCTTAAATTGATTTTTCAGTGACGATTTCAAAAGCACAAGCCTACTATGTTGAGATTTTGCCTTCCATCCCAAGGTGTACAGCGAAATTGAATTGATATTGAATGTAACGTCTGAATAAAAACTGTTTTGAAAATAAACTGCTTTTGATAAACTATTTTTTACATTATTTCATAACCAATATACTTAAAGGTTGAGTTTATTTTCAACGTAAGTAGAAATACACTAAAATTTATGTTTTGAATGTCGAATCAGCTAGTTCCTGGCAAATAGTTCAAATTCGTATTCGGTTTTCTTAAGTACTGAGATCTTTTATTCTTGTTGGAAAGATGTGTTAACTTATTAGCGTGCCACTGGAAAGATGTAAGCGACCCTGGAAGAGCGCACATAGAGGGCTATAGATACATATGTGTGTTCCTACATATTGGGATGATGCTCCACAATTCTCGTCTTTATGTAACTTATGAACTGGTTTTATATTTCTTTAAACTATCCAAACAGCAGACACACGATGCTTACTTGTGATTTCAGAATACCAACTCATACCATCCGGCAGAGGGAAGCCCTTACTGATGATGAACGGTTTTACGTACTCTCAGCGTAATAACTCAAACAATTATTACTGTTCAAAAAAGGACATTGGCTGCAAAGCCCGTGTGAAACTAGACGCGGACGGCTCTGTCTTGACTTCCTCCACGAAACATTGTCACAAACCACCTGAATACTGTGTTGTTGGCGATAACTACTTTAAGATTTAATGACGTGTCTGGTCATATTATAAACAGGCCGTACTCGCCCGCTTCGCTGGGCATTTAAAATTAACATTATTGTTGTCATTATTATTAGGGAGTCCAACGCTCTTATAAATATTAGCCTATCCATTAAGTACAAGTATTTTCTGCATGGATACCAAGTTTCAAGTCAATCGGATGCATGGTTCAGTGGTAATAACGGAACATCCGTAAAAACCACTGTAGATTTATATATTAGTATAGAGTACTATAGAGTAAATGTTATTAGTATCTACCGGTGATTTTATGCTTATTTATTATCAATGAAAATAAGTTCGTATGTATAGCGCGTTACGATTCAATCTCGCAATTTTCTTTGTTCGTTTCGGATTAACATTATTATTTATTGTGATTATTATTAGGGAGTCCAACACTCAAATAAATATTAGCCTATCCATTAAGTACATGTATTTTCTACATGGATACCAAGTTTCAAGTCAATCGGATGCATGTTTCAGTAGTTATAACGGAACATCCGTAAAACCACTGTAGATTTATATATTAGTATAGATTATACTAGACATTAGGACACAAATAAAATAACTTAAAAACCACTCGGTGAATGAACGTGTTCACAGTTCGAAACAGGAATCTAGATTGTTTTATACTGACTGTATCACTCTTTTAACCGAAATGTCGATTGAAAATCGATAAATATAGTTAGGATGCCAGTATCTACCTGTGAGAGTCCAATACACAATTTTACTAGCAAAAAAATAGTATACAATGAATTGTATTTATGGTTTTTTTGTTTGTTGTGGTGATGCGGTGACGTCTATTTCCAATAATAGACGTCTGGTCTGAGGAATAGATAATCATTTTTTTATAAACCAAACATGACACGCAGTCTCGATTTTTACTGTATAGGTTATATAAACAGGATGCTTGGTTTGTCGTATGGATAATTTTCAAATTTTGTTCACTGCCAAATACTAGCCAATCCTACCCATCCATACAGAAAATTTAAACAGTCTGTATCGTTTATTAATTCCAAAAGCACTGGTACGCTAGAATTCCAATTTCGCTTTAGTGAAAAGTTTAGAATGTACATAAAGGATACATGCAAAATTTAATTTTAAAAAACATCTGCATTTCATCTACTGATTCTGAAGACATTGGTGTTCTCATGAAATTTGCGATGACTTTTCACAAGGAAACGTGGTTATATCACATCGATGATAAACGTTCTCTCGGCCATAGATAAAGAACCAAAGTGAAGTGAATTCTGATTTTTCGAAAAAAGTAGTCTTCATCGTTAACAAAAGATCTCCTAATGTGATTTTGACAAATATTTTTGTTTTGAAAAGCTCATAGATACGAATTTGATTTTTTTTTCCTTTTTTTATATTGCTTAGATGGGTGGACGAGCTCACAGCCCACCTGGTGTTAAGTGGTTACTGGAGCCGATAGACATCTACAACGTAAATGCGCCACCCACCTTGAGATATAAGTTCTAAGCTCTCAAGTATAGTTACAACGGGTGCCCCACCCTTCAAACCGAAACGCATTACTGCTTCACGGCAGAAATAGGCGGGGTTGTGGTACCTATCCGTGCGGACTCACAAGAGGTCCTACCACCAATAATATTGATATTAATAAATTGAGCTTCTGTTGACCAGCTGCAACGCTGGGCAGCGGCTTGATTTTTACGACGAAAGCAAGGGTCGCCCCTGAGGGATGCTATGCTGGTCAGATCGCAAGCGTGTGTTCCACTCTACCGTGTTCAAGTCGCACAGTGATGGCTCTCTGTCGTCTGCTGTATGCTTTCGTAGCAACCGTGCCCAGTCAGAACCTACACCAACCAGAAGGTGAGGCCTCCTCGCTTACGAGGACCGAGTCAACCGCCTCAACCGTCCGTTCGACAATTTTTTTGTATCTTTGAATCTGTCTAAACTTATAAATACGTTCTTTTCATATTTTACTTATTTACCAAAATTAATATTGCTGAAAGGTAAATAATCCTTTTCTTGTTTTAGGGTCATACACAAATAGGGTAAAAAAAACGTGTTATAGCAATGTATCATCTTCCCCCCCGGTGCAGGTCAAGATGTGAGGGGGTAAAGGCCGCGTAGCGCGCTACCAGCACTCTAGCGTGCTGCAGAGGAGAAAATAGAGCGACTGGTTCGCAGTGTATCACGTCCCGACCCGGCAGGCTGGTTCTGGTCCAGCGGGGTATTCCGGGACACCAGCGGCACCGTCTGGACGGCCTGACGGGCTGCCGTACCAAGACGGCTGACGTTTCAGAGCCTTCGATTCGCCTCGAAGGCTCCGTCGGCCGGGCGTCCTTTGGGTGAGCTGCGCTGTCTGGTTGCAGTGGGTTGCTCCGGGTTCTCGGAGGGATCGGATGCTTGGGTGAAGAGTGCAGGGGAGTCGTTTAGTGGGTAGGGCCCTAAAACTCTTTGGACCCGCAGTCTGCTCCCAACACCTTGCAGATCATCCAAGTCCCACATACACCGCGCGCCCCCTAGGCGCGGGGACCTTGTAGGAGGTTCGGCCCCCCGCCTGAAAAAAATAATATGTATCATCTAAAAGAGCGAATTGATGAATGTTTGAAATCATTTAAATCGTAAAGGTACTTTATTACTACTCACTTTAATCGTATCTTGTAAAATATTATATTACATTTCATAAATTAATTTTGATGGCATTAAGCTTCAAAAAATATCTCCCTGTGGACTGTTACAAGACGAAGTTATAATGTTTGAGCCATGTTTAAAAATAGTTAAAGTACCCTATGTATTAAAATGATTTACTTGTAATACAAGCAATATATTAAAGACGATAATTTTGAGAATAAAACAAATATATCGTTACTTTCTGTATACAATAAATTTAATAAATTTATGGTTTCATGAAATGGAGTATTTTCTGTGGACACGATAAAACGACACCAAACTGTCTGAACTGTTTTTAACTGTTGGCAACACTAAATAGTGGTCATTCCGGCTTTCAATATTTTGTTGTTTCGATTCGAGTGTGATTGAAAATATATTTTTTTATTCCAACACACACATAAACGTAAAAGATCAAGTGCTCTATCCTGTTCCAATTATAGACATGTAAATATTATCTATAAAGTGGAATATTTATTGTTTTTATATGAGCATTTAGTACAAGTAAATGAAAAGCATGTTGCTTGATTTCTAACCTCAAAATTAACTTCTTTGCGCAAGTTTTTATAAAACATCTTTTCAGTTGACATCTTTCCCGTGGTCACGATGTCCACGGAAAAGAGGTAAAAGACATACCTTAGTTGGTCTAAGTAGAAAAGAACTAAAAAAATAGTCGAATTGGGACCTACTCCTTTTTTTAAAGTTGATTAGAAAAAGGTTTGATTTTGGCAACATTTTATATTCTAAGTTAGAGCCTCAAACTTTTTAGTATATTTTATATTCGTAATATAAAAGTTCTGTTGATTTCATACGGGGGGTTCAACGCTTAGGTCGTGTCTTGGTCCATATGTTGCTTCGTTTTATTTCATGCTTTTTTTCGTATTGCATTTTTTGGTAGATATGCCACAAGCGAGCTGGTCTAAAACTCAACTCTCAGAAGAAGAAAAAAAACAAAGACGTCGTCAACAAAAGAAGTTGAGTATGAGACGCGCACGTGCAAAGCTGTGCGGAGCGGAAATCGAAGAGAGAAGAAAACGAGACAAAGAAAGATACAAGAAAAAGAAAGCTGAAGGTCTAATTAATACTATAAAAGACTACACTCCTAGACAGCAAAGAAACATTAGGAAGGTTTGGAGAGAAAAAGCGAAAATAAAACGTGAAAAAGAAAAACAGCAAAAAGCTGCGGCTACTGATTTGATTAGTAACACTTCATCTTCAAGTTCATCATATTTGGCAAGATCTCGTGTAGTTATTAGAGCTCGTAACTTGCGATGACTTAAAGCAGAGTATAAGTATTTAAGAACGGAAATATCAAACATGGATTCAGCCTTAGTTAGATATCGTATGCAATTATCAAGATTAAACAGAAAACAGAAGAACAAATCGTCAGTTAGAGTAACCTGTAGACAGAAAAAAAAAATTGTGAAGAAATACAGCTGATATGCATAGTTTTCATTATGGTCTATGTCAAATAACTGTGCAAATGAAGACATTGGATTCGTCTCGGGCCTCGCATGTTCTAGATTCTGCATCAAATGCTCCTGAAATAGAATATTTAGCTGTAACTAATTCTCCTTTGTTACCAGTAACACCCGACGCATCTACGCTATCAATATCACCTGATTTCTCGGACAGATTTACACCAGATGATCGAGAACCGCGTAAACCTATTAAGCGGGCACTGCGTATATTATATTCAGATAGTGAGTGATTGCTTCATAAGTTTTTCATATAAAAAATGACGGCCATTCATTCCTTTACATTTACATTCAGACGATTCTGATAGCTCTCTGGAAATATTTTGAAATAATTAAAGTCCTTAAATTTCATATAAAATTCATTAGCTATCTAAAGAATTATATAAAATACCATGGCTGTAATAGTATTATCATTCGATATTTCGTCTTCTCGCATTAAAACTGTATAAACTCAAAACTTAATATTTTTTTACAGGAGAGTGTTTTAAAAGTTTAACATGTAATATTTTTAATATTAATCATCGTTGCAACATTTATTTTTTACTTTTTACCAGTTACATTATTTGTCTTTTAAAGAGAGATAAAATTATGTATTAATTCTGTTAATACTAGTCAAAATACAGGTAAACTAAAAGAAAACTAAAACTACGCTTTTGACAGTATTTATGAGAAAAATACTGGTGATACCAAGTGATTCCGCATATTAACTCAATTTCGAATATTTTTGAAAATTGTACACTTTTAATGTGAAAAGACGATTTGTTTTGTTTCATAAGTCCACCGAAGCGATTTTCGTTTCTGTAGGCATTCTTTTTTTATTTTCCAATGTGATCATGTTGACATTTTATTTGCGTTTCGGTATTCGTTTATACCAGTGGCTACACGTGTTTGACTATGTTGTCTTAATATATTTTAGCTTACGCTGCATCACAACTTTTTATCTCTCTTGTCGACCAAATCGTCTCTTCTGCTCTATTGCTCTATCCTGTTCCAATTATAGACATGTAAATATTATCTATAAAGTGGAATATTTATTGTTTTTATATGAGCATTTAGTACAAGTAAATGAAAAGCATGTTGCTTGATTTCTAACCTCAAAATTAACTTCTTTGCGCAAGTTTTTATAAAACATCTTTTCAGTTGACATCTTTCCCGTGGTCACGATGTCCACGGAAAAGAGGTAAAAGACATACCTTAGTTGGTCTAAGTAGAAAAGAACTAAAAAAATAGTCGAATTGGGACCTACTCCTTTTTTTAAAGTTGATTAGAAAAAGGTTTGATTTTGGCAACATTTTATATTCTAAGTTAGAGCCTCAAACTTTTTAGTATATTTTATATTCGTAATATAAAAGTTCTGTTGATTTCATACGGGGGGTTCAACGCTTAGGTCGTGTCTTGGTCCATATGTTGCTTCGTTTTATTTCATGCTTTTTTTCGTATTGCATTTTTTGGTAGATATGCCACAAGCGAGCTGGTCTAAAACTCAACTCTCAGAAGAAGAAAAAAAACAAAGACGTCGTCAACAAAAGAAGTTGAGTATGAGACGCGCACGTGCAAAGCTGTGCGGAGCGGAAATCGAAGAGAGAAGAAAACGAGACAAAGAAAGATACAAGAAAAAGAAAGCTGAAGGTCTAATTAATACTATAAAAGACTACACTCCTAGACAGCAAAGAAACATTAGGAAGGTTTGGAGAGAAAAAGCGAAAATAAAACGTGAAAAAGAAAAACAGCAAAAAGCTGCGGCTACTGATTTGATTAGTAACACTTCATCTTCAAGTTCATCATATTTGGCAAGATCTCGTGTAGTTATTAGAGCTCGTAACTTGCGATGACTTAAAGCAGAGTATAAGTATTTAAGAACGGAAATATCAAACATGGATTCAGCCTTAGTTAGATATCGTATGCAATTATCAAGATTAAACAGAAAACAGAAGAACAAATCGTCAGTTAGAGTAACCTGTAGACAGAAAAAAAAAATTGTGAAGAAATACAGCTGATATGCATAGTTTTCATTATGGTCTATGTCAAATAACTGTGCAAATGAAGACATTGGATTCGTCTCGGGCCTCGCATGTTCTAGATTCTGCATCAAATGCTCCTGAAATAGAATATTTAGCTGTAACTAATTCTCCTTTGTTACCAGTAACACCCGACGCATCTACGCTATCAATATCACCTGATTTCTCGGACAGATTTACACCAGATGATCGAGAACCGCGTAAACCTATTAAGCGGGCACTGCGTATATTATATTCAGATAGTGAGTGATTGCTTCATAAGTTTTTCATATAAAAAATGACGGCCATTCATTCCTTTACATTTACATTCAGACGATTCTGATAGCTCTCTGGAAATATTTTGAAATAATTAAAGTCCTTAAATTTCATATAAAATTCATTAGCTATCTAAAGAATTATATAAAATACCATGGCTGTAATAGTATTATCATTCGATATTTCGTCTTCTCGCATTAAAACTGTATAAACTCAAAACTTAATATTTTTTTACAGGAGAGTGTTTTAAAAGTTTAACATGTAATATTTTTAATATTAATCATCGTTGCAACATTTATTTTTTACTTTTTACCAGTTACATTATTTGTCTTTTAAAGAGAGATAAAATTATGTATTAATTCTGTTAATACTAGTCAAAATACAGGTAAACTAAAAGAAAACTAAAACTACGCTTTTGACAGTATTTATGAGAAAAATACTGGTGATACCAAGTGATTCCGCATATTAACTCAATTTCGAATATTTTTGAAAATTGTACACTTTTAATGTGAAAAGACGATTTGTTTTGTTTCATAAGTCCACCGAAGCGATTTTCGTTTCTGTAGGCATTCTTTTTTTATTTTCCAATGTGATCATGTTGACATTTTATTTGCGTTTCGGTATTCGTTTATACCAGTGGCTACACGTGTTTGACTATGTTGTCTTAATATATTTTAGCTTACGCTGCATCACAACTTTTTATCTCTCTTGTCGACCAAATCGTCTCTTCTGTGGTCCGCAAAAATATAAAAAATTACGATTATGCCAAAAATGAGACATATTGATCTCGGTTACAGTGATTAAAATACTGATAATCAATAGATAAATAATAAATATTTTGTTTCGCACTGGTTCTGAGATATTTTTTGCTGCCCTTTTCTGTGCTCCATTTGTGTATGACCCTTTAATACTTTAGTGATACTGTGTAATTTATACATTGTATTTATATGTAGAAAATAGAAACAAAAAAATTGTAATAAAAAAGAAAATTATATACCTAAAAAGTAATTGGATTTTAATATAGGTTGCTTAATTATGAGAAATAATGAAACATTTTGAAAGAATGCCTTTAAAACCTTCAAATTTGTTAAACAGTTTTTATTCGCTTATTTTTTGAAATATGTTAGATAGTTTCTTAAGTTTTTCTTCGTTCTTAGCCACATAAAGTATATTGTGTGTGCCTTCTATACATTACCATTTACCGCCTCTTACCGTTATGGGCTATACGCATCCAGTCTGTCCATGGCTCAGATCATTTTCGGTAAAAAAATTGTTCGCTTCTGTTTCCTGACAAAATTTTCACACCCAGCTCCAATCCCAATTAAAATTTCCATAACTGTTTTAAATTAAATAATTTTCTGCCATCTAAGGACTTGGTTATGTTTGACCTATTATGACTTATAAGAACTTGACTTCATTCTCCGTTTTAGGTTTCATTGATCTTAAATTCATACCGACAACGAAAGGGAAGTGTTTATTAATGCATAAACAATACACGTATTCGCAACAGAACGATTCTGGAAACTATTATTGTTCGAAGAAGAACGCAGGATGCAAAGCCCGTATCAAAATAAGGAATAACAATATTACCGAAATTCACAATGAACATTTTCATGAACCACCTCGTTATGCCTTTGTGAGTGGTCGATATGTGAAAATATGATTTTTTTTAAATATAAACTAAAATCGTGTATACTATAAATGATATAGTTGGCGAATTGTAAATATATATTAAAACTAGTATTAATAAAAAGAAAACTGACTTCAATAAAATAAAATGAGAATATTCAATCAATGTAGTCGAAGAGAATTAAAAATGACTCAAAAACTAATCGTCAGATCTTGGGAAAATTTAAATGGGATCACATGAGAAGCATCAGCTTTCAAATAAAAAAGATTCGTCCATACCGGTCCTCTTAAAAAGCTCGAAGGTAACAAACATTAAATAAAACAGTCCAATTGAGAATCTTCTCCTTTTTTTTTTTAAGTCGGCTAAAATGAACAAATGTTAATTTTCGTATTATTTACGAAAACATTGAAATAAATTTTATTTTAAATAAATTTTATTTAGTTTTATTATAAAATTGTTCTCCAAAATATCGCATAGGTATACAGTACTGTAATGTCACTTATGCGATTCTTGTTAAAACCGAACTGAGTTTGCTAAAATCCATTTTTGAATAGTTATTAGTGAGATGTTTGCTTTTACTGATAACGTTTAAAGTTGTAGTTTAAATATAATCATTTTATTTCTTTAGTCGAGAGAAACTATATTTATAATTGTAATAAGATGTTGAATTTTCAAATTGTTCTCCTGAAAAATTACATAAATTGCATAAGTTTTTTTTTTATTGCTTAGATGGGTGGACGAGCTCACAGCCCACCTGGTGTTAAGTGGTTACTGGAGCCCATGGACATCTACAACGTAAATGCGCCACCCACCTTGACATATAAGTTCTAAGATCTCAGTATAGTTACAACGGCTGCCCCACCCTTCAAACCGAAATGCATTACTGCTTCACGGCAGAAATAGGCAGGACGGTGGTACCTACCCGCGCGGATTCACAAGAGGTCCTACCACCAGTAATAAGTGACGTTATGGCACCGTATGTGCGATATTTTATTTCACAATTACATATTTATGATTGACTAAATAATTTGAATTTCAGATATATTGGACTATAAATTTATTCCGTCGAATCGTGGCAAGGCTCTTCTAATGTTAAACGGCTATACGTACTGGCAGAAAAACGAAACGAACTATTATTATTGTTCGAAATTCGGTTCCGGGTGTAGGGCTCGCGTTTGGTTGGATTTTAACAGGATACCGAAAACAGTATTGGGAAGCCATTTACATCCGCCGCCGAAGTATTTTATTACAAAAAACGGACAGTATTATAAAACGTCTTAAGTTTTGTAGGCAGCGGCTTGGCTCTGCCCCTGGCATTGCTGAAGTCCATGGGCGACGGTAACCACTCACCATCAGGTGGGCCGTAAGCTCGTCTGCCTACAAAGGCAATAAAAAAAAAAATTTGTAAAATCTTAATTTACTTGAAAAGAGGGTTCGAAGACAATAGTCGTCTATTAAATGAATTAGGTCAAAGGATCTTGTACTGATAATAGCCTATCCGGCTGTTCATTATAAATAACCTTAGCTTAACCGTGGCACCTTCCTACCACCTAAATGGCACCTTCCAAAAAATCATCCTTCAAATACTTCCCGACTCTTAAGTGGATGTCCCCCAATTAGCTCGTATGTGACGAACGCATAACCGTATCGCGGTACTGTTGAGCCATGTATTTGCATTTAGCACCAAGTGAATCGTGAGCTCGTCGGATTTTTGTTAAGGGATTTTATGATAATTTAACTTTAATGAAAACTTTTTTATATGAAAAGTGATATTAGGAAATGAAATGAAGTTGATTAATATGAAACATGGCATGAAACAAAATAAAATGAGATGATATGGGATGTAATCTCAGTAAAATGGTGGTCCTTTACTGAGACCTTTACAGTGGACTTTTTGGAGGATCCCGAGAAGTTATGTTCAGCAGCTTTGTTTCATTTTCCCACTTTCACAGATACTAAACAACCAACCAACGTTCAATTAGGTTTGAATTTATTATTATTGAATTTATAGTTGAATTAGGCAAAAAAACAATACACGCAAAAATAATGTTTACAAAGTTATCTGTTATCTATGGGTGAAACTATGAATAGGCCCGTTTTGCATCAAAATTTATTATATTTTAAATAAATTCCAATATACGCCATTTAAGCTTGTATATAAAATATATAATACATGTGGGTTAGGCCACTTTTACGTTGATGGTCTCAATTAATATGGCTGGTTAACGTATGTGCTTCGGGGGGACAATGGTGGGTACCTTTTGGGGCAGGGGATGGTCCGGTTTAAGTATGGCCGACTAGCTTTAGTTTTCGGGGTCGTGCGACTGGGATTCTTTCGAAATGTGTTTGATACCATTTAGTTGAACACAAATTGTTCTGACCTGAATCACATTTCGGACATTTTTAAATTTAACAAAATAGTTATTGCCAAAGATGAAATTGAAGAATTTACGATATGTGTCCATTGATTTTTCTGATTGTTTGTTGTGGTAAAAAACTACTGATTTTGTACAATAAATCTTATGCGTCAATGAGTTATAACGCGAGGAACAATCCGTAAAATTATATTCTAGAATATTATATCATGCTCACGATCTCGTCAAGCGTGAACTTTACAAGTACTTACGAGAGTATCTGTATTTGTGTTTGAAACACAGAACATTAAACTAGTCGACTTGTAATTTAAATAATTAGTTATGAAACTGATGAATTGTTAGTAAAATAATTTAAATGTATTATTATAATATTAAAAAAACAAAAACAAAAAAATATTTATTTGTAATTGTTTATTTTTGTAATAGAATATCATTGTTTCTGATTTCCATCGTTGTTAAGGGAAGTAACGGTTCCGTGAGGTCTGGGAAAATATTTTGTCTATATCTAACACGAACATTAATGAACGATCCCCCAAGCTTGCAAAGGTTAGCCGAGTCTATTAGACTTGAAATGCTCTAATGGATCCTAAAAATAAGAAGATATAGTAAGTTCGATGTCAGTACCTATTTATTTATTCAAATTAACGGTGTACATGCCTATGCGTAGTAAAACTATTGATGACCTAAGCGTCGGTAATCAATTAGGATCAGATGCTGCTTATTTATTTATTAATTTATTACACTTCATGTAAAATTTACATTGGCGGACTTAATGACAGAGTAAACAGTGGTAGGTGCAATGAAATTTATATTAAGTTACAAATACATACACAAAAAAGTATGTATATAAGTATGTATGTATATATATATATACATACATAGATACACACATACATACATACACGCATACATACATGGTAGTACCTCTTGTGAGTCCGCGCGGGTAGGTACCACCACCCCACCTATTTCTACCGTGAAGCAGCAATGCGTTTCGGTTTGAAGGCTGGGGTAGCCGTTGCAACTATATTGAGACCTCAGAACTTATATCTCAAGGTTGGTGGCGCATTTACGTTGTAGATGTCTATGGGCTCCGGTGACCACTTAACACCAGGTGGGCTGTGAGCTCGTCCACCCATAAAAGCAACAAAAAAAGTTTGTTTTGGTGATCTTGATCAATTCTTGCCGTCATTGTGAAAATAGAACAACAGGAAAAACGACAATAATACTATTAATTAATATCTTTTGTTTTAAATAGATGTAATATGTTGTTTTTTTTGTGAACATTTTAAAAGTTACGATTAGTGTGGCTTCATATTATTTTTAATATTTTCTTACATTACGTAAAATTACACAAGCACATTTATTAGACAGAAAAAAAAAGATTGTTTTGTCGTAGATTTGGCACTATGTACACGTCCACTAATCAAGTTACGTTATCGTATTTAAACAGATAACCCGAAAGACGGATCAAGAAAAAGAAGTTCAATATGGACGTATTTTAACGTTTTGAACGGAAACATGTACCGTTGTAAGTTTTGCAGCGTGATGATGAAGAGCAACCAGGCTAGACATTTAAGAGCGAAACATCCGAAGGCGTTCAAGCAATGGAAAGAGAGTAGTAAAAGCTTCGGAGAAACAAAATACAGCAAAGGTCTCTTGTGTTTGTCGTATTAATTGCAATGTAGTTATTGCAATAAAATTGTAAGCCCTCACGATTAGGTGTCACTTAAGTGCCTATTTCTGTACTGAAGCGGTCAAACGTCCCGTATTGGAGGATACGACAGTATTTAGTATATGGCTTATAGTTTAACAAATGGCACCCGGCCTGACTAATACGTTTGGCAAATTATCCCAGAAAATGTGTAGAGGGCTAAATAATAAGATAATGTGTTAATTCCAAACAGGAAAATGATCCCAAGGGTCGAAGTGGCGGACAATTTCTTGCCCAAACCCTGTGATAAACTAAGAAATTAAATAGATTATGTAGAAATAGGAGGATCATAAATGTAACCGAAAGCCGGGCGTTACTATTATCATGTAAGATCTTCTGATCTAAAACATTTGACCGAATTGTTTTCCACTACTAAACTAATTTCATGTAATGTAGGTTCTGTTAGCAAAATTCTGTGTTAAAAAATTAACACATGCTGAGACTTATCCGTGAATTGGATTATAGGCATCCATAACACCAGTATTGTGAGCACGAAGCTTATCAATAAAATCTAATGTTATATCGAAGTGCTTTTAAAAACGTTTGTTTCTTTATTAGTTGTACCATCGCATCAATCAGCTAGACGTGGCTGGATAAAAGATTACCTGAAAAAAATTAGCGAAGGAAAATACGAATGCAAAATATGCTCGACCATTTTGAGAATGCCTCATGGAATCTACGCTAATATGAAGAGACATCTGAAAATGAAACATCCGTTGATATATGAAGAAGAAATGAAAGTTAGCGGTGAACAATCTACGGCTACTGATGTGGTAGAATACGTTGTTGAGTATGTTGATGATGATGCCACGTCCATTGACAGTGATGAAATATTAAGCGCTATTAGAGGAGAAGTCAAAGAAAAGCAAGCGAACGTTCCGATTTAGTTGGAGAAATGATTAGTAATGAAAGAAGTGGGTAGAATTAGATTAGATATTTTAAAGGGATGTGCGTTAATTCTTGAGTAATACTTTTTTATAGATTACGGTACATTTTTATTTTGAATATGTTGATTAACTATAGTTTAATAAAGTATTCACGTTATTGTTCAACATTTATCGCATACAGTGTTAATAATAAATATTCAAATAAATTGTGAAAGTATTTGTAAAAGAAGTTACATTTTATGTCACAAATAGGGACATGTTCGTTTTCTTGCCGGGGAGGACATTTCACTATATAAAATCCGAATGATACGAAAAGAAAAAGCCACACGAAAAGTTTTTATTAATTTCAAAAATGTTGTACTGATAATAGAAATAATTATTACATCTTCATATGTCAGTGATTACCGATTATTGTAAAATATTTGGTTGATTTCAGGAGATATACATATACACGATGCTCAGGAAGCAATGTGTAAGTACATGTAAGTGAATCAGAAAAAGAAAAAATTTAAATAAGGATTCAAAATCTATCGTATTATTTTAAATTTACAATTCAAGACGGCTCTGCATATTTTTCAGTTTCTGTTCACAAATATTTAAATAATTTTCTTACTGGTGGTAGGACCTCTTCTGAGTCCGCACGGGTAGATACCACCGCCCCGCCTATTTCTGCCGTGAAGCAGTAATGCGTTTCGGCTTGAAGGGTGAGGCAGCCGTTGTAACTATACTGAGACCTTAGAACTTATATCTCAAGGTGTGTGGCGCATTTACGTTGTAGATGTCTATGGGTTCCAGTAACCACTTAACACCAGTTGGACTGTGAGCTCGTCCACACATCTAGGCTATAAAAAAAATAAAAATATTGAAATATTTCAAATCCTATTATGTGATTAAAACCAATTTAGGATGTGTAGCATTGGTAAAACCTTTAAATTTGGTTGTGATTCTCATAATTATCATTAGAAAATGGGTACCACAGATAACCCTTAATAACACAGTTGCTGATCTAGCAGGTAAAATGGTTCTGGATATATTGGCTCAATAACAAGTAACAGGAAACACATTTAATGTTGATACCAATTTAAGGTACTTAACAGATGTTTGAGGTAATACAATTGTAAATAGCCTGACGTAATTAAATTTTAGACATACGTGCGTTTTTCAAATAACACTTTACAATCATAATGTTAATTACAGAAGGTGTTCAAGAATGTTAGTACTACATTAAAAATTAATGCAAACTGCATTTTTATCTTTGTATTTAAACAGGTGTAGATACGAACGGATCAAGAAGAAGAAGTTCAATATGGAACTATTACAGCGTCTTGAAAGGAAATTTTAGCCGTTGTAAGCTTTGCGGCGCGGTAATGAAATCCAACCAAGCTAGGCATTTGAAAATCAAACATGTGAAGGCGTTTAAGCAATGGCAGGAGACCAGTAAGGTAAATCGTACGGGTAAGTACCATTATCCTGCTCATTTGTTACGCGAATATATTCGACAAATTCGATATTTGTGTAAGAGTTATCAGGCCGAACTATGGTGGCTTATTTTGTTCTTCTTTTGGTACGAGAGACAGTAGTAGAATTTAAAATTCTGTTTTTTTTTAATCTCAATATCTCTCAATATCGCTTTTCCTCTTAATATATGAAACAGTACAAAAGTAAACTCTTGTAATTAAACAGAATAATAATATGACGTATAATAATATATGCTATAAACAGTTGAGGTAAATTGGTAAGAGGCAGTTAACCGTGGTTGCTTGTGGAGACACTTCACATAATAGCTTTTATGACGACCAGAATAATTAAATATACAGAGGTACGTACTCAGGTTCGGAACTCAGTAGAAGCAAAATTCTGAAAATAATGTTTCATTGTAAAAAAACGTTTAAGATCCAGTTAGACAAAAGTCATTACTTTTCTTTTTATGAGTAGGTCCTGAATTTCATTAGTTTTTCTTAGATCACTTATTTGTTTGTTAGTTAAACCACAAAGTTCGGGCAGACGCGGCTGGATACAAGACTATGTGAAAAAAATCGGCGACGGAAAATACGAATGCAAAATATGTTCAGCTATTTTGAGAATGCCCAGTGGGCTCTATGGTAATATGAAGAGGCATTTCAAACGCAAACACCCGATAATATATGAGGAAGAAATGAAAATTTTCAGCGAACAATCTAAGATTGAGGACGTGGTAGAATATGTTGTGGAATATATTGATGATGATGATGATGATGCTATCTCAATGAACAGTGATGAATTATTAAGTGCTATAAAAGGAGAGGTTCAAAAAGAAATTAATGTAAATAATAGATTAGATTAGCTTTAAAAGAAAATAGTGGTTGTATAGTTCAGTTTAGGTATACTTTAAAAAAGATGCTTAGAATATGGTGTAAAAAAATGTTTTTTTTTTGGTAAATAAAAAGGCTAATTAATACCAATTACTGTTTTAATAAATTTTGATGTTACAATTTTATAAACTTGAAACTTACGCTGTCGATCTCATACCAGCGTGAATGGGTGTCACTCAACGTTAGGAAAACAATCATGTCTGTGCGCATCGCATGTCAATTGGGTTAGTTGTTTAACCCTTAGAGCGCAAACCGTCGATATAGGTATCGTTTGATTATAAGCATCATTGAGCTGTACATATGGACCTGTCTTAGCGCGTGCATGTATAAAGTTTTTAATAAGTTAATCACATTTGTAAATAACCATTAAACACTGTTTTACTGTGAGTTTAGCATTGATTTTTGTATTTTTTTTAAGTTGAAGTTTTCCTAGAGACACGTTCCGGTTCCAAACAAAGCTTTGTCGTTGTGTTGTGTGTAGTAATAAAGAAGTAAAAGGAGTTACCCGATCTTCGCTAGTTTGTGTGTGCTGTAAAAAGGGAGTCCATGGCGTTTGTGTGGGGAAACATTTTTGCCAATGATTTTTTATAGAATTGCTTATTGCCTCTTTTTAATTAAATAAACACAGTTATTGAGAAAAATATGTTTCATTTGAGTAGTTTGATATGTCACTTACACGTAACAGAAATAATTACGAAAATCCATCTACATTTGAGGAAAATAATTAATATTCTGTACACCCTTTTTTTTTTTTTTTTTTTTCGGGTAGAGGGCCGAACCTCCTACGAGGTCCCCGCGCAAAAGGGGCGCGCGGGGTATGTGAGACTCAACGATCTGCATGGTGTTGTGAGCAGACCGCGGGCCCAAGGATTTTAGAGCCCACCCACTAAACGACTCCCCTGCACTCTTACACCCGACGTCCGATCCCCTCCGAGGTCAGAACCCGGATGAGGTAGGGGGGCTACCGCGGTCAACACTACAACCAGACAGCGCGGCTCACCCCAAGGACGCCCGGCCGACGGAGCCTTCGAGGCGAATCGAAGGCTCTGAAACGTCGGCCGTCTCGGTACGGCAGCCCGTCGGGCCGCCCAGACGGTGCCGCTGGTGTCCCGGAATACCCCGCTGGACCAGAACCAGCCTGCCGGGTCGGGACGCGATACACCGTCGACCGGTCGCTCTAATCACTCCACGGCAGCGCGCTAGAGTGCTGGTAGCGCGCCGCGCGGCCTCACCCCCTCAGGTCGCCCCTTGACCTTCACCGGGGGGAGGCCGCCACCTACAGGGGCCGGGACGTACGGGCGTATTCCCGCCTCCGGCCCCCGGCTCGACGGCGACGGATCGGTGCGGAAAGGGAAGAGCTCTCCCTCTCTCGCTCCGCCGCCTCCTTCTGCGAGATGGTGGACTCGCAGAAGTCGAGCATCGCCTTCCAGGACGCGTCGCTGCCGAGCATCGTAGCCACGACGCGCGGCAGCGAGAGGTCCTCTCCAATGACCGCGACGAGGGCGGCGCGTTGCTCGTCAAATCCAGAGCAACGCGCCAGCGTGTGTTCCGCTGTGTCTTCCTCGTCGCGGTCCGCGCAGTGGTGGCACTGCGCCGTCGGTTCCCTTCCGGCTATTTTGAAAAGATACCGGCCAAAACAACCATGGCCGGTCAACATTTGCGTCAGCCGGAAGGTGAGGCATCCGCGGTCGCGGCCCACCCAGTCCGCGAGAACCGGGCGGACCGCCTCGACGGTACGGAGGCCGGCCGACGGGTCCGCCAAGCGGCGAGACCACGCCTCCAGCACGGACCGCCGAGATTGGAGCCTCCGCGCTCGAACTACTCCTTCGCCGGGGCGCCCTTCCCCCCTAGAACGAAGGTCGCTACGCCACCGGTAATCGGCAGCGAGCGCCTCCGCCTCCAGGTCCCAGGGTGGCGCCCCGGCGAGCAAACACGACGCCTCGAAGGAGACGGTGCGGTATCCTCGGATCGCCCTGACCGCGATCGCGCGCTGCGGACGTCGCAGCGCGGCGACGTTCTGGCGGGTCAGGGCGTGGCACCATACGGGCGCGCCGTATAGTGCCATCGACCGCACCACCCCCATGTAGAGGCGGCGATTCTGTACACCCTTATAAGGTACTTTTTTTTAAAATACTTTAGCAATTTCTGCTCAGCACCAAAAGGTTTAATATCCCGCTAATTAACTTCAAGAATAGCTTGGACAAAAGGCAAATTCGAGAAGTACGTAATGTTGTCGTGGGCGCGTGTAACTGTAACACGATATACAATTTTAAAATGTATCTTTTTTTTGGCCTTGTTTCATATACAATGTCTTGTAGTCATTTTTGGATATTATTAAATTGCTTACTTAAAAATAACTATATGGTGGTTCTCTCATGTAGATTGATTGCTTTAGATTATGTAGAATAATACGATAAGAATAATAGAATAACACAAAATTTCTTTGCCGCAGTTTTTGCAGACGATAAACAAGACTTCACCAAAAATGATCTGCCCAAAAACAGAAGCTTATTATGGAAGTTCTTTGATCTGTCGGAAGATGACAAAGCTACTTGCAAAATTTGTAGTGGCAAAATAAAGGGAAATATTCTTAGACATTTGAGGTCTAGTCATCCTAAAAGCTATGAGTTTTGGAAGAAAAATATTAAAAAACAGAATAGTATTAGTTATTTGACATATCAAGGTAGCTACTTTTTCTATTTGTATACAATTGTAGTAGTGATTAGACAGCAGTTTGATATAGTAAAAGAAGTTATGGAGCTATGTTTCCCTGCCACTAAACGCCGAATCGATACGGGGGCCTTTCGGTCGGCAATCTATTCGAAGTATACATGCATGGCACCCCCTACTTGTAAGTAGTAAGCACGGCATACGTCATTCGATCAGAATCAGCATGGGTCTAGAAGTGCGTTCATCTGTCACCCATGTTCATTTGTACTAGACTCGTGTAGAGTAGCGTCTTCAAACCGGTATACGGTGGAAACCCGAAACGACAAAAACTTGAACCTCAGCATTCGGGCACCCCTATCCCAGTCAACTCGACGAGTTAATTCCAAGCGCCAATCCTTCTCTCATGCCTCGCTATCTGCTTTTGCAACATGTTGCGCTTACAGTATAACTATGATGCTATTGATTTTATTGGTTAGCCAAAGCAAAATATTTACATTATTAAAATGTATTTATTACCTTCAAAATTACCCTAGTTTAACCATATCTAGCGGAACTGGGAGCAGTTTCATAAAACCGATATCGGACGTTAAATACCAACCATTTAAATTTTAGTACAACATCGATTCGACGGTAGAAAACATCCAGAGTGGCAAAAACAGTTCGCTCGGAAAGTAGGAAATCGATTGTATAATTGTTCTTTATGTGAGAAGAAATTAAAGCTGACTGATTTAAAAAAACACATCATCGACATGCACCCTGAAATTTATTATAACGATATTTACTCGGAACCAGAAATAAATACCGAAAAAATTTGTGGATCTATCGAATGTAACGATTCTTTATTAGCAGTTAATAACTTACCAACCGCTAATGAAAACGTACTTCAAGTTGGAAATAATATAATCAATGAAGACATTCGTCTTGACAATGACATAACTCTTAATAATATGGACGTTTATGATATTGATTTTGAAAATAACAATTTTGAAAATTTAAAAATCGATATCGATTATGGTTTAACTGAAGATGTTTCTAAGGTAACTGAAACATTCATTGGTAATTTTGCTAATGATGACTTTAAAGCAATTCTGGAGACAACAAATGAAGTCTCATGTAATAATTCTGGAGATGATCCTACAAAAACAAATAGTGAAGTGTACAAAACCTCTAAAGATCTTATCCTAGATTCATCTGAAACAACAGAGAAATCTAATCCGTGTATTACAAAAGAAACGGTCGAAAAAATTAAAATGCTATGCACAAAAGTTGATGTTAATCGTAAGTATGTATACAATTTTAGTGTAAATAATTTAGGCTTGGGTAGGCCTATGACAAGTAGTGGACGTCTGTGAAGAAGATAGAATTTAGGCATGTTATTTCTTAACACCGGACCGAATTAAAAGCAAAGTTAAAAAACATGCACATAGTTGTTCATAATTTAATATTAAAAATACATTTCACTTAAAATTTCAATATTATCGTTTTTTTTTGACAGGGAAAAAACCTAATAGAAAAACATGCATTTGGAACTTTTTTGATGTGACTCTCGATACCAGGATATATAAATGTTCGTTTTGCTTCATCGAAATATCAATAGCTCCCAAATGCGTTTCAAATTTGAAACGGCATCTGATCTTGCAACATAGCTTGGAATATGATCTGATCATGAAGTATGCTCCTTTCAATGATCCATGCAAAGTTATGACTCCACTACTTTATGCATTCGCGGAAACAGGTAACTGTTATTCTTGTTAAGAGACTAAAAAAGATAAGTGATTGTAAAGTTATTTATAATTTCCAAAGTTCTTAGTATTTAATACATCGGTTTCATTAGACAATAATTCACAGATTTGTCATCAACAAACATTGGCAAATATTGAATTGCTATAAATTTTCATTTTGACCGTGTTTCATTTGGAAATAACCTATTACAGTGTAACTTGACAAATGACTAGGTACCACCGCCCCGCCTATTTCTGCCGTGAAGCAGTAATGCGTTTCGGTCTGAAGGGTAGGGCAGCCGTTGTAACTATACTGAGATCTTAGAACTTATATCTCAAGGTGGGTGACGCACTTACGTTGTAGATGTCTATGGGCTCCAGTAACCACTTAACACCAGGTGGGCTGTGAGCTCGTTCGCCCATCTAAGCAATAAAAAAAAAATTTGAAATTTTTAGTCAGAATTATTAGGCTTTTAATAGGGGCCAATTTAATAATCAAACTTTTTTAATAAGTAATACGTATATTAATATGGCCTCTATCATTACAGATCCAAACATAATAAGGAATTTTGAAATATTCGACGAAGGATGTTATAAATGCAAGTTGTGCGGACAAGTTATTGTGTGCGCAACGAATAGACCGCTTCTGATTGGACATTTACGTGAGAAACATCCTTTACAGATGATCGACTTCTATTCGAATTAGATTACCGGATAGTAAATTATACTAGTATATTAGTGAATATACTAGCCTAATTTTGGCGCAAAACTTTATCAGCTTACGTGGTATTGATTTGTAAGATTTATTAACAGGAACAAATATGGGCTATATTTGTTTCTTTTCTGCTGAACGTTTTTTATATATTGCGCTAGAGAAGGGAACTCGGAGTACTTAGTGTAGTAGTAGTAGTAGTTGATTTTGAATTTAATGCTAACGTAGTATTATTTAGTACATTCGTGAGAACCATCTTTTTGTACTTTTTTATAAACTGTAGTAATTTCAGTGAAAATGTAAAAACTTTTGTACTATGTAGTAGGACGTATTGTGAGCCCGTACGGGTAGGTAGGTACCACCGATCTGCCTTTTTCTGCCGTGAAACATTTCCTGTGCTCCAGTTTAAGGGGTAAGCCAGTTCAAGGTAGGCCAAATCAAGTTGTGATAATTATGAGCTCCCGTAAATACCCAATACCAAGTAGATTATTTATTATTATTTTTTTACCTAATATTTCGTAATAAAATTAAATGTTTTTGAGGTTAGTCCGAAGTATTTTTAACAAAAACGTTGTAGGGCTTGTAAAGTGTGATGCTGTGATATAGTAGGCCTAATCATTCCAGCGACTGGTGTAATGACGAGAAAGAATCGGTAGGCAATGTGTTGGTGCCTTGAATTGGTGTTCTTGGAATTCAGACGGCAGTGGCCTTTACATTAAAAATGGGTAGGGAACAGGACTGATCTCGAAAATAAATCAATGTGATATTTTTCGTGAACCCTTACGCTTGTGTCTTGCTCTGTCATAAACGTTTCTTGAATCAATGAATGTAAAAGTATTAAATACTGCCCTAGATTTCGAAGATTTCTTTGTATTTTTCTCAAATTCTAGTCATTTGGATTTTTTTTATTTGTATTTCAAATGTCATGATAGAGCTAGAAGCTATTTTTATAAAATTATTTAGTTTGATTTATACAAGTTCTTATGTTATGGAGGCAACAGTAACTTTAGTTTAATGTTTCATTCGTGAAATGTTCTTTGTTACTATTTTACTATTTATCTTCTTTTTCTCCACCTTATCCCACTAAGTGGGGTCGGCACCCACTAGGTGGGGTCGGCACTATTTTACTATTTATATACACAGTAATTAGGTATTAAGTTTATTTGCAATTCCGGCACGTGAAAATGCTGATTGATAGGTACTGCCATCACGCTTGGAGGCATAAAATGTGGCACATTACAGTTAAGAATTCAAACTCCTTGGTTTCTGATAACCTGGAGAATGAAGGATTTATCTGCCTATATAAAGCAAAGATGTTCGATTTTGGATTGAATTATCGAACCGCAATGTTTTCAATTTTTCTGAAAGCTACATGTTGTATAGTGTACAGACTGTTCGAAAGTTCCCAAAGCTGGGGTCCTCTTGCCTTGTATTTAAAATTAACGTCACGTAACACAAATACCCTAGTATTAAAGTTATAAGTGTTAAGGTTTGTGATTCCCAAATACGCTTAGTGTGTCAACTATTGCATACATATGTATATACATTTTGTAAATTTATTGCCCAGTAGTTTTTTTACTTCCAATATTTATACCAATTATACGCGGTATACAAAGTTAAATAAATAAGTGTTTTTTCGTAAAAATATTATATTACGCCCTTAAACTGTTTTAATAAGAAGTTAATGTTATGGATTCGTTGTGCAATAATAAAAACTAAGATTTAGTTTCAATAATAGAAGTTAATCTGTGAGTTGCTGATCAATTGGATCATTAGGATTCTTCTCGAAAATGATCATTCAGGACATGACTGCATAAAAATTACCATCACCACGGAGCGTGGTACTATAAAGAGGTATGCAACTTTTGCCAAATAAAATTTGCGATAAATTAAAATATAGTCTAAGGGCTTCATATTTTTGTAGTTTCGAACTATGATGTTGTGCTTCAAGGGTTATTATATCAAGGGTCATTATATTTGATAGATATAGAACAGTAGATACAATAGATATATCGATACTATTAACTAAGCTAATAAGTGATTGCATGTCAGTATTTCTATGTTCAAGTGCCAATAGTACTTACCACCGTGTTGTTCATACGCTTCACAATTAAAAAACTAAAATGTATTTTAAAATATTGTAAAATTGTCTTTTATGAGAAACTTTACAGTAGATATGATATAGTGTCTGTAAATAATTTATAATAAATGTAACCCTAAAATTATAGTATGTAAAATTATGGCGAGTGGTAAAAGGGTATTTGGTTAAATCGACATTTTTTGAACTTTACAGGAAAGCCATTTAAAGATTAAAATTTGGAAAAAATATCATGTCAAAATAAATGTTTAGCTATTAATTAGAATGGAGTAAACTTAATTGATGTTCAATTAAAAACTTTAAACTGGTGATGCTAATACCAAATAAAACACACATTTCATTATAAATATAAATGTCGCTTAAACTAAATAAATAGCCTTTCACCCTTTGATGTGCATTCATGTTATTAATACTAGACGATGACGGTTTTTTTTTATAACGCCATCTTGTTGTGTCTTTAAAGCGGCTAGTTGCCCTCAATTAAGAAAAATAGTATTATTATTCGCCAATAGATGTCGGGAAGAGTTGATTATTGAAGACACGAATAAAACAACATTTTCTGAAAATAAATCATAGCTAGATCGATTTATCGCCTCCGAAATCCCCTGTATACTAAATTTTATGAAAATCGTTGGAGCCGTTTCCGAAATCCAGATTATCTTATATATAAAATTCTCGTGTCACAATGTTAACTCCTCTGAAACAGTTTGACCGATTTTTATGAAATTTTATATGCATGTTCAGTAGGTCTGAGAATCGGCTACTATCTATTTTTCATACCCCTAAGTGATAAGGGTTGTCCACCCCTAACATTTATTTTATATTTTAAAGACATGTTTTTTTTGTTATAATGAGGCATTATGTGGTTCAATGAGGTTTTATATTCTCTCATCGTTCGCAGCACTTCTACATCCTTACACACTTACAATAAGTTTTTTTTTCTACACTAGAAATTCCCTAGAAATCTTATATGTGGCAAATAAACGTTTGCCGGGTCAGCTAGTATATATATGTATATATATATATATACAAGAATTGCTCGTTTAAAGGTATAAGATATTTAATTAAGTACGTTTTCAAATGTACGTAAAGCGTATTGTGTGAAAAGCGGTTCTTTATTAATTAGCTTCCAATTCACAGAGCGTTGTACTGCATGTTTTTGCTCAGTCGAAATGGGAGTGTTTGTCATTTTAGTGAAGTCGTTAAACAACTCGCTCTCCTAAAGATACAAAATCTATGCGCAAACCTATTCGAAATACTAACTTTAGAATACGCAAAAAAGCACCACAGTGAAATTTCGGATAGTTCTTAATGTGCCGATATTTAAACTGACATAAAAAGGAAAAGCTCTCAGTTACGGTCGAATCAATATTAGCTTTTATCTAGGAATTTGCCGTTTAGTATACAGAAAATTAAAGATTTTTTATTTCTATCTATCATAATATGTAACATGGTTAATTTTTCAGTGACCTTCTTGATGAGGTCAGGTGTACGAGAGCCAACAATTTCTTCAAAGACATTTTATACTGCTTCTAAGTATTCAATTTATTCACTGCCAAAAAGTTGTCCAAACTTTAGAAAATGGACCAGTCTTGTTTTGATGCTAATGTTCAAAGCTTCTACTTACTCAGCGGTAGATTGAGTATCGTCAGTTTCCACTATCGCCTTTAATGCATCACTGTTGAGTTTAGTTTTCGGGCGATCACGGGCTTGGTCTGTAGATCAATATTTCCATGGTGGAAGCGTTCAAATCAATAACAACGAGGCGTGCGTTTGTTTGTAGTGTTCACTCTGTGCACGTCATTAATTTTGTAAGGAGTATGTGTTGCAATTGACTTAATATATAATTTGATACTTTTTAACTGATATTGAATTTTGAATTTAGAATTTATTGCCGGGCCATTTCTTCATACCTTTCAAATGGCCAGTATTTTAAAACGGCAATTTCAGAGATAAGTAAAACCTATTATTTTCCCCGGCATCTGCTTCTTATGAGCAAAGTTAATTTTATTTTATATAACAATCAATATAGTAATATTGTGATATTCATTAAACTATAACATACAAAAAAATTCATTACATTCATACTTTGTCATCTTTAAAATAATGTATACTCTTCAACAGTAATTGAACATGCTGAAGAGTGCAGAGTGGTAAGTAAAAGTTATATTGCCAACTTTTCTATTGTTTAATACTGTGCCAAATATTTGCAATTAGTTCTCCGTCCCTAGTGCGCTGTGCACTATGGTGTGAGAAAAAAAAATCAAACTTATCATTTAGTTATTAAGGAAATCAAACGATACAATTATTGTAAATCCAAATTCCGCCTAAATATCATATGTGAAATATCTTTAATTTGTATAAAGTATTTGTAAATGGTCAGTACATAGCCATTATTTCTTGGTCCTTTGTAAAATGAAGGTTAAGTGTAATTATTTAACGTACAATATCACACGCCAGTAGTGATGTATTAATAATTAAGATCAAAATAAATTATCGTCGGTGTCGAATAATATTTTGAATTTTATTTTAGAATTTTGCTAATGTAAAATATTTATATCGTTTTTATTTTGTTAAAGCCCATTTTATTACCAAAATAAAACACCTTATCAATAAAAATAACAAATATAAACTTATGTTATTGTATCTCGCAAGATGTCCTGCCCAACGCCACTTTTGTGTTAGAGCGTACCTGAGCGCATCTATCAAATTTGTTTTTTTTTAATGTGTTCTTTTTATCTTTTGTAGGTATTTTTCTTATTTTATATATGTACCTCTTCCATCGCTTTCTGACAGGTCACTAATTTTGTTTTTATTTTTATGTTGTAAGTCCATGTTTGGCATCCATATAAGAGAGTTGGTAGGATACAGTTCGTTATATCGTATAATAAATGGTAATTACGATAACGCAGCGTGGGTAGCCTTTCACAACGTGAACGGATCGTCGGGTTTGGACCCCGGAGCTCACCTACTAGTCAAGGTTACGCTGAAATGGTCTTTCAAGGCCATCGGCTTAGAGTAGAAAAAACAAACTGAACGGACGACTTGCTAAAGATTGCGGGAAATTGCTGGACGCGGTCTGCCCAAGGCCAGTCATTGTGGCGTTACGATTACACCGGGCTTCTTATCCTTTAGGCCAGTGTGACTTCAACCTGACCTAACGTTCTTCTTCTGTTTGCAGTCAACTACGTAATGCTACCGACCTCCCGAGGGAAGCAGCTTCTAATGTTCCACGGTTATACGTACTCGATGAATAATCGCGGTAGTGGCCTGTTTTATTGTTCGAAAAAGGCCATTAATTGTAAAGCTAGCGTTAAACTGGATGCGAACGGTAAAATAGTGAGAGCCTACGAGGAACATAACCACAGTCCTCCGAAATACGTGGTGACCGCGAAGGGCGAATTTCTCAAAGTCAATTGAAAATATATATGGATATTCTTGCACGAAACTCGTTTTATTTGGTGACCTTGAGTGATTGTTTGAAAATTTTTAGTCACATCAATTCCACATCATTCTTGGTTGATCGAGAATATAATCGTGCTTTGTTTCATGATTTCAGAGACACCGAAAATACCATATGATTTAACGACTTCGCAAAGAGGCAAGACCCTGATATTGGTGGACGGTTATTCGTTTTCGCAATGCGAGAAATTCATATGGTATTGTTCAGTGCGTAAAAACAGTTGCAAGGCTTCGCTCAGAATGAACGAAAGCGGAGAAATAACTTCGCTGAACAACAACCACACCCACAAGCCCAGGAAATACACTAAAATGGTTAACGGATCTATAGTATTTTTAGGCCCGTAGGCTCTTTTATCAAGCGTTGTCTAAAAACAAACCCGTTATGTTGGAATAGAGTTTTATAACTAAGATGTTAGATTGAGGTGTCTTATATAGGTTTCTAAGAGTTAATGGAAAGCCCTCACTTTCAGACGTAATTATTAAGTTGATCTTTATGTAAATAGGTAAGTTATTCTTTATATAAATAAATACATAACATTATTCGTCGAGTATTCGAAAAACATAAAGGTTTTCATTTATAACTCTGATGTATCGTGAATTCTAAAGTAAACACACTGAAGTATTAATTTGTAATTTGTACTGTAAATTGTAATCTAAGACTATATGTGGCCTATCTCGTATTTTTGTTAATTTTTTTACTGGATAATTCCAATAGATATGTAAATGTAGATATATTTTTTAATAAGAATAGGGATGAGGAATTTAAATTAAGAATTTATTTTGAACGTTTTGCATTGTGCCTTAAGCCGGTTGCATTTCCGGTTTCGGCTAAAGTCAGCATTGGTTGTTTAGTGCTGACCGTGGCGACTCTCCCTACCACCCCCGGGTTCTGTATCGTGCGAGCATCGGACACTTGGGTAAGAGTAAATGGGAGCCATTGAATGGGTGGCGTCTACGTCATTTTGGATCCTCCCGATCCACTAACGGTGCTTTTAGGTACCTCAAGCACCGGTCATCGTTCTCGTCGAACCCGTCGCTTGCGACGAAGGGCTCGGCGAGTAAATTAACCCACAGACACAGCCCACTGAGTTTCTCGCCGGATCTTCTCAGCGGGTCGCGGTTCCGATCTGGTAGGAGATTCTGCGAAGCACGACTCTTGGTAAGGTTCGTGTGTTCGTTAGGTTTGAGCCCCGTCAGCTCACCTACTAGTTCGGCGATTCTAGAATAATCCCTCGAGGTTACTAGAATAGGTAGGAAAAAAAGGTGGTTTTTAACATCTTTCACAGTTCCGCATACACCTCGCGCTCTCTAACCGGGGTGTCAAGTGGGTAGTTCAACACCTGACCCAATGAAAGCGCTATTTGCTGCGCACAATCAGCATGATGCTGACTCGGAATCGGATGTTTATTAAAAGGCGAGCGTATTTGTCGTTGTTGAGATTATTGAATTCTCTATTTAAGTTTTTTTCGTTCTGAATAAAGTTTTATCTGTGTTTATATCTGTGTTTATACCTATGTCATTTCAAAGGTACGCATGTTCATTTTAATTAAAACAGAAGGGGCGCTTCAAAATAGCGACAAGTCTATTGCTTGAAATAGTGTTTATTTTTTACAAAATTATATAGTGTAAATTATTGACATTTTATTATTGCCGTGACGGACTCAAAACCATTATGTAATGTTTGGATTATGCCAATTGCTGCGTGGTCATCGTTCTCGTCGAACCCGTCGCTTGCGACGAAGGGCTCGGCGAGGAAATTAACCCACAGACACAGCTCACTGAGTTTCTCGCTGGATCTTCTCAGTAAGTCGCGTTTCCGATCCGGTGGTAGATTCTGCGAAGCATTGCTCTTGTTAGGATTAGTGTTTGCAACGTCGTCAGGTTTAAGCCCGTGAGCTCACCTACTTGTTAAGGTAACGCTGAAATGGTCTCTCAAGACGATAAGCTTAGACAGGAAATAAAATAAAAAAACAAAAAAAAAGTAGCTGCGTGTCCGTTCTTGGACCGGGACGTTCGTACTCGTATGGTGACGGGATTCGGACTCCGTGATCTACAGGTGGATCGTGACCCTGCCCATCTATGCCAAACACAAAATATTGCTTATTTATTTATTTACCATTTATATAATTGAGGCCGTCAGCGCAAAATTGGCCTAACCCACAATTCATATTCATGCTTATGTATTGCAATTTATTTAAAACAATAAATTTTGATGCAAAATCGGCCTGTCCCTAGTTTCAATCCATAGACAACAGTTGACTTTGTAAACATCATTTTAGCGCGTATTTTTTGCTTACGAAGTATTGTAAAGGTATATTCGAACCTTATTATCTCCATATGCTAAGCTTAGGCCACTTTTGCGCTGACGGCCTCATATAAATAAACACTACACATATTTTCTCACGTTCAGTTTTCTCATTCGTGCAATAATTGGTTTGTCTGATTCCAGAATACCCAAGTTACGACATTGTTATATCTCAATTCGGAAAGCAGCTGATATTAATAGGCGGTCATACGTTTTCTCAAACGCAAGGGAACAATTGGCGTTGTTCGGTAAAAAGCATGAAATGCAAAGCGAAGCTCAAAGTCGATTTGCACGGGAATATAATATCATTGCAGAACGATCACAATCATTCCCCTAGGCAGTACGTAGGAACCAATGATGGAACTTTTATACGCGTTTAAAATTAAACTTCTTCTTCTTCTTCTCAGTCGTGTTACTCTTGACAGAGTGGTCGTGATCGTCATGTAGTGTTGGAAGGGGCAAATAACTAAAAGGAGCAAAATTAAACTTACGCACTTGGTTATCATTGTGTCTATAACAAAGCAGTTGATTGTCTATTCAAAATTGTAATTTTTAATCTTTGACATGCATGTGTAGAATCATTTTCATCGTAGTAAATATTTTAGTAATAATCATAAACAAACTGCAAAAGTGCATGGATAATACAGTAATAAAGATTTATGAATCTACATTTAACGGATCTAGGGAACGAGGTAGATATAAAATTATATACAAAAAAACGACTGTCGAGTTAAAAACTAGATAAAAGCCGTAATCTATATGACACATGTAGAAAATAGAATGACCATATCTTAATCCTATTAACTTGGATTTGAAATGTGATATAATATACAATTATTGTAACGTAGGAAAGATATTTTCTGCTGCTTCACAATACTCTTCGTCACAATGCGATTCTGTGGATTCAATTAATTATACAATTTTATTTCTTCGTTATGAAAGTCGTTCGTAAACACGCGTTTTGGTACGTATTCATTAAGGAGACTTTAGACTTATCTAGGGATTGAAAGACCGGTTTCGTCGTATCACTCACTCCACGAGAATACCAGGCCTGTAATCAATTAAGTGTGACTGTGTGATTATATGCTTAAGATACTGTATATGACTGATGTGTTTAAAAAACTTAAGTTTACCAAGTATTTATTACCAATAAAGAATAGTAATAATAATTGTAGTCAATGTGATGAAACTAATTTTGTTTTTTGAGATTGGTTTTCCTTGAAGGATTAACCTGTCGAACCTGTCATTCCCAGAATTTATGAAAAATTATTTTTATGAGATCTAAATCATCTAATTAAAACTAATATTTATTATTTACTCTAGCTTTTTATTGACATTATTTTCGTCGTTTACTACACATATATATATATATATATATATACTATACTTTACAGTTTTAGTGATCACGGACGACGAACGAGAGATTAAACCGTAAAAGTAGTTTAACTTATGTCAACGTCTCGTGAAAACAATAATTAGTTAATAAGGTTTCATATTGTTGCGTTTCTACGCTTTATTCAACTATATATAGCTTGTATAGCCGTATTGTATTAGATACCTTCTTTCCATTCAATACGTTATTAATGAATGCTTATCTCCGTTACAGAGATTCCTTACGACATAGTTCGGTCTCAGACAGGCGGGAAACAGATATTAGTCGACGGCTACGCCTTCACACACAACAAGGCGAAGCTGTGGCGTTGCATCTCGAGCAGCTACTACAAGTGCACGGCGAAACTGAAGATCGACGATAAAGGCCGAATAACTTATCTCTTGAACAATCATAATCATCCCAAAAGGAAGTACTTTAGAGCCGCAGACGGAATGCTCATGAGGGTTTAGAGGAGAAAGTTTTTTCGAGTTGTCCTTGCTTGAGGATTTTTTGACATATAATTACTCTCTATTATTAGTATTAGATTTAATGCACTTTTTTCTTAGAATAGATGTGTAGGCAAACTTTCGGCAACGAGACATTAATTCGTGTTTCAATTTCTTTCGGTGGTCGCCCTTCAAACGAGGAATTATGATTTGCGAAGCATAATAAGCTACTCCGCAATACGGGCTTATAGTTCGACTACTAATGACACGAATCGATAATTTTTTTGGATTTGGTTTTTGTTGCATAACGCTATCCCTTTATAGATGTTGGTTCATATAAGTTTGTGGAATTGGTACCTGTTCCAGGACCGGTTCACAGTAGATATACTCAGGTACACCGGGCGTCGCTTACGTGTTAGAATAACTATAAGATTTGAGAATATGTACTAATTGTATTTGCATGTTTTGATTATCTCTAAATATAAACTTAAATAATAAGCTTGGTATATTACTCAACTACGATGCTTTTAATTGTAACTAAATTTTTTGCTATGAATTAGTTGACTAATTGAAAAATGTAACTAGGTTATATTAGGGATGTTAACTCAATTCTACTGTTAGAAAATTTTTGCTTAATACATTTTTATCTAAAATCTACAGCAGTTTAAAAGGTGGCGCTTTTAGCAATGATTCACTTACCTATAAGTTGGAAACCTAGTAGCTTTGATTATGAGAATTGAGACATCCCTATTTTATGGATGAGAAAAAACGATTTTTCGACCGGTCATTGTTACATAAACGTTATAAATTAAATAAATTTTAAGACTCATTCTGTTTGAATACTTGTAATGTTTAAAACCTGTAATTGAATTTAATAAACTTGAAATTAAATCGTGAAAGTGTTTGCGTAATATTACATCATGTTATATTCGACCCTAAATGAAATTCTTTGAACTCTATTGCATTATATGTACCTACCACATTTAGTCTTTTTTTTTCCCCTACCGATGCTGATAGCTTTAAGAGGATATTTCAGCTTCTCCTTGACGTGTAGGTGAGCTCACGGTGCTCAAACCGGGAGTGTTGCTAACACTGGCCCTAGCAATAGCAGTGCTTCGCGGAATCTACCACCGGATCGGAAACGCGACCCACTGAGAAGATCCGGCGAGAAACTCAGTGGGCTGTGTCTATGGGTTAATTTACTCCTCTAGCCCTTTGTGGCAAGCGACGGATTCAGCGAGGACGGCGAGCGGTGCTTGAGGTACCTAAAAGCACCGTCAATGGATCAGGAGGATCCGTAATGACGTGCTTAGGGCGACGTCGACTGTTTACCATTCGGTCCACAGGATCGGGTATGTATTGATTTTAAATTTGACTATTGTTCTATTGTTTTCCATGTTATAAGTTTTTTTTATTTACTACGGAGATTCCCTATGGCATAGTTCGTGTTTTTGATTGCGCATAGTTTTAGTTTAAGTAAGCCTCTCATAAGATGGACTGAACGACTACGGTCCGCGCACGGTCATTGCCAATTGGCCAATAATCCTTTGGGGACATTGGGGAAGGTAGCAATCTAGCATTGTACCTCTTTGAACTAAAGCTGAGGATTATAATGAATATGTTGTTAATGAATGTTTCCCTTCGTTACAGAGATTCCTTACGACATAGTGCGGTCTCAGACGGGCGGGAAACAGATATTAGTCGACGGCTACGCCTTCACACACAACAAGGCGAAGCTGTGGCGTTGCATCTCGAGCAGCTACTACAAGTGCACGGCGAAACTGAAGATCGACGATAAAGGCAAAATAACGTATCTTTTGAATCATCATAATCATTCCAAGAGGCAGTATTTTAGAGCCGCAGACGGAGTGCTTATGAGGGTTTAGACGAAGGTCCTAAGGCATCCTCCTTCGCCTGGAACTTACAACAACACTCTTAGTATTATATTCAATACGTTTTTATTTGTGTACCTAATAGCATAAGTCACACGACAATATCTAACGTTTCAAAACGTAACGAGTCTCTTGTTCAGTGAAATCCAGCCATGAATGGGAAATCTTTCCATTGAAAAACCTACAATTATGAAAGAAAAGCAAGTGCATGCACGAATACATAGTAATTAGCTAACTTTTTTTTATTAAATTAATACCTTTTTTTTTCCAAAACATGCAATATTCAAACAAATGTACTATCTCATTTTAAGGGTATTCGAAATTATAAAAAAAAAACTTTTTGGCTTAATTAAAAAATGACAAAAAACCGATTATCTTGTAACCGGGTAAGTCTTTGATCTTCCAAATGATCTCTTAAACAAGGTTTTGAATTGTTACCCTTTTGGGTACTTGTTTATTCTAAACAGCTACCGGCGTGCTAATCGCCTTCACCGCTATTTGAAGCTAAGTTTATTTTTTATTTTTTTATTAATTGTTACGCATTAACGCATTGACCGTGTCTGACTTTTGACACACTTGATCCGTAATACTACACCTCTAGCTACATCGGACATGTTATTTTAAGTTTTTAGAATAATTGCACGTTTCGGCTTTTGTTAATCTTTATAATTTGATAAATTACTTATTATATTTATAAGTTTCAATAATTTTGTTGTATTACTCATTTTTAATCTTTTTAATTATGCGGACAGGCCAAAAGGAGACTTATGAAATGTATGCTAAGATTTTTTTTAGTTTCGATAATTAAAAGGTTTAATTTTATGAAGAAACAAAATACAATATTTTTTTTTAGGCTACTGAGATATTAATTACCATTCAACCGGTATAAAGTATAAAATAAATCACTGGTTACAATCAGAACGAACTAATACTAAATCAACTAAATAAAGTTATCTTAATGACCGTGTTTTCACACGCTCTTGCTTTAGTGGAATTGATATGTTAAAAATATCGTAATGAAATAAATAAGCACGAGATTGATTCCTAAATAGTGTTCATTTTTATTTTTAAAATGGTGTCTGAAGTACTCAGTCTCAAAGCATTTTGCGTATATTAAGTATATGGCATAGTGTGGGGTTAATTTCAAAGAAGGGAGTTCATGCTAATGCCTATGCCTGTTAGTAGATGTAAAAGTGACATTTTGAAAAGTTTGGCACCAATTTTGCTGTGCTTTTAAAGTTACTCTATTACTGCTCAAGATATTTTCACCAAGACTCCTGGAGAAATAATCTATATATATAAAAATGAATTGCTGTTCGTTAGTCTCGCTAAAACTGGACAACGGCTTGACCGATTTGGCTAATTTTGGTCATGAATTATTTGTGGAAATCCAGAGAAGGTTTAAAAGGTAGATAAATATGAAAATTCCCGGAATTAAATAAAAATAACAATTTTGTTTTTCCTTTGATGTGTCCCCCGTCGGACGGATTCCTTTTGTTTGTGTTAAGTTTCACGTGTTTCGCATATTCACGTGTTTCGTTGCACCTTTTTCTTGTGTGCGTATTCTGTTTCTTCACCTTCAGACAAGCTCACAACAAGATGTAGGTACTTTGCTCGAGATATTTTTGGTCCAAAATGTTTTGAATACAACGGTTACGAAGGATAAATCCGTTGGTGATATTAATTTTACCTTAACCAGTGTATACTTTATGTGTCTTTCAAGCTTGATACCTCGGTAACTATATTTGTGCTGAAACCGTAACCAACACACGTCTTGAGCGATAACTAGCCCAGAAGAGAGATTGAGATATTGAGATATGCAGTCGCCCTCGAGCGCCTCCACTGCCTGCCTAGACTCTGAAGGATAACCTACATGGGAAGTAAGATCGGCTACCCATTAAGTTTCTCGCCGAATCTTCTCAGTGGCTCGCGATTCCGATCCGGTAGTAGATTCAGCAAAGCATTGCTCTTGCCTAGTGCAATTGCTTGTGCTTGGGCTAGTGTTAGCAATACTATCAGGTTGAGCCCGTGCGTCTGCGCGAAGTTGAAATAGCTCCTTAGGCTTCCAATGATTGGGTAGGGAAAATAAGTCCGCCGTACTTTACGTACTTCACCAGCTAGCTACCAGTGTTTTTTCTTTATTATTCATACGATAAATTACATCTAGTTGTCGGAGACACTTCATGTTTTTTTCTTTTGAGTTAAACAAAGAAAGATAGTCGTATTTTTCTTTATTTATTTTTTATGATTGAAGGTTTACTGTTTGCCCGGAGGCCTTTCCAGTTTCAGCAGGACAGGTGGGCGAGCAAAGGCTCAGAAGAGATAGTCGTTCACTTGTCATCGTACAATATCAAATTTGATCTTTACACTTAGTTCACATTAATGTTTTTCTGTTTGTTTTTGATTTAGAGTCTATTGAATACAAAACAGTTGTATCTCGAAGAGGCCACATGTTGATTGCGGTCGACGGTTATACGTTCGCGAATCGTTATAAGAGGAACTGGGTATGTTCTGCCCTCCGATGTAATGTTCGACTGAAGTTCCACGAGACCGGGACGAAAATAATATACCTAGGAAAAGAACACATGCACGAAAGGCAGTTGTTTTGTCGGTATAAGGATCCTAACTGGTGATTTCATCGCCATGTCGTGTATTCTTAATGTATTATGTACTCTAAAATTAATGCAAAAGAAGTTGTATTACCATTACACTGTCTGTAATGTATGTATGTAATTTATTGTATGTGTAATTTATTGTATGAGTTTGTAATTTAGAACAACAAAAAAACACGCTTTAAATAAATAGCAAGCCTTTTTTTTTATAGACTGATTCGGTGGTATCCGTTAGTTAGTGAATCTGGATTGCGCCGAGGGTCGTGGGTGCGATTCCCATATCGGGCAAACATTCATGTGATGAACAGGTTTGTCTGCTATCTATTATTATGATAATAATAGCATTGATATATCGTATATCTCATGTTTTTGTAAAATAATTGCGATCATTTGATATTTCTATTGACAATTTTCACTCTGGATCCTCGAGTTTATTGCATTTCTAGCGTTTCCCCTGGTTAAAAAAAAGGATTAAATTAATTTTGAAAGAATTATAGCTGGGAAATTGGGAAATCACTAGGTTTGTTGTGCTACTGTCGTTATTAAGTGACTCCATGAGTCAGATAATTATAATTAGTTAAATAATGTACTATAAGTGCTTTGAGTCTCTACAGTATATTTTAAAGTTTTTATTATATAATATAATTAGTTATTGGAGCTGGCTATGCAAGGGAACCAAGGTAACCGACAAAACTAGAAGAATTGCTACATTGAAATTCTTCGTTAATTTCGGGTAAATATTTCGGCTTTAGGGGAGTCAACCATTCAGCATTGTACCTCTTTCGTCTGAAGCTAAGGCTTATTATGAATATGTTCTTAATGAATGTTTATCTTCGTTACAGAGATTCCTTACGACATAGTTCGGTCTCAGACGGGCGGGAAACAGATATTAGTCGACGGCTACGCCTTCACACACAACAAGGCGAAGCTGTGGCGTTGCATCTCGAGCAGCTACTACAAGTGCACGGCGAAACTGAAGATCGACGATAAAAATAGAATAACATACCTTTTGAATAATCACAATCATCCGAAAAGACAGTACGTTAGAGCCGCAGACGGAATGTTTATTAGGCTGTAGAGAATAGGAGATCTTAGGAGGTGCCTTATCCGATTATGGGTCCAATTCATTTACCGGAAATCAGATAAAATATTTAACGCGATTTTCGCTTAGTGATGGGTCAGAGTGTGAGAAAAACATGGCATATTCAATATTGGCTATGTTCCAATGGTCTTATCAATCAATAATCGAATGGTATATTATAATTCAATAACAAAGTAAATGTCAAGCATCCATTATATCCACTTACCCAGAGTGTATGAACCCGATGATTACATCAAACGCCCCTTGTTCAGGTAGCCTAAGATAACAAAAATTATGTTTTAATTTCAATTTTAACTAGACTAAATTTATATTAGTAGCTTATATGATGTAAGACGTTATATTTTAAAGAGAATACTCGTCTTTGTGTGCGTGTTCTAAATGAGAAGTACAATGAAGGAAATTTTGTATTGATGTCTTAATGTGGGTGGGTGACCACATTCTCTTCTTTTCTTATCTACCTATTCGCTGGTAGCCTAGGGGGCTATTCAACCTACGCTATAATGAGTAGGTGAGCTCACAGGTTCAACTTGAGAGAATATGCTAACACTAGCTCTAGCAAGAGCAGTGCTTCGCAGAATCTACTACCAAATCGGAATCGCTATCAATGAGCATTCCCGATGCGATGGATATGGTCCGGTAACCTTTTAAAACAAGAAAAGCCGTGAGCACGTTCATCAAACGACGCAGTAAATAAATCAAAATGACATTGTCTTAGGTTAGTTTAGGTTGTAATGAAAACGTCCAGGCTAATTTTAATGTGTTTGCTCTCCGTGATGTCTTTCCTTTCGGCACTATTTAATTTGATTACATTAAAACTAATTATATAATCTAAATGTTTACTAAGTTTTTCATTATTTAATAAGTTGCGGAGTGATGTATACCTTTTTTCTAATTAATTATTCAAATACGTTAGGATATAAAAAAATCCTCTAAATTGCATAAACAAAACCTACACGCTTTTTTGAAAATTTCACTATCAGTAATCATGTATGCGATTTAGTTATAATATTAAATAGATATAAGTACTTTTAAGTTAATCTATGTACTTAATAAAACTAATTAAAAAGGAATGTTTCATTGCATAAAAAATCCTAATTACCTTGTACGCCTATTAATAAATATAATTACTGTCTAATGGAATGTCTATTTTTGGAAAATAATAACAAAAACTAGAATTGATCAGCCGTAAAAAGGTAAACTAAGACTTTAAGAGATCGAATCCGATGTTGAATTAGCCTAGTCAATAGCTATTTATAAAAATATTTGTTTTTGTGATTCTAAAATATTCCTATGGTTTTTTGACAGGTTGCTCCTTCAATATCGTGAAGTCTCGCATGGGAAGAAATCTTATATTGGTTGATGGTTACACTTATTCGAAGGCGAGTCCCCAACTGTGGGTTTGTTCGGTAAAATGGAGACTGTGCAAAGCGAAAATAAAATTGGACAACTACGGTCAGATAGCAGTCTTGAACGACAATCACAACCATCCACCTAAGAATTACATGAAAACGGTTGAAGGTTACTATGTAAGGGTTTGAATTAGTTGCGGAATGATTGTCTCCTTGGGAATGTACAGTTTTTGCGAGGGTTTCAACTGAAATTGGACAACAACGATCAAATAGCAATCTTGATGGACAATCACAACCATCCATTTAAGAGTTACACGAAAGCGGTTGAAGGTTACTATGTAAGGGTTTGAATTAGTTGCGAAGTGATTGTCTCCTTGGGAATGTACAGTTTTTGCGAGGGTTTCAACTAAAATTGGACAACAACGATCAAATAGCAATCTTGAACGACAATCACAACCATCCACCTAAGAATTACATGAAAACGGTTGAAGGTTACTATGTAAGGGTTTGAACTAGTTGCGAAATGATTGTCTCCTTGGGAATGTACAGTTTTTGAGTCTCGCCTCGTTCGATCGAGTTGAATGTAAACGTAAAATACGGAACAAAATTGAATTTCATGTATATTGTTGTTTTAATGCAGACATTATCTACACGCAAAACTATAATGTGACTAATAAAGATTGGAAATTAAAAACAAAACAACGGAACGGACACAAGATTCGACCGCTAATACCGGTTTTGATAATGCACTAGCTTATTGTTTTTAAATATTTGTGGTTTCACTTAAATGAAGTAATTTTTTTTTTAATTTACTGTGTAAATTGTAGTCGATGTTTGCAAGATTTTTATTTTAGGACACAATGTTTTATTTAATTGATGTATAAATTTTAGAACGTTTACTACAAGGGACTTCATGACATTATTTGCGGCTGTAGTACGCCCAATACTTCATCCGTACGATTGAACGAATGACGCCATGTGTGTGTATGTGTGTGTGTGTGTGTGTGTGTGTGTGTGTTTTTGCCTACCTATTTCTAGTAACCTCGTTATGCTATATAGTTTCACCGGACGTGTAGGCGAGAAGGGCAGTGCTACAGGTGCCAACTCTATGGCCACTCGGCGCGTAATTGCCACGCGCGCCCCCGCTGCGTGAAATGCCTCGGCGATCACGCTACGTTAGATTGCGTTAGAGATAGGGAAACCGCGACCGAACCTCCCAGCTGTGTCCTATGCCTTAAGCAAGGGCACCCCGCGAACTACCGTGGATGTCCTAGGGCTCCGCGAAAACGTCCGACCCACCCAGCCCCCCGAACCGTCGGCCCAAAGACTTCGGCGCCTTCAGTGCCGAAACCCGCCTTCGTGCCGGCTGCAGTTCCCACGGTGTCGGCGTGGAAAAAACCGCTGTATACGAAGGCGGGAACGGAAACCGCACCCCCGCCCCCGCTCGTGACACGCCCCGCGCCCCAGCCCCTGCTCGCACCTCGCCCCGCGCCCGCGTTCCGTCCCCCGCAACCCTCTGCCGCCAACGACTTCGCGCTCGTGCGTGACTTCGTCACCGCGGTCAACTTCGACCGTCTGCGATCGTTCGCTGACGCTATCCGTAGGTCGGTAACCCCCGAACAGCGGCTCGCGGCCGCTTTCGATCACATGGACGTTTACGAGTCCGTGTCGCGTACGTTATAAAATCTTTACCGGTAACCAATGGCGCAAAAAGGTAGAGAAAAACCGTATTCCCTTACGTTAGCATTCTACAATGCTAACGGACTCGCGCGGCAACGCGATCAAATTTTCGAATTCCTACGCGATAATCTTGTAGATATTCTATTAGTGCAGGAAACCTGTCTGAAGCCCTCGCGTCGCGACCCGAAAGTCGCGAATTACGTCATGGTTAGGAATGACAGACTCACCGCCTCCAAAGGCGGGACTGCCATTTACTATAGGCGGGCCCTGCACGTTGTCCCTCTCGATACTCCCTCGCTCTCACATATCGAGGCGTCAGTGTGCCGTATCTCGCTGACGGGACACCAGCCGATCGTCATCGCATCCGTTTATCTCCCCCCGGACAAGCCCCTTCTGAGCAGTGACATCGAGTCACTGTTCGGCATGGGAGACTCCGTCATCCTGGCAGGCGATTTAAATTGCCACCACACTAGGTGGAACTGCCATCGTACTAACGTTAACGGTAGGCGTCTCGACGCGTTTATAGACGACCTCACCTTTGAAATAGTCGGTCCCCCAACTCCAACATGTTATCCGTATAACATCGCGCTCCGTCCGAGCACTATAGACCTGGCATTGCTTAGGAACGTAACTCTGCGCTTGCGTTCCATCGAAGCAATGTCAGAGCTCGACTCAGACCACCGACCTGTCGTTATGCAGCTCGGTCGCCCCCACAACCCAGTCACTGTTACGAGGACCATGGTGGATTGGAATAAGCTGGGCACGTGCCTAGCCGACACCGCTCCGCCAATCCTCCCTTACGGCCCGGATTCGAATCTATCCCCCGAGGACACCGTCGAATCCATAAACATCATTACCGATCACATATCTTCCGCGATCATTAGATCTTCTAAAGAAGTCGATGTGGAGGACAGCTTCCACCGCATCAGACTGTCCCCCGATCTTAGGAATCTCTTAAGAGTTAGGAACGCGGCAATCCGGGCCTACGATCGTCTTCCCACGCATTCAAACCGGATTCGGATGCGTCGTCTACAACGCGAAGTCCACTCCCGCTTAAGCGACGCGCGTAACGATAATTGGCATAGTTATCTAGAACAACTCGCGCCCTCCCACCAAGCATACTGGCGACTAGCTAGGACTCTCAAATCCGAAACTACCGCTACTATGCCTCCCCTCATACGCCCTTCAGGCCAACCACCGGCATTCGATGACGATGACAAGGCTGAGCTGCTGGCCGATGCACTGCAAGAGCAGTGCACCACCAGCACTCAACACGCGGACCCCGAACACACCGAGTTAGTCGACAGGGAGGTCGAGCGCAGAGCTTCCCTGCCGCCCTCGGACGCGTTACCCCCCATTACCACTGACGAAGTTAGAGACGCGATCCACAACCTCCAACCTAGGAAGGCACCCGGCTCCGACGGCATCCACAACCGCGCGCTAAAATTTTTGCCAGTCCAACTGATAGCAATGTTGGCTACAATTTTAAATGCCGCTATGACGCACTGCATCTTTCCCGCGGTGTGGAAAGAAGCGGACGTTATCGGTATACATAAGCCGGGCAAACCGACAAACGAAACTTCTAGTTACCGTCCGATTAGTCTCCTCTCGACGATAGGAAAAATTTACGAACGGCTCCTTAGGAAACGCCTCTGGGATTTTGTTACCGCGAACAAAATTCTCATTGACGAACAGTTCGGATTCCGCTCTAAACACTCGTGCGTACAACAAGTGCACCGCCTCACGGAGCACATTCTGATAGGACTAAATAGGCGTAAACAAATCCCGACCGGCGCCCTCTTCTTCGACATCGCGAAGGCGTTCGACAAAGTCTGGCACAACGGTTTAATTTATAAACTGTACAACATGGGAGTGCCAGACAGACTCGTGCTCATCATACGAGACTTCTTGTCGAACCGTTCGTTTCGATATCGAGTAGAGGGAACTCGTTCTCGTCCCCGTCAACTGACCGCCGGAGTCCCGCAAGGCTCCGCGCTCTCCCCGTTATTATTTAGTTTGTATATCAATGATATACCCCGGTCTCCGGAGACCCATCTAGCGCTCTTCGCCGACGACACGGCTATCTACTACTCGTGTAGGAAGATGTCGCTGCTTCATCGGCGACTCCAGATCGCAGTAGCCACCCTGGGACAGTGGTTCCGGAAGTGGCGAATAGACATCAACCCCACGAAAAGCGCAGCGGTGCTCTTCAAAAGGGGTCGCCCTCCGAACATCACTTCGAGCATCCCACTCCGTAGTAGGCGCGCAAACACCTCCGCCGTTAGTCCCATCACTCTCTTTGGCCAGCCCATTCCGTGGGTCTCGAAGGTCAAATATCTAGGCGTCACCCTCGACAGAGGGATGACATTCCGTCCCCATATAAAAACGGTACGCGACCGCGCCGCGTTTATTCTAGGACGACTCTATCCAATGCTTTGTAGTCGAAGCAAACTGTCCCTCCGAAATAAGGTAACTCTCTACAAAACTTGTATACGCCCCGTCATGACGTATGCAAGCGTAGTGTTCGCTCACGCAGCCCGCACCAACTTGAAATCCCTTCAGGTTATTCAATCACGATTCTGCAGGATAGCCGTCGGAGCGCCTTGGTTCCTTAGGAATGTGGATCTCCACGACGACCTGGAGCTCGACTCCCTTAGTAAGTATCTACAGTCGGCATCGCTGCGCCATTTTGAGAAGGCGGCACGACATGAGAACCCTCTCATCGTAGCCGCTGGAAATTACATACCCGACCCAGTAGACCGAATGGTAAACCGTCGACGTCGCCCAAAGCACGTCATTACGGATCCTCCTGATCCATTAACGGTGCTTTTAGGCACCACAAGCACCGGTCACCGTCCTCGTCGAACCCGTCGCTTGCGACGAAGGGTTCGACGAGCGAACTAACCCATAGACACAGCCCACTGAGTTTCTCGCCGGATCTTCTCAGTGGGTCGCGTTTCCGATCCGGTGGTAGATTCTGCGAAGCACTGCTCTTGCTAGGGTCAGTGTTAGCAACTCTCCGGTTGAGCCCCGCGAGCTCACCTACTAACGTTAGGGCGAAGCTGAAATAGCCTCTCAAGGCTATCAGCATAGGTAGGAAAAAAAAAAAAAAAAAGGCGAGAAGATCCGGCGAGGAACTCAGTGGTCTGATCTTTATGCAACCGAACGTTAAAAATATAACAATGTTTGTCGAATGCAAAAAATGCACGTGAATTTTTCATCAAGAAATATTCATATTTGTCTCGTATAGCGTCAACGCTATATCAATCTGTTTTTTTTTTGTTGTAAAAAATGCTCTGTATTTGAATTCTGTCGATTGTTAATATTAGATTACTTAAATTTTAATATTACCTAAACTGAAAAAAAAACGTATGTTGTCTACTGTCAGATTTTGAAAAATCAAATAATGGAATTGTCACGACTACAAAATTTTACGTTTAAGGAACAAAATTTACGTTTCAAAATATGAGTATGTTGTAGGTATGTGCCACTCGTACTAGTCACAATGTAATCTCTAATTAATGTTTAGTAATCAAAACTATCTAACACGATTGAAGTTTTACAAAAAAAAAAAAAGAATGTTCTAGTAAAATTTCAAGGTCTTAAAGTTTCTTCAATCATATTCATCAAAAAGTTAATAGGAAAGTTAATCTGTCTTTACCAGTAAGTTCTGACTGTTGATTTGTCCGACAATTCAAGAATAAATTCAAAATGCAAAAACAGATTGTTGAAATAACAGTCAATTCACTTAAGTTAGATACGCGCATGACAGTTATCCGATTCGATAGATAAGGACGCGAAACAATTAGGTATACGAAATGGACTTAAGGATCGCAAAGTTGCTTTAATAAAAGAGCTACCGAAGTTTTGAGAGAAAATTTTGAGTAATAATGTTATGTTAGCTGTAAGAATTTGAAAGTCTACAGTCGACTCGAGTTGGTGCAAACCGCAGTTGAATATATAGAATGATTGTATGTATGTACATTTATTGTAAAAGAGCGGTGATGTCGCAAAAGTATTCTAAAAAGTATCAAGTTATTATTTAGGTTAGTGGGTTAATGGTTATTAAAAAACCATTTGTTTTAGATGTAAACCATTAATTTAAAGATCATTCCATGTTTGCCAAAAAATTAGAATCTTTGATAGGTCTTAAAATTGATAGGCTTACATAGGAAATGGCTTTGGTGTGTTATAAAGTATTTTAGATGTAAGGCAGTATTGTTTTTAGCGTTTTTTTCAAGTGCCCTAGTGGATTTCGGACTCAGGGCACGGAGTATTGTATAAGAATATCTTTTTCCAATGACTTTCTGACCTTTTTTCAATGACTCCGAGAAAATTCAGAACACTAAACCCGAATAGACGCCTAAATTTTTTTTTTATATAAGCAGCTTTTCCGAAAAAGGTTTTCTCTACTTTACGGCGGCGGACACTATTTTAGTTGAAGGGCTTTACTCTCCTCCCATCAGCAGGATTTTTATCAAATCGCCTTAGCAATAAATTGTGCTTATCATTTAACTAATAATATAATCGTAAATTTGATAAGCTTGAAGATAAAAAATGATCTCTAAATTATAAGAATAATGTTTTTTTTGGTATTTTGTTCGTTAAGATAGGCAGACATAGTCACGGCCCATCTGATTATAAGATGGATCCCACAGTCTCTGCCTACGTTTAGACAAGTCTTAATGTATTTGTTCAAAGGCGGTACCTTCTTATACTCATATTCCTGTGTTACTTCCTTCCAAATAAAACAATCAGGTAGTGCTATCAATGTTGGTTTGCTTCATTTCTATAGGCTGATTGCTCATGAATATACAAGTCAGCCAATGCACGGGACCTACGCTGTCGTGTCGCTCTGAAAACGTCCGCCCGTTTCTTATAACCGGCTTACGAATAACGAATAAGGAAGTCATTACTTGTCATTTGACTTTGATAAAGAAGGATTAGAATATTAATTGCAAGTTTACCAAAACAAATGAAATACAATAAAGTTTTAGGATTATCAATTTCCATTCAATGTTTTAAGTATTAACTATTAATAGTATTTAATATGATGCTCAGTTTTAACCTTTAGTTAGATGTAAATGTGAAAATTACTACGACGCATTTTCTAGATGCGGAGGTAGTCAATATAGATGTTTTGTAAACATTATAAATCGATGCCTCCAATGAACACTACTCTAACTCCAAATTCGTAGGTTTACAGGAGGAGAGTTTAAACGAAAAAAGTTGATAAATATATCTGCAATAATAAAAATTTTATGGTTTTTTCTTGTGTAACTAGCTGATTTACTCTTGCTTCGAACCCCATTAATAATGAATTTGTAATACTATTAAAATAGTGAAGCGATTTGCGTGAAAAACGAAAATTTCAAAATTTTTAGTTAGAGTAGTGTTCATTGGAGGCATCGAAATATAAGTAGCATTGTTGATGATGTAATAAATTGATGATATTTTGTTTGCAAAAAATATTTGAAAATTTAAAATATGTCGTCCCTATAATGTATCTCTACAATAACATAGTGCTTTCTTTAAGATGTATGTTTTTAGTTTGCTGTTCTAATAATAATTTACGCTTCATATAAAATATCTACGATTACTGGGAAATGAATTGAGTTTTTATTTTTTTTTATTGCTTAGATGTGTGGACGAGCTCACAGCCCACCTGGTGTTAAGTGGTTACGTGAAGTCCATAGACATCTACAACGTAAATACGCCACACACCTTGAGATATAGTTCTACGGTCTCAGTATTGTCACAGCGGCTGTCCCACCCTTCAAACCGAAACGCATTACTGCTTCACGGCAGAAATAGGCGGGGCGGTGGTACCTACCCATGCGGACTCACAAGAGGTCCTACCACCAGTAATTACGCAAATTATGATTTTGCGGGTTTGATTTTTATTATTAGGTACACGACGTTATTCCTTCACCGTGGAAGTCAAAATTATAATTTTGCGGGTTTGATTTTTATTACACGATGTTATTCCTTCACCGTGGAAGTCAATCGTGAACATTTGTTAAGTACGTATTTCATTAGAAAAATTGGTACCCGCCTGCGGGATTCGAACACCGGTGCATCGCTCGATACGCATGCACCGGACGTCTTATCTTTTAGGCCACGACGACTTCAAAAGTTTTTAAGGAAGTAGTCGTTTTATTTATTTATTGCGTTCATATGGTATATGTGTATTTAAAATTACATATTAATTTAAATGAACAATTGCGTAGCGTAACACTTTAAATATAATAATAAAATACTTGTAAAATGGTGTATTATTCTATATTCGGGTTCTTTTATTATTACACAGACGAGTGAGTTAATGGCCCACTCAATGTTAAGTAGTTGTCGGAGCTCATAGAAATTACAATGGGAATACTGCCTCATACATTCAGACATAAGGTCTAAGTTTCAATTATACAGTATATATGTTTCACGGCAGTAATAGACAGGGTGGTAGTACCTACCTGTGCGGGTCCCCAAGACTCCCTACCGCCGTGTTTGTCTTTTAAAACTGATATAGTATGAATTTTATTGATTTCATAGTTGACTGTTTCCATTTGCTGGTGGTAGGACCTCTTGTGAGCCCGCGCGGGTGGGTACCACCACCCTGCCTATTTCTGCCGTGAAGCAGTAATGCGTTTCGGTTTGAAGGGTGGGGTAGCCGTTGTAAGTATACTTGAGACCTTAGAACTTATATCTCAAGGTGGGTGGCGCATTTACGTTGTAGATGTCTATGGGCTCCAGTAACCACCTAACACCAGGTGGGCTGTGAGCTCGTCTAACCATCTAAGCAATAAAAAAAAAAAATTGATATTTGTATTGTTGTGCTAAAAATTGTAACTGTAAATTTCCTAAAAAATAACATAGTAAAATTCAATAGCCCTAGTTTTGGAGCATTCTAATTGTTTACTTAATTAAATAATTTCGTTGTTGATATTCATTCAACTGTAATAAATATTGTAGATATTTTTCTTTGAGTTTTATTTGATTTAATTTATAAACTCCTTAGTTGTGTAAGAATGAGTGATTTACAAACGGTATGTTGTGATATTTGTGACGGTGTCGCCGTTGTATCTGGTCTTATTTCGAAGTAAGTTTTTTTTACTGCACGCTGAATAAAATTGGATTCATTCAATGGAATTAAACATACGCATTTGGAATTAAATGCAACATTCACATTGCTATTTCTATGGGCTTTGTTAAATAACTAAACATGGTATGGGCCGGTAGATCGGATAACGGTAACTGCTATTTTTAATATTAACTAGAAGTCCCGCAGTAGTCGAAATTCGACTATAATTAATTGGAATTGTAAGTTTGTACACTATTATGATTGTATTTTATACTTGTATAATCACAAATTTCGCTAAGACTACACTATAAAAAATTTAATCTATTCTCAATTTGACAACAGACATCATGAACAAAAGTTTGACAATAAATAGTATGCATGCGTGTGTGCGTCAAATATATGGTATGTAGTGTGTGTAATGTTTTCTTTATTGATTTAATGTATCTTTTATGCATTATTTTTAAAAAATATTAGCATTGTGCACTTCTTCTCTATATTCTCTATAAGTGTGGAAAATTTTTATACTCCTCCGTCCGCGCAATTTTCGTAAAAAGGGATACAAAGTTTTTGCTTTACGTATTCATATATAGATACGTCATTACGTCATCGTAAACAGCGAAGTTATTTAGCGTTTCCAAACGATGACCGGTTGTTCTCCTGCAAGAAATTTTGGCTAGTGCCGTAACTGCGTAGGCTTCCGTGATGTCAACTATAATTCCTCGTTCTAGTCGGCGTATTTAAGATAAGCGATGAGGTATCAGATACAACTGGCTCAGCCGCATTTAAATATTTTTTTAATCTTTTCTAAATCGATTTTAAACATTATTGCGTTTTGAATTGCAACTAAATTCATACTGGGATGGCCTTTAGGAACCCCAAATAAACCAACGCCAGTGAACTATAGTATTATAACTTTTTTTCCCCTACCTAAGCTGATAGCTTCTCAAGCTATTTCAGTGTAACCTTATCTAGTAGGTGAGCTCACGGGACTCAAACCGGAGTGATGCTAACACTGACCCTAGCAAGAGCAGTGCTTCGCAGAATCTACCACCGGATCGGAAACGCGACCCACTGACAAGATCCGGCGAGAAACTCAGTGAGCTGTGTCTATTGAGTTAATTCGCTCGTCGAGCCCTTCGTCGCAAGCGACGGCTTCGACGAGGACGGTGACCGTATAACAGATATTGCTCTTTATTTGTATGTAGGAAGAAATAAAAAACAAACGTTTTTTTTTTCTTTCAAAAAATAACTGTCTAAATAGGTAGTTTGCGACGTTAAAATTTGATACATAAAAAACGTCTTCAGAGACAAAGAAAAACTGTAAAAGTGCAACGTTGGTAATGGATGGTAGGCAGCGGCTTGGCTCTGCCCCTGGCATTGCTGAAGTCCATGGGCAACGGTAACCACTCACCATCAGGTGGGCCGTATGCTCGTCTGCCTACAAGGGCAATAAAAAAAAAAAAAAGAAAAAAAAAAACCAAAACATTTGAATTAAAGTAATGAAATAAGTGACGTTACAAAATTAAATGCAAACTAAAACGAATTTAACTTTTGCAGATATAAAATTCATACGTTTGTCTAATTCCCGGCGACTGCTGATGGCGAACAAGTACACTTTCGCGCAAGCTACCCGAAGGCATTATTACTGTTCTAAGAAATTGAAGGGATGTAAAGCTAGAATATTCTTAAGCAAAGACAAAACTGAGATCGTTTTAATGGACAACACTCATAATCACACGCCTCCTGTTTACCAGAAAGCCGACGGTTTCTATTTCAAGATGATGGGTTAAAATCTACAATTAAAATAAATGATAAGCGTTCTTTAAGCGTCTAAAGCCCCGCCCTAAGTTCAACTATTTCAATGTATTTTAATGCTATCACTAAAGAGACAAAAAAATTATTTTTTTTCCCACCTGGGTGGGTAACCTCGAGGGGGTTATTTTAGATTCACCGAGCTAGTAGGTGAACTCACGGGGCTCAAATCGGGAGTGTTGCTAACACTGGCCCTAACAATAGCAGTGCTTCGCAGAATCTACCACCGGATCGGAATCGCGACCCACTTAGAAGATCGGGCGAGAAACTCAGTGGGCTGTGTCTATGCGTTAATTTACTCGTCTAGCCTTTTTGTGGCAAGCGACGGATTCAGCGAGGACGGCGACCGGTGCTTGAGGTACCTAAAAGCACCGTTAATGAATCGTGAAGATCCGTAATGACGTATTTAGGGCAATGTTTTTGATTTGCCAAATAATTTATAGAAGCTATGATTTTTGAGATGTGACATTTTTATTTATGTTTCGATATTTTATTTCTATATAATTAATATATCGGTTTCGTAGGTATCGGCAAGGCTATCGATTTTTTTTTTGTCGAATAACAATAAATCCAGTTTATACTAATGATTCTTTTGTTCTCCTTGTTTTTTTTTTTGTTTCCCTATAGTAATTATTTTATTTATTATATTATATTAAGTTATTTTAATTTCGTCACCATCGTTAAATTATGCAAGACGGGTTTGTTGACATGGAATCTACGGTATTTTCACCTTGGTAGAGCCATATTGAGTTACGTCCTTGACACCACTAGCCAAGTCTAAACACGACCAAACAACAAACAAAAACAAAACAAGCTAATGTAAGCTTAAGTTGAGATTCGCGACACCACGACTAAATAAATCACCCTAAAAACTCAGCCACACACGTATAGTTGTGAATACATAATTTTAATTGCAAACAAAAAAGGAGTCTCAGAAGTCTGACGTCTTCAGGTCGGTGACGGCTTTTACTTCGTTGATATCTATGGATTCCAGTAATAACTTTAGACCAGGTGGGCCATGATCTCGTTCACGCAAATAAGCAATAAAAAATCGATTGGAAAAGTTTAGTTATACTTGCTCAGACATATGAAATGGAGAAAGTGGTAATGCATCTCGTAGGTACTTGAAGAAATTCCCAGTTGTCGTTTTCAATGGTTGGTAATGGTTAAATGTATCTCAGTAACGAGTGAATTAGACATATTTTTGATTTGTTTGTATGTACTAGTACAATAAGGATCTATCGGCATAAGCAGGAATGAAATCACCACCACTGAAATACGGATGTCGGAAATAGTTTTGAAATGTTTCATTTGCGCTCGCTTTTTTAACACCCATCTTTAAAATATTAATTGGTTTGTAATTTAACACGTTGAACGCCAGACTAAAAACAATTGTTATCTTGGTCGGTCATGGCGGACACTTCATGTCACTTTTCATGTCCTTCTTCAAACGAGGCTTAAGACCACGCACCGGTACGCAACTTGGCTCTGCCCCTGGCATGGCGGCTGACGTCTATAAGCAACGGTCACCACTCACCATCAGGCATGCTCGTCTGCCTACAAGGACAAATATAACTTCATGACCGAACGTGTGAAGTGGTATCCAGAGCCCATAGACATTAACAAAGCAAATACCACCTACTTTGAGACATTAGTTCTAAGTCTCAGTATTAACAGTACAACGGCTGCCCTTTCAAACCGAAACGCATAACTGCTTCACAGTAGAATTAGGCAGGGTAGTGGTACCTACCCGTGCGGGCTCGTAAACTTACTACCAGTACAATAGACTAGTACATAATAGTATATAACAGTGTTTTTGATGTTATTTACTGTTACGTAAATCGCAATGGATAAAATTAAAGAAATCTGTATTTTGAGATGATTCTCTTGTCCCCTTTTTACTGTTTACTTCCCCTCGTGACCAGATTTCGGCAACCAAATCATACTTGTGTTTTTTTTAATAATTTTAAAATATTTTCAGATAGCATACAGTTCATTAATATATCGAAATCAAGAAGATTGTTAATGGCGGACAAATTTACATTTGCACAAACGACGCCTAGGCATTTTTATTGTTCGAAGAAAAGCAAAGGATGCAAAGCGAGAATCTTCCTGAATAAGGACGAGACAGAAGTGCTTTTTATGGATAATATACATACACACGCTCCCCCGGTGTACAAAAGAGTTGCCCAAGGATTTTATATAAAAGTTTCTGGATAAAAACAATTGTAAGGTTATAAAAAAATGTTTCTTATTTAATGTCATTGTAAGCAGATGAGCATGCGACAACCTGATGGTATGTACAGGGGCATAGCAAAGCTAAGAACATACACAAAAGTTGAATTAATTACTACAGTACTACAGTACAATTACTACAGTACAGGCAAGGAATAAAAATTACTAATGATTGTTGTAGCAAATAGAATTACGAAAAGCATTCAATACATTTTTTAATATCCAAAAATACAGGTTTGACATCACAACATAGTATAAAACAAAATCGCTCTCTCTGTCCCTATATCTGTCCCTATGTAAGCTTAAATCTTTAAAACTACGCAGCGGATTTTGATGCGGTTTTTTTTAATAGATAGAGTGATTTAAGAGGAATGTTTATATGTATAATAACATCCATTAAATAGTGGAGAAATCAATAATAAATTACAGTTTCCGAAGCGAAGCGAGGGCGGGTCGCTAGTTTGAAATCAATGTTTAATTGTGATAACGTCATATTGTATAATATTTTGTATATTATTAACCAATCAAATTACCAGACTATTATAAGATTTAAACCGATAAAAGAATTAGGTTCTCAAAAGGGAATCTCAAAGAAGAATTAGGTCCTAAAAAACTAGGAATCGTAGATTTTTACTTACAGTAAGCTATGAAATGTGATAATTATGCGATTCTCAGCAAATGCTTAACTCTTATGAAATTAGATTAGACTGCGGCTTAGGTGAGTAATACTTTTATTTATTATCTTGTAAGTAAATAAATAATAAATAAATAAAATTTGATTTTTCCCCATATAAAATAGATTTTATAATCTAGATATTTATATGGACTCACCTGTTTGCCACAGTAAAAACTCGTAACTAAAGGAGACTGAAACGATTACATACATTTTTGGGCCCGAATGTAACGTGATGAAACTAATATGAATTAATAGATTCAGATTTATCAGTACCTTGCTGAAAATTATAAAAGTTTTCTCAATCTGAGAGCCGAGTTAATAAAGATTTAGTAAAAGTTAGGTTATGTTACAATCTCTTTAAACGAGCTGAATAATAACTTATTTAATCATAAGTAAATGTTTATTATATCCATTGGATAATCTTTTAAATGTCATATTATGAATGAATATCAATGATATATATCAGGTATGGAATATGGAATTGCTATCCCACAATTCACACAGCGATCCATAATTTCAACAGTATCCATTAGTGTAGAAGCAACTGTCGTACAAGGCTGGCAGAGTTGGAATCCGTAATAATAAAGCAGTGATCGTTAAAAATATAAAAACAGCCCGATAGATACACACTCAAAATGCGTCGAAGATACAAAAAGAGTAGAGTAGAAAAAACCAACAAGCGCCAAAAAATAATTGTATAATCTATGAACAAACGTCATGCTTCAGCTTAGTGTCAAAGCTGTCATCAAAAATGCAATCGATTTTAATCGATTTGAAATCGATAATAATATTACTTTGCTAAGTAATAATAGACTTTTTCTTCATTTATGTATATAATCGCAATTAAATCCGGCGTATACCGCACTTGTATACAACAAGTATAAATCCCTCATTTAATTACTTTGCATTAATTACCTAGTGCAATGTTTTTGGAGTTTACTCCTTTAGAATCGATTTACATATATAGGCCCGGGGTATGAAAATTATGGGGACCAAAATCGTACTAGCATGTCACACGAAATGCGTTATGCGCATGTCACACGAAATGCGCGCCGGGCTGCTGCGCCGGCAGTCCGCCACAAAGCCTCGTACTGATCGCGCGTTTCTCTCATTATTGTATTTTCATATATTTGTTAGTCGTTTGTTTTGTGTCTCGTTAATTTGTTAATAATCTGTAGTGTATCGTGTTGTCGTAATATAGAACTATTTCTCGTATTGTTTCGTTTAATTTTTATATCCAGTAAACTCCAGTCGTGCGTCGGAGCGGACACACACACTTTTTTTTTTTATAATCCTGTAATCGATTAATTAAATCGATCACACCGTTATACCGACAAAAACTAACTTTCTCATTTTTCTCCGGTCCCAGAAAGAGGATCGAGGTGATTTTTTATATTCTTATATAACAAAATATGACAAATTTTTTAGACTACATTCCAAGTTATTACATTTTTGGCCCACGATTTTCCGTCTCCTTTATGTGTTTATAGGACTTCGACGATATTTGATAACCGACGTCAAAAAAGGAGACGTTTATCAATTTGGCGGTATTCTTATGTGTTACCATAGAACTTTTTTCTAGGTAAACCGATTTTAATGTTTTTTTTAAAGCCGGTGTTTATCATGTGGTTCCATTTAAATTTATGAATATCCTACCAGTGTTTTTAGAGTTATCCTTAATTAATGCAAATTTTATTGATTTCAAAAACATTAAGGATATTCTCATTTTATTTTGTTAAAATCTTCTATTATGTCCATAAGAATTGTATGAATAAATAATGAGGAGTGGTTAAATAGAATATATTTTAAATATAATATATTTACAAAAAAAATATGCGTTTTCTTAAAACCGAAACCAAAACCTCAACATTAACTGCTATTAATGAGCGCATTACAAGTAATCCTAGTTAGCATAGTGCTTTGTCTATTTCAGACTTAGTTAATGATGACATTTGCCAATGACGTCATCATAGTCGATTACTCTTGGCAGAACTGTCGTGGTCATGTTTAATCCTTGTTCATTATAGCCTTGACAGCTTTTCACCGTAATTCCAAAACGTAAGGCCTATATATTTTTATTTCATACCGAATTTATTATTAACACATTGTACGCCGGCCCTGGGAAAACGCGGCATCTCATAATTATAAAAAAAAATATTGCTTCTATCTTCGTTATAGTTTAATTATATATTTTATTGTCTTTGTAAGCAGACGAGCATGGGCCCACCTGATGGTAAGAGCCAAGCCGCTGCCTACCGTAAGTTAAGTACTCTCCGCAAGCCTCGTTTGGAGAAGGACATGTCATAGCGTTCAAGAAACACCGTGGAGGGGAGTTCATTCCAAAGCCGTATGCAACGTGGCAGAAAAGATCTTTATAAATGCACTGTCGATGAACGCAGCGGTTCCAGATAATATAGATGAACTCTGCTCCGGTGGAGGGAGGTGTGAATATAGAAAGAAAATTTAGTGTTTTACGAAAACGAACAAAAAGGTTTAAAAGGTAGATAAATATGAAAATGCTCGGAATTATATAAAAATAACAATTTTGTTTTTTTTTTGATATGTTCCCCGTCGGACGAATTCCTTTTGTTTGTTTTAAGTTTATTTTATACAAAAGTTTAAGCCTTTTATTTATCGATTGAGGCACTGCGAAGTCTGCCGGGTCAGGTAGTTTTCAATATTTTCTACAAATGTCTAAATGTCTCAAATGCCACCGGCGTTTAATGTGTTAATTGTTGTGTTTGTGTAATGTTGTCAATTATATTTTGTGTAGTTTCTAAGTTGAAAATAAATAATAGTTTAAAAAACTTACAAAATACGCTTTTATAGAAAATCCAACTAAAAAATAGAAAATAAATTTTATAAATTTGAATTAAAAATAGTGTAAAAAAAATGATTTATTTATTTTTCATTTTTTACTTGAAATTTCCATTTTATTCAATTTTTTTTGAATATTAAATTGTCATCGGTCCTTAATAAGTATACCAAATTTCGACTTAATCCGACGTTTTGAAGGGGGGGTCAAAATCATGTTCAAAGATTCCGTTACGAACATACATACGTCTGAAGCTAATAAAAGCGTATTAAAAATTCTGTATATTGTTTAAAAAAATTCTTTCATTTCAGAATACGTTTTTATTCCGACGCAGAAATACAAATTGCTGATGTATCGCGGCTACACGTTTGCTCAGATGAACAGCAATCGTTATTATAAGTGTTCCCAGAAAAGGAAAGGTTGCAAGGCCCAAGTGAGATTAGCCGAAGACGGTGCTATATTGTACGCTGATTCTTCTCACTGTCACGAGCCACCGACGTATCATCTGACGAAGGCCGGGGAATACATACATTTTTAAAATTGTTAAACCTCTATTGGGTAGGTTAATTGTTAATTAAGTGGGTTAAAGGGTTAGTGGGGGAAAAGTAAGTTAAATTTAAGGATTTTTTTTATATCATATTGAAAAAAATATTAAAATTTATATTCAATTAAATTTAAGATAGTTTCATTTTCGAATGTTTTAATCTCTGGCAGTATGAATAGGTTATCGAAGTTCCGTTTTTAGTATTCCTGACAATCATTGACTACGTAATGACATTTGAATTTTATGTACTTAAATATAATATTATATAGATTTGTTTAAATTTAAGTGTGTAAATAAACTTGCCGATTTGAATTTTACAATTCGTATATAATATGGCGTCTAAAAATTGGAGGTCCTATTTTGCGACTATTCAAATTGATAATTTTAAATTATTATTTGTTCTTGCGTAATAAAGGTACTTAAGTGACTATTTTAGTACAACTTTTCATTAAACAAATATTATTAAATTTACAAGGAAAGAAGGAACAATATAACATACGCAGGCTACTACAAAACAGTACCTACCTGTAGTAATTTCTTCTCTGTTTGTGAATCGATTTTTTGTTTAGTAAGTAATGACGAGGGTAGTGCTATAAATAAAATGTTGAAATAATAATATATTTTTATTAAAAAATGTTTTATGTTCGACTATGTGTATTTTATTTTAAATTTTATCGATTTCCCGGTCAAATTGGGATCGATTTTAAAATACTTGTTTGTATCGTAAACTCTCAAGGCGATTCCATCGTCATCGGTGAGATTAATTGATGCGTTTCGTTCTTGAAATCGGCTTAGCATCGTTTATTTAGACGAAATATTATCCTTATTCTTAATAAAAAAAACTTACTGAATCGATTTTAATGTGACAATATTTTGTAGTAAATCGATAATCGATCATTCATATTTTGTTTGGAGATATTACCACACTGCGTACTTCTGCTGTGTAAAGTCTACATATTTCGCATCTGAGGGTAGCGTTTGTTTTGAAAACAACTGAGACTTTAAGCTTGAAAATCGTCTATCGCGTCACATTAGCAGACTAATGAATGATCTTCTTGGCTATAACTTGCTGATGGTATCTCATCCATCTCCTCTCTCATCCGTCTCCTCTCTGTTCAGTTCGTACCAATATTACTAAATTATTATTAAAGTTGTCGTGGCCTGAAGGATAAGGCATCCGGTGCATTCGTATCCTAGCGATGCAACGGTGTTCGAATCCTGCAGGCGGGTACCAATTTTTCTAATGAAATACGTTAAGTACGTATACAAATGTTCACGATTGACTTCCACGGCAAAGGAATAACATCGTGTAATAAAAATGAAACCCGCCAAATGATAATTTGCGTAATTACTGGTGGTAGGCCCTCTTATGAGTCCGCGCGGTTAGGTACCACCACCCTTTTTTTTTTTTTAACGCTGGGGAATCCATTTACGGATACCCAGTCGAGAGGGGTAACGGACCGGGTTATGTCGGACTCCGGCGCCTCCTGAGAGGAAGAAGGGGAGAAGAGAAGGGCCGAGGTCCTTCACCTCCCCCAATTTCTCACAGGAGACTACGCCTTGAAAAAGGCGCGCGAAGCACTTGCCCCGCAGAACGACTACCGACTAAACCCCATCGAGCCCCACCACTCCGACTCCACGAAACCCACGGTACCGCACAGTGCGCGCCGAAGGCTCGCCGTCGCCGGTACCCATCCTGTTAATAGGACGGCACTCCATCCTCGGGAAATTCCCGCAGGACGTCGTCTCGGAGACACACCGTGAGCGGTGCACAGGAGCCACCTTGCGCCGCCTCACCACCGGACCAAAAGCCAAGTATCGGGCAGCCCCGCACCCGGCACCTGACAGCCCCTACGGGAGATGAACGGGAGCTTCGCGCCCGTGCCGCCCACTCCGCCTTCTTCGCTGATAAGCCGAAGAGGGATCTCACTCCCTTTCGCGCTCCTCAGCCTCACGGAACGCCATGACCAGGTCGCAAAACCTGGTCATGGCCTCCCAAGAATTCAGGTACCACCACCCTGCCTATTTCTGCCGTGACGCAGTAATTCGTTTCGGTTTGAAGGGTGTGGCAGCCGTTGTAACTATACTGAAATCTTACAACTTATATCTCAAGGTGGGTGGCGCATTTACGTCATACATGTCTATGGGCTTCAGTAATCACTTAACATTAGGTGGGTTGTGAGCACGTCCACCCATCTAAGCAATAAAAATAAAAAAGTTATAATGTACCTTGAATTGTATTTACGAGTGTTCTTTTTAGATCGTCGCGAAGTCGTGGCCTATTAGATAAGATGCCTGTTATGATCAATGCTACATGCTGTTATGATCAATGCTACACTGGTATTTAAATCCCGCAGGCAGTAACGTTTTTGTATAAAAAATACTTATTGCATATTCACCAATGGCAACTGTAAGTCGTACTGTTAGCCCGCATGGATAGTTACTGTCATCTTGCCTATTTCTATGCTTTGAAGGGTGGGACACCCTTCATAAACGGTAATTAAGACTTGTACCTGATTTCTCCAGGTGTTTGAAGGCATTTAGGTTGATCTTCACGGCCTCCGGTACCTACTTAACAACAAGCCCGTAAGCTCGTTCCCTTAAATATGCAACAACAAAAAACCATCGCACTTAGCAACTCAATTTACATTACAGATGAGTTGCAAGAGTTGACAATGATTAATGGAGTTACCTTGTTTATGTACAAGAACTACACATTCTCGGTGACCACCACGAAGAGTTATCCTAATACGAAGATCATGAGGTGCTCGAAACGACACAGGGGGAAGTGCTCAGCGAGGTTCAAGGTCGACCAGTACGGGAGGATCGAGTGGGCGTTACTAGAGCACAACCATCCTCCCCCAAACTTAATAAGAACTGGAAGTGGATTCTACATAAAGATATAAGAGACTAAAAAAACTATATTAGATTAGCATAATCCATACTATCTATACTAATATATAAATATACAGTGGTTTTTACGGATGTTCCGTTATAACTACTGAACCATGCATGCGATTGACTTGAAACTTGGTATCCATGTATAAATACATGTACTTAATGGATTGGCTAATATTTATATGAGTGTTTGGACTCCCTACACCAGTTGCGGAGGCGTTAATGATGAGAATCTTTGTGGGGGTGAGAAATATAATGTTAATTTAAATGCCCGGCGAAGCGGACGGGTACAGCTAGTGTTGTTATATGTTTGACAGTATAAGAAATTAATAGTTTTATAAACGATTTCTTGTTTTCATTTCTGTTTCAATCATATTGACGTAGGCATAACGACAGGACTTGCCCATAGGGCGGTCCAGTTTTAAGTCTCACCATAGGAAGAAGACCTGTTAGCATCAATAGAATTAGACAAGTGATGGTAGGACCTCTTGTGAGTCCACACGGGTAGGTACCACCACCCTGTCTATTTCTGCCGTGATGCAGTAATACGTTTCGGTTTGAAGGGTGGGGCAGCCGTTCTAACTATACTTGAGACCTTAGAACTTATTTTTTATTTATTTTATTTATTACACTTCATGTAAAATTTACATTGGCGGACTTAATGCCTAAGGTATCTCTACCAGTCACCAAAGGTAGTGCAGAGTAAATAGTGGTAGGTGCAATGAAATTTATATTAGGTTACGATCATACAAAAAAAGTATATCTACATATATACAAATCATATATACATATACATACATACATACATATATACATACATACATACATATAGTAGTTTATACAGTATTAAACTTATATCTTATGTTGGGTGGCACATTTACGTTGTAGATGCCGATGGCTCCAGTAACCACTTAACACCAGGTGGGCTGTGAGCTTCGCCACCCATCTAAGTAAAAAAAAAGACAATAATACCTCAAAATAAATCTTTACAATTCTTTAAAGTTCGCACACAAAAGTGATTTAAGTATAATTAATGTTTTCTCATAGAGCCATACCCTTGAAGACATATAACAAACAGTAGTATTATCATAACTTGAATGGTCCCTCCACATTCTCTAGTTTCCACATCCGAACTTTGCACGAAGAAGCGAATAACAGGTTCAGCATCAAAGTGTAATTATTTATTTATTATGACAGATTCCTGTAAGTTTTTTTTTCTTTAATTGAGGCCGTCAGCGCAAAGTGGCCTAAGCTTACCATAGTTGTTATGGAGCAATGAGTTTAAGTTTTCATAAAATATTTTTTACATCGCGTGCCCTGCGAAAACTATTGATGGTAGAATAAAATAATGTATTACGACTTTGTAGAACACATTATATTTAAAAAATGTCGTGACAGCAATGTCTAACTATATAGTTATGCCGCAATAAGTGTCTTTATTTAAAAAATAAATAAACGTCAGCTATCATTGAAATTTTTGTTGACCCGAGCGGAGTCGGAGCGGGCTGCTAGTTTAAATAAATGCAATATACATAATTATAAGCATGAAATGAAAAATTGTGGGTTAGGCCACTTCTGTGTTGACGGCCTCAATTAACCTTCAAACATGACCTCGAAGTCGGTACTATCGATCACCGAGCACACCTCACGTAGCGATTCGTATCTTTCGCAATGAAAATCCCGCTGCGATTCTTCGCAGCTGTATCATCGCAGGGGTATCCTTAAGTGATTATTTTTTCCTTCAGACGATGAGACCGTTCAAGTTCTTCGTACGCCGGAGGAGCTCAATTAATGATATACAAAGACTACAGTTACTCGCATCACAGCCACAACAAACCTGTAGAGTAATGAAGTGCTCGAAACAGAAGCGAATGAACTGAAAGCGAGCTCAAAGTGAACGAAGGAGGAATAGTTGAGTTAATCCATTACCACAACCATGAGCCACCTCTATACACGATAACAAAAGCGGAGTGTATATAAAGCATAGGTGACGCGTCCGCGACGAACACGAGCGCTCAAGGCTGGTAGCACGTTAGCAATGTATTGTCAGTGTTGTACGATATTTTCGTTAGCACCGCTTATGAATCATCTAGTAGGTTCATATTACTGACGTGACTCCGTCGCGTTCCTCGTTGAACTAAGTAAATTGATGGGGCTTATCGGTACTGGCTTGCAATACGCATCACTACAGCAAATAGATTAATGACCAGGTTTTAAGAATTGTAGATTCGTTATACAATATAATTGGACTTTCACCTCATGTCTAATGGGGGGTGACAACATTCACCTTATTTGTCTATATATGATGGGAACGCTTAATATCAGATGGACGGTGAGCTCGTCAACTCGTCGTTGCAACAAATAAAGCTAGACCGCTTGAAAATATTGAATTTAACCTTGAGGTGTCAGTGAACACTAGTATAAAAAATATAGTTCACATATATGTATTTGTGTCCGCAAATCTCTGTAAGTTGTTAATGGATTAACTGACTCCAAATCTTTATACAATAATGTATTTAACAATCGAGTGTATGTGAGACTTTATTTTTGTGTTTCAAGGAAAACGGAAATTTCTATACGGTTTGAACTGAGTTAGGGGTCATCATAGATAAGTTGCGATGGTATTTTTACTAAAATTACGATTATCCCACTTACAACTACAATACCTATCAGGTCATAAGTATTGTCACACAGTAAAACTTTTCTTTTAGAATGCTGGCCACAAAAAGTTTATTGAATTCGAATTTCAAATTGTTCATGAAAAAAAATGTATACTTTAGAATTTTGCTCATTTTTAAATATGGAGTGACGCTTAAAGAAGACCGTGTTGCAGTATTGCGTTGCATCGTTGCGGTTACGCGCCCATTCAAATTTAACATACTGAAAAATTGAATATAACCAAAAGATTCGTTTATCGTAACCATCAAACGATACAAGAAGACTCTAGTGTAGATGACAGTCAAGAAGTGGTCGCCCTCGGTCTGCTAGGACTCCCAGATAAAAGCTGTGAAGCGCGAATTCAAAGAAATCCCAAACGTAAGCAGAAACGTTGGCCCTTCAGATGGGTTAAGCAGAACCACGGTGAAATGGGGTTAAATGAAGACTTAGGGCTTCGGCATATCGAAGAAAAACAGACATCGTTTGAATGCTCGTCTAATGGACCTGAGACTGAAGAGATGCCGCGCTTGTTGAAGCGGTACCGGGAAAAAATATCGGGAAATTCTTTTTCAGGTGAAAAATTTTTACCGTAGAAGAGAGCTACAACAAACAAATGAAAGGTACGCACACGGAGTGAAGAAGCGAGCAACCGTATTCCGCGTGTCCAACGAGGTCATTTCCTCTCGCTCATGTATGGTGGATTTCTTATGGGGCTTAACAGAGGTACATTTTGTGAGAGAGTGTAAAAACGAATCAGTTTGTACAAAAACAGTCCTGACGAACCTTGTGGAACCTGTTCTCATACCATGTTCAATAACAGCACTGGTATCCAACAAATTCGCGCCAGCTCATAGAACGAAGACACACAAACTGGCTGGCGGCGCGTGAAATCGACTTCATCCGCACGAAACTGGCCCTCCTCCAGTCCAGATTTGAATCCGTTAGATTACAAGATATGGCACACTTGGAGGAAAAGCGTGCTCAAAGCCTCATCCCAATTTGGATCACTCAAGACATCCTGATTAAGGCACCGCCGATATTGACATGGACCTCGTTCGTGCTGCGATAGACGACGGCCGCGCAGATGAAGCCTGTATCAAAATCACGGAGGTCATTTGAATAAACTTAGTGTCATAAAATAAGTTTTGTTAAGTTCATTTTGGTATATGAATGGTTACATATGAATAACTTGTTTCAAATATTTTACATTAAACATGTGACAGAATTTATGACCTGACTAGGTAACTGTGGTCATGGTAACCGTTGTTCCAATATAAATTACGATTCCAATTCGACGCTTGAAAGGCAAACATGACTAAGCGACAATGCGTGAACTTACAGTAGACTAATTTAAAGTTGAAATACCTGAAAAAAAAATCTATTTAACGAATCTAGCTGTAGGATGAAATTATTTAATAGACCTAGAAATATTTTTTGAGCATTGAATACGGTTATTGCTATCATTTATGTACAAAGCAGTTATTGTCGCTTAGTCACGTTTGCCTTCAAGCGTCGAATTGAATATCAATTTAATTCTCTTCTTTTCAAATACAATAAGTCGATTCGGCTTTTATATTTGTGTCGGCAAAAATCGAAAAATAATACAGGAATTGATCGAAATTTGTTAAGCGTTTGCGAGGTTCGAAAAGATGAATAGATAAAATAAAATTTGTCTAAAAAGTATAATCTAGATTATTATTGAATATTCTAGATATTTTATTTTTGAAAGAAAAAGTAATCATTTAATGGAATTTAAAACGGAATCATATATGAAATATTTTTACTGGTGGTAGGACTCTTGTGAGTCCGCGCGGGTAGGTACCACCACCCTGCGTATTCTGCCGTGAAGCAGTAATGCGTTCGGTTGAAGGGTGGGGCAGCCGTTGTAACTATACTGAGATCTTAGAACTTATATCTCAAGGTGGGTGGCACATTTACGTTGTACATGTCTATGGGCTCCAGTACCACACCATCTCGTCCATCCATCTAAGCAATAAAAAAAATGAAATATCCTTACATATGTACGATTACGGATCTTGACTTTTTCGTGCTACCCGCAATTAAAAAAAATAACTTATTTACTTTTCCCTTAGACATACGTTATGTTCGAAGACCATGCGGCGCTCAAATAATGTATACAAAGACTACAGTTACTCGCTCCAGAGCAACAACAAAACCTGTAGAGTACTGAAATGCTCGAAACAATCTCGAGGGAATTGCAAAGCGAGACTCAAAGTGAACAAAGATGGAACAGTTAGTTAATCCATCCCACATCATGAGCCATGTCAATACACAATAACAAACAGCGAGTGTATATAAAGCATAGATGAATGCACAATTGCATTTTGGTCGTAAAGTCTCCATAGTTCTACGGGTTATAAAAACACGAATGCAGATTGGACACGTTGGTTATTCACTTTTTTTTAATATATTTATGACGTTTGTGTTGTGATCATAGAATAATTAACATAGAATGATAGTTCTCTTCAAAGCGGTCTGTCAAAAGTGAGGCAAGAATATAATCTATGTTGCGTAAGGTACTGTATTGACGCTCAACGAAACCACACAGAAAAAAAGAATGTTACCAATAAATTAACTTTCTCTAAAAATAGGGAAATTGAAACTATTACTGTGATCACAGAACAAATTTGATTATTAGATTACACCTTTATTTATTTGGAACTCATCAATTATACTGCTGAACTGATGACAAGGCCCATAGATCCCCTAAACGATTAGGATTAAATATAAGTGCAATTCGTCTATCGAAACTACTCGGTATGACCCGTTTGTTTACATCCTAAATAATCTAATGTACCTATTACCAGAATACACGAATATGACTGCATGATGAAAATAAACCTGTATACAACTTTTGTTTTTTGTGTAAAATACTTTCGTTATTTGGTGTAAAGTTATATTATTAATTTTTGTGGCATTTTTATAAGCGGTTTTAAGTTTAATAATAGTGTAACTTGTAAAAAACACGCGAATATTATAATTCACTTTAAGCTTACTTAAGTTCACTTCTGTATCTATAGTCAAGCAAAGTAGTTACTTTAGCTTAAGCTAAGCAATGACCTAAGAAAATATTTATGTTCAAACAAGTAAGAGCCAGAATTGTAGTGACAAGTCATATTTCAAGTTATAACTTGTCTATAGATAGATACGGGTCTTAGAGTGATCGAGGTGAGAACACATGAGAAAGATAATTCTTTATTTCAGTAGCCTTGTAACAACTGCAACTGTTTCGGAACAATTGTCGCTTCGATGAAGGGAGGAAACCTGAGTCGACTATTATCAAAGCCGGCAATGTGACTTTGGACAATTATTGGTAAATCAGAAAAACGAATTATTGACTTTGTATCCATTGGCAGTCACAAAACTCTTCTGAACGACATCTTAGATAAATAACAGGTTAAGTATAACCTTTATTAATGCAGGTTTTGAACCGTATTCTTTGAAGTAGACGATTATAGTCAAATCAATCTGTATTGACATATCAATATATTTTTTTGTCCAAATGCACAGATTGCCACCTTTGATAATAGACGACTCACCTAAAACCAAACCAAAACCTACAATTACATATTATTATAAGTATGCGAACTTGTTGCTTTTTTTGACTCAGTTTCCTTATTAATCAATTTAATTCAATAAAAAAAGCGCTTTAATTGCCTAATTGAGACGTGTTTCACTTTTAATTAAACAATAAAGTGTGTGAGAATATTCCCCATGTTGGCAACATTTTCATAAACTATGGCATTACAATTATTGAAATTTATTTTCATTTTGATGAATGTTTACATAAAATATACGTTCAAATGCATTAATTACCCATGAAATGTAATGTTACTATCTTCTTGTGTTTTCCAATGTACTGTGACATCCGTTCACTGAACAAATCGTCATATTTAATAAAAATTCGGGAGTAGTATCAATACGACACGACCTTGAGCATTGACGGGCCGAATAATGAACTTAGCCAATATGGCTAGGTTGAGTTGCCTCACTTTACAGAAGCGGACTCGGTTTCTATGTGTAATTATTCTAAGGTTGTGATGTGGCTTATATTGAGTGTATTCAATTCCGTAGTCGTCACGCGAAGTGAAATTGTTAAATATATAATTTTGAAAATATTTAAAACTGTGTACTTAGTTGTTACTGCGAAGTTCCCAGTTCCCAGTACTAAGAAGATCCTACGTTGTCGTCCTGAATTGGTTTTTTTTTCATTGCTTGTATGGGTGGACGAGCTCACAGCCCACCTGGTGTTAACTGGTTACTGAGGCCCATATACATCTACAACGTAAATGCGCCACCCAGCTGAGATATAAGTTCTAAGGTCTCAAGTATAGTTACAACGGCTGCCCCACCCTTCAAACCGAAACGCATTACTGCTTCACGGCAGAATAGGCAGGGCGGTGGTACTTGTCTGTGCGGACTCACAAGAGGCCTAAAGAACTACATCAGTGAATTTAATTACTCGAAATGGAAGAAAACCTCTCAATCCTCGTTATCATTCACTACTTTTGTTTCAGATTATGAAATGATGTTGTGAACGGCAGACCGAATCTTTTATACGAGAAATACACGTATTCAAGGCAGGGCCCGAAAACTCAATTTTATTATTACTGTTCGAGAAGATTAGCTTTGGGGTGCCATTCTAAAATCACGTTGAACAAACACGGAGAGATCATTGCTGCGTCGATAGACCATCGCCATCCACCGCCCAATTTGTTGAAGACATCGGATGGGAGATATCTGAAAGTGTAATTTTTGACAAAGCTGAATATAATTATGTATTGGCCGAAAAAATGTGAAGCGTCGTGTTTAGTTTTTTTTATGAAAATTTGAACATCCTAAAAATCTTACCAAGAAGAAACTCTAATTACATGATTGTGAAAATGATACGAACTAGCCTGTCCTTTTGGCGTCTGATCAATTGAGCCTTGAAATTTCTTTATCCATCACTTATTTTTTTCTTCCATAATGTTGCCAATAGTAATTAAAATACTATAATAGTAAAATGTGACTACTGTGGCTGTTTCTAAATTAATATTTTTATCGATATACCTGAATTTTCTCATGTTGATATTTGATACGAAAATGCATCATGTATTTTCTATTCTAAGCTTTTGAATTGCAAATAAAAATTCGGTAAAGTATGAAATTAGTAATTGGTTGGTTTTATTTTTTCGATCAGGTTCATACGATTCATACGACTGGCCTGAATCTGGAAGATTAAATTCCGGTCGGTTGGAGAAGTTTTTTATTGCATTTATTGGTTAATGAAATCAGGCCCCCTTGGATGAAGTAGTTCCTGAATACCATAAACATCCCTATATAAATCCCGCTATCTAACTTGAGATACCAAGATCTTCCCCATTTCCAATACAATGTGAACGACAACATAAAGGACAAATACAAAAAATTGGGTCATCAGCCCAATGAATTGAATAAAATCAACAAAAAATAATCTAATATTCATATATTTACCTTTCAGGTTTTCTGCTACCGTACGAGTTTTTCCCAGCCGACGAGGAAAAAACTTAGTGTTGGTCGGAGGGAATACATTTTCAATTCAAGGCAGTAACACAAAAAGATACTACTGTTCTAGGAAAAGAGTTACAGGATGCAAAGCGCATATAGTGCTGGATAGAGACGCTGTGGTCAAAGCGATTCTGAATCACAATCACGAACAGCCAGCCTTGCATAGAACGGCTTGCGGAAATATAGTGAAGTTACATAAACATTAGTCTACTTCAGAATTTCACAAATTGAAGATGCGATTAAAGATAACAAACGATTGATCTGATAGTGAGCAGTCACTGTCGCTGAAGGATATATATAGTGCAAGAGACACAGCTCACACTTGAAGACGCTTAAGCTTCGTTCGAAGACACGAAAGAGTACTAAGAAAACAACGTGGAGGGTATTATTTCCAAAGTCAGTTGATGTGTCGTTAAATTGATTACTCGAAACGTTAATGACCCAAACTATGATTTAATTTAATTATATAACAAAATAAATTGTTTGCAAAAACTTCAAGTTAATAACAAACTACTCGATCTAGCTTTTAATCCAACTTATAATTTATAGCAGCGTCTCGATGGTTTCGTATTTAATGCACTTGGCTTCGTGATAAAGCACTCATTATTTTCATAAACCATATATGTATGTATATTTAAATTATACTAGTTTTAATGTTACTAGATTAAGATGAAAAATATTATAAAAATGGCACATATTCGAGTTTCTCATTTCACGTGAGAACGTGTTCACAAAAGAAAATATTGACTGTAAAATTGCGAATAGAAAATGTAACTAGATTAGCACCTTATTTTATTTCAAAAACCACAATTGAGCTAGAGTTTAAACAATAAATATTAAATAAAATCCACTTTGTTTTATTTAAATACCTTGAATTACTGTGAGTTCACCAGATCTTACTTTGTCTGGTTATTAATAAAAAAATAATTCCAAGAATTATTGCAACTATTTCTCCATAATCGGCCTTTTATGCTTAGAACGTACCTTCCTTATTTTCTAAGTAAATGAAAATTGTAAATGAAAAGCTGAGCTGTGATTCAGGTGTCGACATGATGTCTGATCAGCAAAAAATATATTCCTTATATCAAAGCAGTTCTCATTTCGATGTCTACAGGCTCTATACAATCACTTTCATACAAATAGTTTCGTCTACCCACACATTGGTGCCACAAAAATAAGTTTTAGTATAAAATTCTGAGTCCCGTTAAGTACCGCTATTGGAGTAAATATTATAATGATCATTCATCGTTACAGGTTACGTGCCGTACGACATAATAAGGACAAGAGGCGGCGCGTGTTTATACATGATCGACGGTTACACATTCCACCAGAAGAAGAAAAACAAATGGTCGTGCTCCAGCAGAAGATCTAAGAAATGCAAAGCTAATTTCAATACTTACCCAACGGGCGATATTTCGGCCAGCTATCTCATGCACACTCATCCACCTCCGATGTACGTGCAAGCGGAAAACGGACGCTATGTCAAAGTGTAAACAGCTCTAATTCGAATGACCAATTAAACCGTTCATTATTAGTATTGGCAAAACCATTACCGGAACGTGGATTTCAAACTTATAAAGAAAACGTTTTGTTTCACTATACAGGGTCTTATTTAGTTTGTATCGGACACGAAATTGATTTGTTTAAATCCAGTCGCAGAATCTATTGTAACGTTTCTTAAGCAGTTTCGTGCTCTTTTAAAAAAAAAGAAGAGATCTATCATAAAATATTAAGATGGACATCGTAATCTGGAGTGAAAGCGTGGCCAAATGGACACATCGAGCTATTTGTACTTTTTATTATTAGGTGTTTACATAATAAGACCCTTATTTGTATTTGTCTACACTATAACCGTTGTACATTGGATAATTAACCAAAATGGTTCCAATGTAAATTGTTACAAACAAAATTAGATAAGTAATTCTTCAAGTTCTACAATCGATTTTATATTTGTATAAACTGGCAGATGTGTCTGGTCTCGAGAAACTATGATGTGAGTCTATGCTCAATAACGGAACCGAGTACTGAAACTAATTGAAGTCGTGAAGGAGAGGTATCTCGTCGCAGCTTCCTCCCGATACAAAATGGGGACTACGGTATCATCTTAAATCGAAAAAGAGAGAATTACAGATCTCAGAAGATTAGTCTAAATGCTCTCAATACGTACAAAGGGCCTTAAAAGGGATCTAAAAATAATAATTTACTGTTTTTATTTTATTTTTAAATATAGATTAATTTCAGAATTAGATTGATTTGAGAAATCAAATTGATTTTTGTAATCTGCTAGTCTGTTTTCTGAAAATAGTCACATTATAAATATGATTAAAAGCCGGTTTTTTATTTAAGGCGATACCGTCAGCTCCAATTTTGACACGTTGCTGTAACAAGGGTTGTTTTTTGTTAATTATTAGTTAATCGTCACGGCGAGGGAATCGGTCCTTAGAGGCGACCTCAAGCTGTCAATGCGATAAATAACCTAACAATATTCTTAACGGTGGTACCACGAGTCGCTGATGATACGGCATCAATGACTAGTAAAATATAAATCTCACGTGATTTTAAATTATATTACCAATCGAATTCATAATCCGTCCGTAATAATGATATTAATCCCCACTCTGTTTTCTGTCATCTCCCCGGAATTACCACTGGTAAGAGAGAGACGTGAGTTCTCCCGGGCTGTAAGTCTGGATGTTGTATCATCGTTCTTAACATGCAATTGTGCCTAATATCGGGGTCTTCATAATTATTGTGGGGGCGTGGAATAGACGTCGGGGCGAACCCCTCTCTCTACCCGGCATGAAACTCCCAGCCACACAGGGCAGGGGTAAACAATTGTGCCTGCCACATTAACTTTCATTTGTCAAGTTCTCAGATCAATGTTAACTAGATGAGCCAACTGAGAAATTATTGACTAACATTTCTTAGCTGCGTTTGATGGTACGACCGTATTCGCTATTGAGCCATGATTATTTATTTCGAGTGCACCACAGCTTATTAACGTATAATCTAGCGTTAATATTTTATAGTGTTTCGCGAGTTGCAGACATGATCGGAAACAACTCTGCGCCTTAATTTATTGCTTTAAAATTGTCCCACGTTTGGAATACTTCACAGTTTTCCTCACCTTAATTTAAATCAATGCATAGTAAATTGAGTAAATAACAGAAAATACAAGCATACTTAAAGTTAACCGTAATGGGAGAAGGTTCTAATGTTGTATAGAAAAAAATTACTAGTTAACCTGAAATGTAAATATAAGTTATTTATTTTGCAATCTTAAGGCACGCTACTTCTTTTATGAGACTGGATGTGGAGACTGGAGAATGGATGGAGAATTTTTAGTGTATACTTTAAAATTAGAAATGTTGCAAATGAATATACAAATATTCATATGCAGTTAGTTGTATAAAGTTGTATTTGACGCTTAATAGAAATGTTAAAGGAAACATTTGAAATACAGGTAACTGATTGTTACCACGATTATTAGTTTTTATGCTTTTTCGATATTTCGGTGCTGCTGCGGGTAGGCTGCGGATAAAAGCCGACAAAAATGGGTGTACCTTTTTTAAATGAATTTTTGTGAACTTTTTTTACTTATTTTAGTGGTAACTATACAAACCAGTTGACTAGTATGTGCTGATGAAATGAGAGTTTCTTGCATTTTTGTTTTTTTAATTACGCCATTGAAGTTGTGGCGCGCAGTATTATTATTTTTACATGACATTATTCGTTTTAATTTTTTTTAAATAAGGCATGTGTTTTGCTTTGTATTATAATATTTTTGACCATGATGGGTGAAAGAACTCACGAGCGACTTGGTGTTAATCAGTTGAGGCTCATAGACGTCTTGGTCACCAGAAACGTGAGGTTGTATTCTCAATCATATGTAATGAAGTTTGTAAGTCGTAGGTTGTCACGACAACCCACGACTTCCAAACCAGAACGCTTAACTGCCTCCCATCAGAAATATAGTGGCTTCGGGCGGGATGGTGGTAGCGAAACGTGCTGACTTACGATACGCCCTATCAGCCGAGGTACGCAAATGAAAAATGCGCAATGTTTATTTAAATTAAATTAGGCTTGTGACGTTTCTAGCTGTAATATTGAATTGATTGCCGGCTTATACATATAATTCCAAAGAATTATCGCTTGAATCGCGTTAAATTTATATTTTAAAGGGACTTTACCACTAATATTATTGTGTGTATAAAATGCGTGTATGTTAATTGGATGTATTTGCTTGACAAAATCTTGACGAACGTTTGATATATCAAAAGACATCGATCGATATGTATTTTCAGAGAAATAATAACAATTACTAACAAATAACTAAATAAAATGTTTGTCGTGTTTGTTGAAACAAAATGATTTGGTGGGGATGTATTTAAACGTAACATTTATGTAGTGACGAACAAATTGAATCTGCCGATGAAGTATTTGATTATGTATAATATTTGATTATGTATATGTATTTTGTAGGCAGCGGCTTGGCTCTGCTCCTGGCATTGCTGAAGTCCATGGGCGACGGTAACCACTTACCGTACGCTCGTCTGCCTACAAAAGCAATTAAAAAAAAAATAAGCGTGATAACTCACATAGGTCTCCATCTAAGCAATAAAAAAAAACAAAGGTCGCCTATGATAGACGTCTTCTTCTTTCTCGCATAGCGTGTGTTTGAATTAAATTCGAATCACATGAACGTAATTATTAAAAACGTTGTGATCTCTGTTTAACAATGACAATGAAATCAAAATGATAATAGCATCCTGATTCTTTAGGTTTTAAATATTATGCTCATAAATTAAATGTGTCGTTAAGTAACGACAGACAAAAAAAAATAGTCAACACTGTGTTATTTTACTAGTTCCCGTGATTTTTGTTTGTTTGTGTTTCTTCAATGCAATGGCGCGATATTGCAACTGAATTATTTTGCTTTTGACTGTAATGGATATTCATATACAGGGCGTTGGACTGGTTCAATGAAATGCAAGACACACTCGTTCTATTGAATACGCAATGTAATTAAAAATTAGCTGAAGGCATCTCGCAGTGTCAACAGAACGTAGGGCAGCTTATTTTAAGGGATTTTATGATCTGGTAACTAAGACCTTTAGGTCATGTCTTATTTTAATTTATAATCTTATTTTTATGAAAAATGATAATATGGAGTGAAATTAAATGAAATGAGATGAGATGATATGGGATGAAATATAATCTCAGTAAAATGGTGGTCATTTACTGAAATTTTTTCAGTGGACTTTTTGGAGGATCCCGAGAAGTTACGTCTAGCGACTTTGTTTCGTTATTACACATTTAAACTTGAAGAAACACTAAATAGACAAAATAAAATAAATCACATAACTTCACTCCTCGCGTTCCCACCAAAAAGTCCGAACGTAGAGTAGTCCGCCGATTTCGCTATAGATTGTACGCACATAAAGTATGAATTTATTAAAACTATAATCACTGACGCTTAGCTATGTCAAAATTAATTGTGTACCTCAGTTTAGTCCTTTATTTACGTACCAGTTTTAGAAATGGTCGCCTTACGCCCTGTGAATCATAAAGTACTTGTTTTAAAGAATATTGTTATAAAATACTCTTAAATCGTGAACAAACTTCAATCAATGTCAAATGTTATCGTTAAGAATTTTTTCTAAATGTAATCTATAAATTACGATTGATCTTTGTACTGTAACATTTTTATGTATCAGTGAAACGACGACTAATTGATTTGTACGTAATGTACCTGGTATTAGTTATAATACTTAGTTAATTAAGTTAATAAATGGAGTTTTACAATAATCGTTTCTTTATTTTAATCGCTTCTTCTTAATTGAGGCTGCAAAAGCAAAGGTTGCAAAGTCTATTATTGAAAAATCTCACGTTTTACACTGTAGAATGGAGCAAAAAAATATTTAGTAATTAATGATAATTGTATGGTTATGATACAAAATTTTCACAAAAAGGGAAACCGTTTTCATCAAAATATAATGAGAATATATGTTGGATGTAGTTGAAGTCAATTTAAAAGGATAACTCAAAAACTTCTGGTTAGTTCTTTATATAACTTAAATGGGAACACACGAGAAACTCTAGCTTTCAAATATAAGAATTATGAAAATCGAAATTTACCTGGATAACGTTTGTGAGGTAACAGAAATAAAAACATTGTAATTGATTACCTCCTTCTTATTTTGAAGAATAAAATGCAATAATTAAGACCTCAAAGTAATGTTCCACGGTAAGTGGCAGAATACAAATTGTTAACGTCTACGGCTATTGATTTTACACTAACCGAGTCCTGAATCCGTCTTTGTATTTCATTGTAAGTTGTCAAATAATTAGAAAAAATAAATCATCCACATAGCTTAATAATAATAGCTTCATAATTTCAGGTTGTGTTCCATATGAAGAGATATCAACGCGTTTTGGAGGAAGACTCATTATGGTTTTAGGCTACACTTTCTCTCAGACGATGAAAGCCTACAACATATGGCATTGTTCAAGCAGGAAATCGAAAAAGTGCAAAGCAAAAATACACATGACGCCGCTGGGTAATGTGTTGATGGACAATCCTGAACACAACCATCCACCTCCGAATTATGTGAAGACCATCGACGGGATTTATGTCAAATTGTAGCTGTCGAAAGTTTTGGTTTAAGTATCCGTTGGTTTTCTTACAAGACAAAAGAAAAAACAACGGCTTTAATAGTAAAATTGTTTAAGGATGTTAGTGTTATACTACACACGATACACCTATTTAGACCTGTTTAATGAATCTCTTCAAGGTTTTTGACCTGATTTCCCATGAATTGTTAGAAAAGTTATGTAAAAAAGCTAGAAAAGGTTCAATTTCCAACTGAACTCATCAACATATTCAAGTTCTGGTATGGAAATCAGGTCAAGTACGATGGGCTAGTGCTATGTCTGGCCCATATGGACTGACAATTTTTTTGCAAAGATGGCGCTTAATCCCAATAACCTTTCACCCTTCGATATGTTAAATGCTGTGCCTTACATTGAACATAATATGTTGAAGTCAGAGTTACTTTGGAACAACCAATATCCGGCCGATCCGAGCTTGTCACTTGATTATTTTGCGGTATATATAGACAAGACTGACGTAATGTAAATGTCTCATTTATAAAACCTATGAACAACAAAGTTTATAAAAACTATAGTTCTCTTTTCATAGAGTACACTGCCTAGTGGCAAAATAAAATACTTTTCTAATTAGAATGAGGTATATCAGTTAAAGCGAATATTAAATAATAAATGCGAGATTACACTATGAAAATCGTTTTAATTATAATATGAATCTTAAATCCTTTGCAATTCGACTACTTTTTGATTTGCATTTTGCATTACGCTCCATTTCATATTTATACTAGACGATGACCGAGCTTTGCTCGGTATTTTTTTTATATTTTATATGAAAAAGACAAAAATAATATAAATAAACAATTCATTTTTTGGTCTAACCTTAAACCAAACACTCATTTGCTTCGAGTGGCTTACCAACGCCATCTGCTGAAATAGCTTAATGGTATTATTATTCACCAATAGATGTCGGGAAGAGTCATAAAGTTGATTATCGATAAAGTTGATAATTGACTCGAGCCATAAAAAAAAAAAGTTGATTATTGAAAACACGAATAAAACAACATTTTCTGAAAATAATTCGTAGCTAGATCGATTTATCGCCCCCGAATTTTTTATTTTTTTTATTGCTTAGATGGATGGACGAGCTCACAGGCCACATGGTGTTAAGTGATTACTGGAGCCCATATACATCTACAACGTAGATGCGCCACCCACCTCGAGATATAAGTTCTAAGATCTCAGTATAGTTACAACGGCTGCCCCACCCTTCGAACCGAAACGCATTACTGCTTCACGGCGGAAATAGGCGGGGCGGTGGTACCTACCCGTGCGGACTCCCAAGAGGTCCTACCACCAGTAATCCCCTGTATACTAAATTTTATGAAAATCGTTGGAGCCGTTTCCGAGATTCAGATTATATATATAATAATATATATGTCGCATCCGGGTCAATAGTTCGGAATATCAACGATACACAAACGTCAAAGTGACGTGTACAGAGCCTAGATTGGAGAGGGTAAACGTTAATAAAAGAACGTGCACTCTGTATTCGATATTATTACGGTACTATCGGTTGAATAAGCAACACCAGCCTAGGAACTGTACTGTGTATATTGAAAAGTATTTAGAGTCAAGCTGTATTGTGATTTACCTACACTGTGTAATAAAATTAGTATTTGGAACATACGAAGTATTTATTTCTCGCCCGGATCCCTACTGATGCCCACAAATGAGCGACCGTGAAGATAACGAGTCTCCGATATATATAATATGTCGATATTATTTTATGTCTTACTGTAAACCCTGTCGGTAATCCTTAAATAAATAAATAAATAATATGTTATTTGCGCGTACACTGTTGAGAAGGATTATTTTATCGTGGCGTCGCAATTCCGAGAAATATCCCTGTAACCTTCCATTATTGGGATTTTTGGGATACTTTGGGATGGATGATTCGAGCGATATCCAATATCGGAGTCATTTGAAGGGCAAAGCCAAGCTTGCGTCCAAAATCCTGGGAGCCTTCAACAGAGTAAAGCGATACTTCACGTGTAGACTTTTGCTTTAAAAAGCACAAGTCTGACCTCGCGTCGACTAGCGTTCCCACTTCTTGGCCGGGACTCGCAAATACCAACTAAATCCAGAGGACTGGATAGAGAAGAGGGTCGTTCGAATTTGATTATACCATTGTCAAGGATCGCTTGGAACCTCTGGAGATGATATGTATCTTTGTAACGTATATTCGATGGGGAGTGCTCTGAGGATTTTTTTAAGTTGATCTCATATCCTTTTAGCTTCGCACCACCCACCATCGCAGTAGAGTTCATCGATAGTACTTAGAACTACTGCATTTGCCCACAATGCGTTTCCAAAGATATTTTTACCACGTACTATTTGAGTCTGGAATAAACTCCCCTTCCTGAGTGCTATGACATGTCTTTTTACAGACGAAGCTTACGTTATAAATACATCGAAAAGTCCTTCTACAATTCATCAAAATCATCGCAAAATAGGCTTCAAGAACCTGTTGAACTTGAATTTTACAAATATGTGTTCAGTCTGCAAAATAATAAAGACAAACCGCAGGCATTTAATATGGCTGAATGGTTATACCTTTGACAGGAATAGAAGAAATTCGCAACGCTTGTACTGTTCAAGTAGGAGCTCGAGAAAGTGCTGTGCAAAATTCGTGATGTCATCGTCTCGTGAAATAGGCCACTTTCAACATAATCATAGTCCACCGATGTACCAAAAAACGAGTCGGGGACTGTATGTTAAATTGTAATCTTAATAAAATCATTTCGATGTTTCTGTAATGCCAAAATTAGGTAAAAAATTTAATTAGTTAAGTAAATCTTTTTCGGAGTAACACAGTTGAAAGTTTAAACAACTTTTAAACAGACTTACCACGTGGGACTTCCTGAGCTCCAAAAGGACGAAACCCAAAATAAATTCAATAGAAACCATTAAAATTATATAATAAAATAAATTATATTTCAAAACCCATTACCATTAAAATTAGCTTGAATAATCTTTAAGTGAAACATGGTTCTTAAAATTTGGCGGAATGTACATCATGCTTACAAAATAAATGTCAATCTCAAAATGAATTCAGTAGCATATTATGAAATTGCGAATCGTTTCATGATCCAAATAATATAAAGCTTCATTTTCAGGTGTGAGGTATGAAACTATCACTACACGTCGTGGCGCTACACTGATAATGCTGAAGGGTTACACCTTCAATAGACACTCCAGAGTATCTAGAACATGGGACTGTTCCAGTCGGATGACCACAAACTGCAAAGCGCGTTTACATTTTGATTCTTCAGATCGCTTGAAGTCACACATGCTATGGCACAATCATTATCCCCCTAGATATTGTAAAACCAGTGATGGCTGTTTTGTTAAATTGTGAAATTCTATTTCATCTAATTCATTCGTAGACAATTTATGGACGAAAGCAATTTGTTGGCAATATATCATTTTATTCGCGGTATCAAGATTTTTTGTCTTGTTATTCACGACTCGCTTCTGTTCGTTGGTGGTTTATAACAATTGTATTGTCTAATTTCGAGAAAAATTTTGGTTTATTATATGGCTTACCGCTTAACAAAGAACAATATTTTAAATATGAATGTTAGATTCTTTAGCGTTATTGTAGTTTCTCATTTTTTTGTTATTTTAGATAATTTCAGTTTAATTCAGAACACTTACGGTGTAAATATGAAATTTGAGCGTTTTATATGATTGTAGATTGATTGAATTTATTAATTTATAAAAAACTATAAAAAGATTATTTTGATTGTTATTGCAAATGCTTGTTGTACCAAATAAATGAATATGTATCTCTAGTAAATATATATTAATAAAATAACTGTTAACATTTATTATGTTGTTTATATTATAAGCTATTATAATAATAATAATAATAATAATTAGCCCTTTAAACTGGGTGAGATTTATCTTTGTGATTGGATCTTTTGGTTTGTTTGTTTATAAGATGTCTCTCAACTCAGTGTGCCTTCTGGCAAAGGCCTCCTCCAGTAGTCTCCATTGTTTTCTATCTTGAGCAACTCTTCTCCATTTGGGTCCGGCGGTAAGTTTCAGCTCATTTTCCCATCGCATTTGTTGACGTCCTCGACACCTCTTGCCATCTCTTGGATACCAGTTCGTTATAATTTGACTCCACTTTTCTTGTCTAGATCTCAACATATGGCCGGTCCATCTCCATTTTTGGAGGTCTATTTTTTCCAGGATGTCAGTTAGTTTTGTTTTTTCTCTTAATTGCACATTGCTAACTCTATCTTGTCTTCTTGTTCCTGTCATGCTTCGTTCCATACCTCTCTGGCACTTTCCCAGTTTTTCTCTATGGTGTTTTGTAAGGGACCATGTTTCGCAGCCGTATGTGATGCATGGGAGAATACAAGTATTGAATACTTTCCTCTTCGTTGCCATATTGTGTTCTTTAGCTTTTACAACTTCCTTAAGAGACCAGTATTTTTTCCACCCATTAGCAATCCTCTTATTTATTTCCTTGGTTGTTTGGTCTTTAGGGGAGATGATCTGACCCAAGTAGCAATATTCGTCAACATATTCTACTTTTTGTCCATCAATTTCAATGGGCCTTATTTCTGAGTTAGTCATCAATTTCGTTTTTGTTATGTTCATTTTTAACCCCACTTTGGAGCTTTCAGTATTTAGAGCTTGGATCATCTTTTCGAGTGCCTTTGGATTTTCTTCAAGCAGAACTATATCGTCCGCGAATCTTAAGTGGTTTAGTTTCCGTCCGTCTATGTTGAGGCCTAGATGTTCCCAGTCAAGGTTGCGAAAGACGTTCTCTAGCACTGCTGAAAACAACTTTGGGGACATTGGGTCTCCCTGCCTGACTCCTCGCTTGATTCCGAATTCTTTTCCCAGGGTTTCTAACTGGATTTTTGCTTTACTGTTTGCATATATATTTTTGATAATGTCTAAATATGTTTCTGGTATACCTTGCTTTTCTAGGCTTTCCCACATTGCTTTATGACTAATGCAATCAAAAGCCTTTGCATAATCTATAAAAGCCACATACAGTGTTTTGTTGAATTCGTTGTACTTCTCAATTAATTGTTTGAGTGTATGGATGTGGTCTATTGTTGAAAAATTCCGTCTGAACCCGGCTTGCTCCATTGGTTGGTTTTCGTCTAATTTTGCGCTAACCCTGCCCAAAATAATTTTTGCAAATATTTTGTACATATTCGACATTAAGCTTATTGGCCGATAATTCCCAATGTCATCCTTTGCGCCTTTCTTGTAGAGTAGGATTATATATGAGGTTTCCCATTGTGTTGGTATATATCCACTTTTCAGAATTCGGTTGAACATCTTAGTTAGTATTGGTACTAGTTCATCCATAGTCCCCCTCAACATTTCGTTTGTTATTTTATCCGGTCCAGGAGCTTTTTCCATTTTTTGGCTTTTTATTGCCTTTTCCACTTCACTTTCCAAAATATCTGGTTCCTGCTCTGGTAGGCTGTTTGTTACTTTACTCTTGGATGGTTGTGTGATATGGTGCTTACATGCGTCTTTGTTTGAGTATAATTCTTTGTAAAATTCTGTGGCCAGTTCATGTATACCTTTCCTGTTCGTGATGATATCTTCTTTTTTCCTTAGTTTAGGCATCCACTCTTTTCCTGTTTCCCTGAGTTCTTTAAGAGCTTTTCTAACACCGCCTGTTCTTATTATTTGTCTCTCTAACACTTCTAGTCTTTTATTTTTGCGGTCTCTTCTGATATATTTATTAATTTGTTTGCTTATTTCTGTAATTAGTTGCATGTTTTCTTTATTTTTTCCTTGATCTAGTAAAAGTTTCCTGCGTTTTATGAGTTGAATGGTTTCGTTGCTGAGTGGGTATTTGCTTTTGCTTTTGTTAATATTGATAGTGGTAGTAAGTTGTTTTTCCAGTTTTCTATAGTTTGCTATGATATCATCTTCATTTTCATACGTCAGCTCTTGTAGGTTATTTGTTATCGACTGGCCCATTACTTGGAAAGTTTCCGTGGAGATTTGGGTTGGACTATAAGTGGTAGTGTACTTCCTTGCCTTTTTTGGTGGTTCTGCTACAATTGTGCTTCTGACCATACGATGGTCTGTGTTAAAATTGAGTTTTGAGATCACACTTGTGTTTGAAAATGCCTTAGGGAAATTGCTTGTTATATAATCTATTTCATTTTTGTATCTGCCATCTGGTGAAATCCAGGTCCATTTATTCTTCGTATTTTTTTTGAATACACTGTTCAAAAGAGTTAAGTTGTGTTCTAACAAGAATTCTACAAGCCTTTGACCGTTGGGGCTTCTTTTACCAAGCCCATGTTTGCCCAATACATACTCCTCCTCATATTGTTTTTCCCCGATCTGAGCATTAAAATCCCCCATCAGTATAATATGGTTGTTAGTGTAGTTTCTGATGGCTTTTGCCAGATCGGCGTAGAATGACTCTATCTCCGATTCTGCAGCTTGCTCGGTTGGTGCGTATGCTTGAATGATAGTCCAAGTCTTTGTATAGTTGGATAAGTTGATATTGAGCACTGCTATCCTGTCGGAAATACCAAAGATGCTTTGTATTTGTTTCTTCAAAGACATTTTTATGAGGAATCCCACTCCTCTTTTGCCTCCTTTTTCACCTTTGTTGAACAATATGTAGTCTTGATATTCATGTATGTTTTCACCTTCTCTTCTCATTTCGCTAATTCCGAGTATGTCCCACTTTATGTCTTGAATGGCCATATTCAGTTCTGCAAGGGTATCCTGGGTTCTTAAAGTTCTTGTGTTTAATGTTGCAATATTGATTCTATTTAATTTTCTACTGTATTTGACTGGAGGGTTATGGTCTGTACTTCCCTCGGCGACCAACCGTGGTGGGAAGGTTTTTTGTGAATGTTGTTTTGGATTATGTTTTTTCTGAGTTTGTTCTGTTATTCCGGTTCTATTTGTAATTTTTATAGGTTGCATATTTGTATTTATTAGTTTTTTGAATTTCCTGAAGTTGAAGTGGAAGTAGTTCTATCTCTTCCCATGTATTGCAAAATGTTTGGTTTCAATATTTCTTTTTGTCCAATAGTTTTAGCTTTATTTGTTTTGTTTCCAGTTTCATTATGAGTATTCGGTTTTTTCATTGTTTGAAATTCGGGGGATATAGTCTTGTCTCTCTTCCTCTTTTCGCGCTGGTTGTCCTTCTGCTTTTTAATTACGAGTTGGTCTCCTCTCATGAAAGCTATGTTCCCCTTTTTCCATTCTTCCTCCACTTTTGGCTGCAGTTTTTTCCGGGCTTCAAGGACATCCTTGGGGAAGTCCTCTTTGACATAAATGCCTGTTGGTAGGTTTGATTTAGATTTTAATATGAGATGTTTCTTCCACATAGTAGAGAAAGTAACCACTACAGGGCGATTTTCGCTGGTTTGCGCTCCAATTCTATAGATGTTGTTTATTTCATGGCTGTCTATATGCACTTTCGCTTCTTCTATAATTCCTTTTATGTAGTCAACTAGTTCTGTCTCTCTTTTCCCATTTTCATCAACACCAAAGAAAATCAGGTTGCTTTTTCGCTTTTCTTTTTCCAAGGTATTGATTTTGCGTTTTAGTCTTGATACTTCAGATTTTAATTCTTGGTTTTCTTCCATTAATATTTTCATCTTTTCATCAATTGCTTCCATAACGTTCTTAGTAACTGCTGTTGTTAATGTTTGGGTTTGTTGATTAAGCTTTTCATCTAACTTTGCATCGAATTTTGAGAATAATAATTCCATTTGTTCATTCGTCATCGTAATTTTTTTTTTTTTTTTTTTTCTCAAGACTATATTTTCCTATGATAATTTGAAACTCGTAGTGGTAACACTGTTTGTCACTATAGCGATTGAATAGTTATTTTTGTTTAAAATACTGGTATATCTGTCTTCCTGTTAGGTTGGTATGTTAGATAGATGGCAGATTGAGTTGAGTTGCGGCTAACTTCTCACCCACTAGTTTTTAGGTTGTGTCGCTATGTATTCGCTGCACTTTTTTGGATCAATCTCGATCTCTATCGTAACTTCATCGCTTTTTTAAATTCTTTATTAATTCACTAATTCCGATCCACTTAAATATCTCCAATTATTTAATTTTATTCGAACTCATTCGCTTGTTTTCTATCGCTATCTAATCTCTGAGCTCACTGACGTACGTGTTGTACTAAATATATTTCTTCAATCCAGAAAAAAAAAACAAAAAACGTTACGTTGACTCAGATTCGAACCAGCGCACTTCAACCTCTGAGCTCGGCCGAAGACGGATACCACTTAGCTAATATGACTTGTGCTAAGCCGTTGAAATTATTTATTAGTAATGTTGGAGTTTAAAAGTTTAAGAATTTATGAATACATTTAAGTGTGGGTACAATAACAATTCAACTTTATATGTATGTCACTGCTTGCAATTTTCGACGACTATTTCACCACTAAATTTAGAATTTCACTTCATTACCAGTTTTGTTTCATGATAACTTTTATTCTTATTTGTTCTTGTATATATTTATGTAATTTTTAATTACATTTTATTCGTATAAAGTATCCAAGTTTAGAGGATTTGGACGAACCTCTGGTGGCTGGTTTTCATCCACTTATTAGTCACTGATTACTTCACAAACATTTTTAGTATTGATTTAAAACACTACTGTTATAATTACGTAATTTAAATAGGTAATTGTGGAGTTTACGATTTTATGGAATTATTTTTTTACGGATCCAATGTTTACTAGACAGCAACGCGCGTCCACCAGTTTCAATATTATAAGCTATTACATTATATTATATATGCTATTATATTATATGATATTTATATGTTGTTTATAGTGATTTGGTTACAAAGTCGCTTACTGATGTATTCTTAGCTATTACCCGATTGATGTCTGTTGTCATTATGACTTGAACTGTTGAAGGCGATAATAGTACCATGGCAAATAATTACGTAAGTTAATCTAACCATCGTGGTTGCTGTTACTTGCGACTTCAAGACTACATTTGGAATTGTCCCATTTGTAATAATTGTTTTTCCGATGTCCCAATTTGAAATTCGAAAGAATCAAGTCATAAAGCTGTTTGTACCAACCTTTTTTTTTATTGCTTGTATGGGTGGTCGAGCTCACAGCCCACCTGGTGTTAAGTGGTTACTGGAACCCATAGCCATCTACAACGTAAATGCGCCACCCATCTTGAGATATAAGTTGTAAGGTCTCAGTGTAATTATAACGGCTGCCCTACCCTTCAAACCGAAACGTATTACTGCTTCACGGCAGAAATAGGCGGGGCGGTGGTACCCCGGGGTATTTGATTACCCCCCTTAAAGATTACGAACTCGCACGGAGATGTAACGGAGCGTAAAATTAATGTAACGGGTATTACGTTTTTTTCGGTCGTAAATAATGCATAATGCAATTTAAAAAAAACTAGAGGTGAAATCGTAAAACAAGTCGTGTTTCAGATAATGTAAAAAAATTAATGAATTGTGATAACTGTAAAGTTGTTGTATGTTGATTGATCGCCCAGCTAGTTGAGGGTTGTTTATATCGCTTCTCAATTGAAGACACGACTGAACTTTTTTATTTTTTTTATTGCTTAGATGGGTGGACGAGCTCACAGCCCACCTGATGTTAAGTGGTTACTGGAGCCCATAGACGTCCACAACGTAAATGCGCCACCCACCTTGAGATATAAGTTCTAAGGTCTCAAGTTTAGTTACAACGGCTGCCCCACCCTTCAAACCGAAACGCATTATTGCTTCACGGCAGAAATAGGCAGGGTGGTGGTACCCACCCGCGCGGACTCACAAGAGGTCCTACCACCACTAAAAAAACTTTTGTTACTTGTAATTTTTCTTCGTACATAACTCCTTCATTACATGCAATTTCTAAAAATAGCCTTTAAACCCAGAGTTCTAAGGTCTAATATGGTTTATAGGCACAGAACACCTTCATTTAATGTAAAAACTAAAAAAATCTTAAAAACAGTACTTAACCCCTTCATCCACTCGAATTTTGGGTCGACTCTGATTCAGGTGGTATCGGGATTAAGATTTCATCAGTCCAAAGCTGTCGGGACATTCGAGTTCTGGTACGTATATACTTTGAAAACGGTCGGTCATCCATGACAGTTGAAAAAGTTCACTTTTACAGCGACTTGTCAGTGTCCCTGGCAATCCCGACGTCCGTGACGGTAACCATCCACCATCAGGTGGACCTCACTTTACGAAAGTCTGCCCACAATAAAATTGGAAAATATGTATTTTATTAATAAATAGTTTTGTACATGTAACCCAATTCCAAAAAAGTATGGTAATGTTGACAATTTTGAATAAAACTTATTAAAATATTAAGATGCTTTTCATTTGCATAGGATCTGATTCTTTAGATAATTGCTATACTAAAGTAATTATACAAGAGTGTGCCTTGATTGGATCCATCAGAGATATCATTCTTTGGATCGTCAAATCGTGACCACAGATTTCCCTGAAAATGCAAATACCTAGTAAATAAATCGCTCTTAGAATAAATAAAAGTACACAAAAAATATGATCATGATATAAAACAATACCGCACCTTATTTTAATCCTTATTCAATTTTTAATATTAGACAATTTCATAAATTCGCTACGAATATAAATATTTAAACCTGTAAAAAATATGATTTGCGTAATTACTATACAATTGAGACACATATCTCAAGTCTCAAGGCGGGTGGCGGTATTTAAAATGTGATGACCATGGGCTTCGGTAACCGCTTAACCAAATGAGCTATGAGCATTAAAAGCATTAAAAACAGAACTTGCACAATAAGTTCATACTTCACGCATGAAATTAGTTAATTTAGGAGCCTAAGCTCCTGTAAGCGTTGCGTTGGATGGTGAGTTTATCTGTAGGTTTAGGTATTAGGTTATTATAGCCAATCAACATGCATTACAATGAGATATGATTTATTTCAGGTGTGATAAGGTGCGAAGCTATAACGACCGATAGAGGGAAGAGTCTGCTAATGATCGACAAATACACTTTCAACAAGCCGTGTAAGACCGGCTACACCTGGGCCTGTTCGGGTAGAACGTCCCAGGCCTGTAAGGCAAAACTCATCATCCACGGCGACACAGTAAAGTCGCACTGCTTATCCCACAATCATCCGCCGCCCAATTACACGAAACTGACGAACGGCACTTTTGTAAAATTAAATAGGAAGTTGCGGCTCGGAGATCAGTCATAGGGGGTCAAGGGAGTCACCTTAGATTGGTCCACTCAGTGTTTTGGGGTTGTGTATGTTTCGGGTCGAATTCAGTAAATAACCACGCTAAAAGCGAAATGACGGATGGGAAGTGCGACCGATTGATGGCGGGGACTGATTGTGTCGATCATACATAACCTAAATTTGAATTTAGTTTATCAAGAATAATGATTTGTTTGTTTGTAAATAAAATTAATAACGGGTGCGATAATAGAAGAAAAAATTGTATAATAACTTAATTATTTTTTTACATAAAATGTGTTTATTTTTCATTTTAAGAAAAAAATAAAAGTTTTTTAATAATTAAACATTTTATTGCGATTAATATATTTTAACATTCCTTGGATAATATATTGAAACTAGCTAGTTCTGAAAATCTCTATTAGAATCTAAAACCATTACAGAGATTCGAAACACAGTCACTAAAGTATTATGCTCACTAAGTTTCTCGCCGGATCTTCTCAGTGGGTCGCGTTTCCGATCCGGTGGTAGATTCTGCGAAGCACGGCTCTTCCTAGGGTTCGTGTTAGCAACGTCATCAGGCCTGAGCCCCGTGAACTCACCTACTAGCTCGGCGAATCTAGAATAACCCCTCGAGATTATTAGAATAGGGAAAAAAAGATAGACAGAGTGGTGGTATCTGCCCGTGCGGATTGATAACTACCAGTAATAATGTGCAATGAAGAACTTGGTTGGCAGCGGCTTGGCTCTACCTCTGGCATTGCGCTGAACAAGCACCTTATACTGCACCTGGGCCCATCGCAGGCTGTGTCGCACTTCAGCTAGTATTGTTCTCATTGAGTCGAGGTAGCGCAGGCTATCGTGGATAAACATTGCCTTAATAAAAGAGAATTTTAAAGGGATTTTGAAGAAACTGAGGTTATAAACAAAAAGGCTCGTTGTACCACTTTACAGGAGCTCGAAGCGGGCCTCAGGGCGGACCCCAGCGCCCGGGTATGGGCTCCCTACTCATCTCAAATTATCAAATACAGGTAATTCATTATACTAATAATACTTAGTCTGGCCATAAATACTGTTACAATTAAAAATAAACAAAATATTACATTTGAATTTGGAATCTGTAATTTTTATATGATTGCTCATTGAGTTTTCTCATTTTGGCGCTAATACATTGTACAATATTTTGCGATATTAAAATGGAGTTGGGTGATAGAGAGAACCGAATCGCTATGATTGCATCACACAAAGTAGGTATGGAGCCAAATGCAATTTTTAAAACTGTCCATACGCTTGGTATTAGTAAAATGTTTGTGTACCGGGCTATTAATAAGTGCAATGAGACCTCCTCTGTTTGTGACAGAAAAAGATCTGGCCGTCCACGTACACGTAGTGTTCGTACGAAAAAGGTGGTCAAAGCAGTAAGGGAAAGAATTCGAAGAAATCCTGTCCGAAAGCAAAAAGATTTTATCTCGGGAGATGAAGATAACACCTAGAACCATGTCGCGTATTTTAAAAGATGACTTAGGACTTTCAGCCTATAAGAGACGTACTGGTCCATTCTTACCTAATAATTTAAAAGAGAATGGGGTGGTAAAATCGAAACAACTACTGAAGCGGTACGCAAAGGGAGGTCATAGAATTTTTTTGTTTACGGATGAGAATTTTTTTACATTTGAGCAACATTTTAACAAACAAAATGACCGTATTTATGCTCAAAGCTCTAAGGAAGCTTCCCAATTAGTCAACAGAGTGCAACGTGGGCACTATCCGACTTCAGTAATGGTTTGGTGGGATATTAGCTATGAAGGAGTGACTGAGCCATACTTTTGTGAAAAAGATATCAATACATCGGCACAAGAGTATCAAGATACCATTCTTGAAAGGTAGTGAAACCCCTTAACAACACCATGTTCAATAATCAAGAATGGTCCTTCCAGCAAGACTCGGCGCCAGGTCATAAAGCTCGGTCTACGCAGTCTTGGTTGGAAACGAACGTTTCGGACTTCATCAGAGCTGAAGACTGCCCGTCGTATAGTCCCGATCGTAATCCGCTGGATTATGATTTATGGTCAGTTTTAGAGAGTACGGTTTGCTCTAAACGCCATGATAATCTGGAGTCTCTAAAACAATTCGTACGATTGGCAGTGAAAATTTTTCCCATGGAAAGAGTGCGTGCTTCTGTTGATAACTGACCTCAACGTTTAAAGGACTGTATTGCAGCCAATGAAGACCACTTCGAATAAGCTTTTTATACTTTAAATTGTTTTATATTTATGTATTAAACTAACACACTGTAAAAGTAATAAATTTGATTTGCAATATATTTTTTTTCCTTTGTCTCAGTATTTATGGCAAGACTAGGTATGTAATTTATATTTCCGACCCCGAAATTTAGTTATACAAATTTAGCCCAGAAAAACATGTAGAGCAATAAAAAAATTCTAACTTACTTATGATTTGTTGTTGTAGAACTAGGGTACCCCGATGGTACATAGGGCCCTTACAAGTTGTCTCCGCTTGACCCTCGGTCCGGCATCTGGGGGACGGCGGGATGGATGTAATATGCTCTGCGTAAGCCCTGTCCCGCCGTCTCAATAGCTCCGACTGGGGGTCCGGGGCAGGGCGCCGGCTGTGAACGGCAGGAGTTTTTAGTGAGGTTCAACTCCCACATCTCGCTGTCCACAGTGCGTCGCCTAGTATGTATAAGGCGACCACTGGTGGTAGGACCTCTTGTGAGGCCGCACAGGTAGGTACCACCGCCCTGCCTATTTCTGCCGTGAAGCAGTAATGCGTTTCGGTTTGAAGAGCGGGGCAGCCGTTGTAACTATACTGAGACCTTAGAACTCATATCTTTTTTTATTTTTATTACTTAGATGTGTGGACGAGCTCACAGCCCACCTGGTGTTAAGTGGTTACTGGAGCCCATAGACATCTGCAACGTAAATGCGCCACACACCTTGAGATATAGTTCTAAGGTCTCAGTATAGTCACAACGGCTGCCCCACCCTTCAAACCGAAACGCAATACTGCTTCACGGCAGAAATAGGCGGGGCGGTGGTACCTACCCGTGCGGACTCACAAGAGTTCCTACCACCAGTAATTACGCAAATTATAATTTTGCGGGTTTGATTTTTATTGCACGATGTTATTCCTTCACCGTGGAAGTCAATCGTGAACATTTGTTGAGTACGTATTTCATTAGAAAAATTGGTACCCGTCAGCGAGATTCGAACACCGGTGCATCGCTCGATACGAATGCACCGGACGTCTTATCCTTTAGGCCACGACGACTTGTGTAAAGTATCTCAAGGTGGGTGGCGGCATTTACGTTGTAGATGTCTATGGGCCCCGGTAACCACTTTACACCAGGTGGGCTGTGAGCTCGTCCACCCATATATGCAATAAATAAAAAGGTTTTCTTCTGTACGCAGTTGCCACTCAAAAGCGATCAATGCTCCGTTGACTCCGCTACGCCTATGATTTACCCTTTTATTTCTAACTAGCGACCCGCCCTCGCTTCGCTTCGGAAACATTAAAACACACATGAAACCAAAAAAAAAAAAAGAAAAAAAAAATTAAAAAAAGTAGCCTATGTTCATCAGGGACAATGTCGGCTTCTAATGGAAAAAGAATTTTTCAAATCGGTCCAGTAGTTTCGGAGCCTATTCGAAACAAACAAACAAACAAATCTTTCCTCTTTATAATATTAGTATAGATATAGATTGAGCTGAGCAGATGACATGAATCAGGAGGGTTTTCACCCTAGAACAAACACACACGCAAACACAAGGTTAATTATAAATTTTATTTTTTCAGAACCCACATTAACAACAAATAAACATTACTTCAAAAAGAGTTCGAAGAGGAAAAAATGTGCCGGTTGCTATAAAAAGCTCCGAATATTTCTAACTAGTAGAGAGGCTGACAAAAAGTTAAAAAAATTCATACAGAATGCGTTGAATGCAACAAATATTTCTGCCTAGATTGCTTCAATGAAAAACATATTACAGTCGTTTCGAATTAAATAAAAGCTTACTTAATTAATTTTTATAAATTAAACTGGTCGATATTTTTATTTCGCATCACTAAAATATGTGTAAAACTTTCGTTAAGTGCGGCACGAACTGCCTTAGATCTTGTACTTTATTTTACCTAGAGACTCTAAGCAAACTAAGTTGTCGACGTACATACGACGTACATTTAAACTTAGATCAATCCTTTCGTTATTTAAAATGATTAAAACAATTAACTTTTTTATACAAAAGCCAAACAAAATGATTTTAGTTTTTAAAACGTCAGGGGGTTCACTAAGCACCGTGCGGTGCACGACAATGCTTTCAGTACAAGGTCTAATATGTCCCGTACCGTAGGAATGGAATGTACAGATGTAGATACAGTCTATGACTCGGGAAAACTGTATTTTTTTCCTACCCATTCGCTGGTAGCCTAAAAGGCTATTCCAGTTACGCCCGGACGGGTAGGTGAGCTCACGGGCTCAACCTGAGAGAATTTGCTAACTTTAGCCCTAGTAGAGCCTTGCTTCGCAGAATTTACCACCGGATCGGAATCAAGACCCACTGAGAAGATCCGGCAAGAAACTCGGTGGGCTGTTTCTATGGGTTAGTTCGGTCGTCAACCTCTTTCGATGAGGACGGTAACCGATGCTTAAGGGTCCACCGAGAGTGAATTCGGGGAATTCGACAAGACATCTTTCCGGCGACCAAGGCTTTGCGTTGCCTTGTCGCGGTCGGTTAAGAAAATGGCACAAAGTAATCAAGTACTAAAGGTTAAATTCAAAAGCATCAAAATTATGAAGAAATAAAAACAATCCGTAACTTAGACAAGAAAAAGAAAGGATTATAAATAATAATAATAATAATAAACCTTCGAAAGATAACAAACATCTTAAAGGCATTAAAGATACGAGTGCTAGAGTATACCGTGATCATAGAAAGCTGCAAGAAAATTATGATGAAAAATTAGAAAAAACAGAATAGAGATTGGAAATAGACAAGGAGAAGAAGAGATTAGGAAGCAGGAAATTCGAATTTGAGATCAATGGTCTTTTTGGAAGAACCTGAGAAACCACATCCAGCGGTTCTGTTTCAATTCTCATACTTGCGCACTCTCACAGGAACTAACGATTAGTAGACTACCACTATTCTACGCTCAAGCCCGATAAAATAACAAAATAAAACAATTCACGTAGCACTCCTCTTAAAAAAGTCAGTCCTAAAATTTGGGTGCAAAACTAAAATATGTTTTATAAAAGTTTGAGGGAATTATATATTTTGAAGTCGTCGTGGCCTAAAGGATAAGACGTCCGGTGCATTCGTATGTAGCGATGCACCGGTGTTCGAATCCCGCAGGCGGGTACCAATTTTTCTAATGAAATACGTACTTAACAAATGTTCACGATTGACTTCCACGGTGAAGGAATAACATCGTGTAATAAAAATCAAACCCGCAAAATTTCAATTTGCGTAATTATTGGTGGTAAGACCTTTTGTGAGTCCGCACGGGTAGGTACCACCTCCCTGCCTATTTCAGCCGTGAAGCAGTAATGCGTTTCGGTTTGAAGGGTGAGGCAGCCGTTGTAACTATACTGAGACCTTAGAACTATATCTCAAGGTGCGTGGCGCATTTACGTTGTAGATGTCTATGGGTTCCAGTAACCACTTATCACCAGGTGGGCTGTGAGCTCGTCCACTCATCTAAGTAATAAATAAATAAATAAAACGTAATCAAATAAACATCTTTTGATATATCTCTATATCATATATAATACATATTAAAAAAACGGCGAGGTTAGCTAAGTATAAAAGGAGACGGAAAATCGTGGGCCAAAAATGTAATAACTTGGAATGTAGTCTAAAAAATTTGTCATATTTTTTTATATAAGAATATAAAAAATCACCTCAATCCTCTTTCTGGGACCGGAGAAAAATGAGAAAGTTAGTTTTTGTCGGTATAACGGTGTGATCGATTTAATTAATCGATTACAAGATTATAAAAAGAAAAACATTGCACTAGGTAATTAATGCAAAGTAATTAAATGAGCGATTTATACTTGTTGTATACAAGTGCGGTATACACCGGATTTAATTGCGATTATATACATAAATGAAGAAAAAGTCTATTATTACTTAACAAAGTAATATGATTATCGATTTGAAATCGATTAAAATCGATTGTATTTTTGATGACAGCTTTGACAGTAAGCTGACATGACGTTTGTTCATAGATTATACAATTATTTTTTGGCGCTTGTTGGTTTTTTCTGCTCTACACGTTTTGTGTCTTCGACGCATTTTGAGTGTGTATCTATCGGGCTGTTTTTATATGTTCAACGATCACTGCTATAATATTACGGATTCCAACTCTGCCAGCCTTGTACGACAATTGCTTCTACACTGGACACCGAAGATCGCTCACACGTTTGACTTGAAATTGTTGCATTGGATACTGTTGAAATTATGGATCGCTGTGTGAATTGTGGGATAGCAATTCCATATTCCATATATCATTGATATTCACTTCGATCAATAATAGTACTAGATTACGGATCAGGAACAAAAATAAGACGCTCCAGTGGCCACGTTTGCAGACACGAAAACATCTTCATTTCTTAGAAAAAAGTTTAATAATGTTAACGACTTCAGTTTATTATAAACCTTAATACTTAAACATAAAGTTTAATTACCATTGCAAAATATAGGTATTTAGGTCCTTTCGTCAGAAAAAGAATATTATGGAATAAATTTAAAATGTCACTTGAACATAAAAAGTCATCAGTACAAAAATATTTATTCTAAAATGATACTTAAAGCCTAATTTATAAGGTTAAAAATATTTGTTTAAAATTTCGTGCTTATTGTATTGTGGAACTAGATGTAGTTCTTGGTATTACATTTCAATGTTCAGAACACAGTAAGTATTGAAAGACATAGAGTTGCAGAATATACATATTTGTTTTAGGTTTGTTTTGTATGGTCGCAACTATTTTTGACCGATTCAAAAAAGTAGTAGATAATATTTTACATTGCCGCTATTACAACAAATAGGTGATAAAAAATAAAATTGAATAAAGTAAAAAAATATGAAAGGAAACACGAAACATGTTTTCCACGTATTCTTTATACAGAAGTTATTAAAACAATAATGTAGGTTTAATTAACTTTAAACAGATTCAGTTTGTTATAAAGCTGTCTTTTAGAAGTCATTTTTATATGAGCGGTTTCTTTTTTACAAATATAATGTAATCTTATATCAATGAATTTTTCTATAATCAGTTTAATTTAGGCTTATTTTATGGCTGTGTTTGTTTCCCCCAGAAAACAAATCCTTTTCAGCATATACGCTTAAAATATTTACACATACATATAAAGTTTTTTTAATACTTTTTTTGCATTGATTTGCCACCACCATTGAACAATTCTAGAATTTTTATAAGAGTTCTATATTTCTTCTCCTCTTTCTTTCGCGACAATATATATCCATTGTGCACAGCGACAAGGGGCTACTAGGAAATCTACAAACAAAAATAACATTATAAAATAACAAAACTACTCTATGCATTCCCTGTCCAAGAATAGGTGATGTTTGTTACAATAGTTGGTGCCTTGTTGCAAACATTGGCCAAACAATTACAATATTCGTAAATTGTGTTTTATTTACAATATAATTGTGTTTATTATTTTATGAAAAACACTTAATAATATAAATTTACCAAAAAAAGATATTCCTTCCAAAACCTTGGTGTTACGGTGGTTTTTTACTCAGTTTTTGAACGCGCATTGCAGCGTTTTGACGTCTTAGTGTTGGCTATGATTGGACCATACTAATTTGAAATAAGACCACAAATTTTTATTTGTGGTCTTATTTTTCGGGCCGCTTTTGAAGCGCTAATCGCGAATCTAGTAGTATTATTGATCGAAGGATATTCATTCATAATATGACATTTAAAAGATTATCCAATGGATATAATAAACATTTACTTATGCTTAAATAAGTTATTATTCAGCTCTTTTAAAGAGATTGTAACATAACCTAACTTTTACTAAATCTTGATTAACTCGGCTCTCAGATTGAGAAAACTTTAATAATTTTCAGCAAGGTACTGATAAATCTGAATCTATTAATTCATATTAGTTTCATCATGTTACATTCGGGCCCAAAAATGTATGTAATCGTTTCAGTCTCCTTTACTGGTAGGCTAAACTCAGCTAGCCCAGAAATCGAAATATACAAATACAAAATGCTTAATAGAAAACCTTTGTAAGGAGAGTGTGAACTACTTTAGAAATTATGGGCAGGTACATAATAATATGTATATGATTTGCTTTACATACAAGCAATTGAAACATCGCCTAAACCATACACATTGGACCATACTACCCCATGCATACGCAAGCTTATATTCAATTTAATGAGTATATTTTTTATTCATACATTTGTTGTAATTTGATTTTTTTATTACCTAAACGGGTGGACGAGCTCCCGGCCCACCTGCTGTTAAGTGGTTACCGCAGCCCATAGATATCAATAACGTGAATGCCACCTTGAGATATGAGGTCTAGGTATCAGTTTTTACAGTTCAACGGCTGCTCCACCCTTCAAACCATTTACCCATTACAGCCCCATGGCAATCGTTAAATATACATATATACATATCTATATTTGACGTTCTATAACTGCAAGAATTCTTCCGATACCTAGGGTCTGTTATCCAAAGCGACGGTGAACTGGATCGTACTGTGAGGCACAGAATTGATGCAGGATGGATGAAATGGCGGCAGGTCACGGGCACCATATGTGACTCACACATTCCTCTTCCCCTAAAAGGGAAGATATATAAGACCTTAATAAGGCCTGCCGTCTTGTATGGATCACCTTGTTGGACAACAAAAGTGGCGGATGAAAAGCGATTGCATGCAGCAGAGATGCGAATGTTGCGATGGATGCGTGGAGTAACGAGAATGGATAGAATACGGAATGAATATGTTAGAGGAAGTCTGAAAGTGGCACCTGTGACAGAGAAGCTGAGGAGTGCGCGTTTGGGATGGTATGGACATGTGATGAGACGAAATGAAAATGAGGTAGGTAAGAGAGTGTTAACTATGAATGTGGAAGGATATAGAGGAAGAGGTAGACCTAAGAAGAAATGGATAGATTGTGTGAAGACGATATGGGTAAGAGGGGAGTGAACGAAGAAATGGTATATGATAGAAGAGTATGGAAGGAGAAAACATATTGTGCCGACCCCAGGTGACTGGGAGAAGGGCAGGATAATGATGATGTATTAAAAAGACATACAGTTAAATAAAATTTTATGTTCTGTTTAAAAAGCGATTTTCTTTCTTTTTCCTTTCTTCAGTAGCTATTAATGTGTTTCCTTGTCGCCAATGTTGTTTTGCAAATAGTTTTTTTCATTTGTCGATAACAAAACAAACAAGAAACTTTATATATAAAATCAAATCTAAATCTTTATGTGTTAGTCGTTATGGTCCAATTTCTATCACTGAGTGTAAACTTTAGTTTAGGCTAAAAAGGCATGATCAATCAGACATAAAAAAGACAAAAAAAATATTGATACAAGAATAGTGCTAACGGCTTAGTTTTGATAATTTATATTATAGTATTGTGTTGCGTAAAATCTTCATATAAAGGCGATTTGTGTTCTTTATAGACTAAAACGGCTGAACTGATTTCGATTAAATTTTCAGGAAATCTTCAACTTGGCCTAGCATCTGATCCTGTGGGATTCGGTAACGATTATTTCAAAGTCAAATCATAGATCGGCCAACAAAGCGTGCTGGGTTTGACTAGTTATTCTCACAGCATTCGTCCGGGCCGTAACGTACTCAATCTTTGATTTCAGGTACAATAACATACGAAATTATTACGACACATAGAGGTGTCAAGCTTCTGATGATCGACCAGTACACATTCAGCAGGCCATGTAAAAAGGCTCGGAGTAACACTTGGACTTGCTCGGGTAGAACATCGCAAGCCTGCCAAGCGAAACTCATTATCCACGGCGACACTCTTAAGGCATGGAACCTAACGCACAATCATCCACCTCCCTATTATGTGAAAACGAATGAAGGTTTTTATTATAGATCGAAAATCATTTCATAATATGCCTACTTTGGAATCTTATTTATTACAAGAAAAGACGTCAAGTTTCTTAATCCTAGGGAGGAACATTCTGATAAAATTTGAGATTATAAAAAATAATTAATTAAAATCATTGATTGGAAAAGTGCAGGTTTCATATGTACATATGTGTACATAGAATTATTGAGATTTTATTAAAACTAGACGATGATCGAGCTTTGCTCGGTTTTTTTTTTGATAAATTGTGTTTTTTAGAAATAATATTTAAATACGAATTACCTATTTATAAAATGATGAAATATTCCAAGATCCTTTAGGACACAAATAATATAAATAAACAATTCATTTTCTTGGTCTAACCTTAAACCAAACATTGCATTCAATTATGAAAAATAGTATTATTATTCGCCAATAGATGTCGGGAAGAGTCATAAAGTTGATTATTGAAAACACGAATAAAACAACATTTTCTGAAAATAAATCGTAACTATCGATACTAATCGATTATATCTATATATATAATCGAATTGCTCGTTTAAAGGTATAAGATTACCATTTAAATATTAGCAATTAAAACAAATAAAAATTGTAAATAATTATGAACACACACAAATGAGTATAAATTCTGGTCACTGTAGTAGTCTAAATTTCCGTTTGGATTCGGATTGCTCGACTTGCAGTCCGATCCAGTGCTGTATAATTGGGCAGTCCAGATCCATTCTCCGGGCAAGCTTAAAATAAGCTTTCACCGAAAATGGTTTAAGTAAGATTGTTTAAATTAATTATTTTTTAAGAAACGGGTCAAATGCTATTTCCAATACAGGCATTTTAACAAATCTCCAGTCTTTTATTCCTAATACGAATTATTCCTAAGCCTGGCGGATGTATTTATAGAGGGTAATAATGAATGAGGGTAATAATATTTGAGTATAAGTACTCAAATATACATGAGGGGATTTTACATATTTGCATTAAAAAAACTATTTTCACTTCAGGCGAAATAACATACGAAATTATAAACACAAACAGTGAGTGTTTGTGGTGGTTTTTCATAATTGCATTAAAAAAATAAGGATGAATTAACCTGTTTTTTTTGTTTCTTTTTTATTTCAGGCGAAATAAAATACGAAGTTATAAAGACTAATAGAGGCGTCAACCTTTTGATGATCAATAGCTATACTTTCACGAAAAACTGCAGATACGGTTATACGTGGACTTGTTCCCAGAGAATGTCGCAAACCTGCAAAGCGAAGCTGGTCATCCACGGCGATTCCATAAAATCGCATCACTTATCCCATAACCATCCGCCTCCTCGTTATATGAAAACGTCTGATGGTATTTTTATTAAGATAACGTAGTAACGTCAAAGTTTGGTATCGGTGCTGAAGCATGAAGCTAGTTTGTTGAAGCTAGTTGAAGCTAGCTTTTTGAAGTGAAACTTCTAATGCAATTTCCAGGAAGGTTGCGTTAAACATTTAACGCTACCATACTAGAAAGAGACAGAGCGAGAGCGAATGCATGGCATTCGAACGCATGCGCGTAGTATACCTGTTAAAGCCCGGTTCCGACGGTATATCTAACCGCGTTATTAAACTTCTACCCATCCAACTCATCGTGATGTTGGCATCTATTTTCAATGCCTCTATAGCTAACTGTATCTTTCCCGCGGTGTGGAAAGAAACGAACGTTATCGGCATACACAAACCCGGTAAACCAAAAAATAATCCGATGAGTTACCGCCCGATTAGCCTCCTCATGTCTCTGGGCAAACTGTATGAGCGTCTGCTCTATAAACGCCTCAGAGACTTCGTCTCATCAAAGGGCATTCTCATCGATGAACAATTCGGATTCCGTGCAAATCACTCATGCGTACAACAGGTGCACCGCCTCACGGAGCACATTCTCGTAGGACTTAACTGACCAAAACCGATCTACACGGGAGCCCTCTTCTTCGTCGTTGCAAAAGAGTTCGACAAAGTCTGGCACAACGGTTTGATTTTTAAACTTTTCAACATGGGCGTACCGGACAGTCTCGTGCTCATCATATGAGACTTCTTGTGTAACCGCTCTTTTCGATATCAAGTAGAGGGAACCCGCTCCTCCCCGCGACCACTCACGGCTGGAGTCCCGCAAGGCTCCGTTCTTTCTCCGCTCCTATTTAGTTTATTTGTCAATGATATTCCCCGGTTGCCGCCGACCCAGCTAGCATTATTCGCTGACGACACAATCGTTTACTACTCAAGTAGAAACAAGTCCGTAATCGCGAGTAAGCTCCAGAGTGCAGCGTTAACCCTCGGACAGTGGTTCCGAAAATGGCACAAAGACATCAACCCAGCGAAAAGCACAGCAGTGTTATTTGAAAGGGGAAACTCACCGCTTATTTCCTCCCACATTAGGAGGAGAAATATCACACCCCCGATCACCCTCTTCGGCCAACCTATACCCTGGGCCAGGAAGATCAAGTACCTGGGAGTCACCCTGGATGCATCCATGACATTCCGCCCGCATATAAAAACAGTCCATGACCGTGCCGCATTTATTCTCGGCAGACTCTATCCCATGATCTGTAAGCGGAGTAAAATGTCCCTTCGGAACAAGGTGACACTTTACAAAACTTGCATAAGGCCCGTCATGACTTACGCGAGTGTGGTGTTTGCTCACGCGGCCCGCACACACATAGACACCCTCCAATCCCTACAATCCTGCTTTTGCAGGTTAGCCGTCGGGGCTCCGTGGTTCGTGAGGAACGTCGACCTACACGACGACCTGGGCCTCGAATCGATCCGTTACTTGGATAAGGCTATGCGTCATGATAATCGTCTTACCGTTGCCGCCGCTGATTACTCCCCGAATCCTGATCACGCAGGAGCAAGTCACCGTCGTCGCCCTAGACACGTCCTTACGGATCCATCAGATCCAATAACTCTTACATTAGATACCTTCAGCTCTAACACTAGGAGCAGGCTGAGGAACCCCGGTAACCGTACTCGTAGAACTCGACAAAGAGGTCGACGTGCAACCTAACCCATGCATCAGCCCGCTGAGTTTCTCGCCGGGTCTTCTCAGTGGGTCGCGATTCAGATCCGGTAGTAGATTCATTCGCGAAGCAATTGCTCTTGAGTTGTTAGGTCTCCTTCGGAGGCGCTCGGGCAGTTGTTAGCAAATCCCACCCCTCCTGGCTGAGCCTTTGCTCGCCCACCTGTCCTGGTGAAGCTGGAAAGGCCTCCGGGCCACCAGTAACATTTCAATCATAAAAAAAAACCTGTTAAAGGTCAGCGCGAGCGTGACGAGTAGCGTCCAATATTTTGATGAAGTATTTAAAAATATATATATGTATTTCTCTTTCTATCTATAATTTAAAATATATATAATATAAATGTTGAAGATGTCGCATCTCTTATACACAGCATTCCCTATTACAAGAGCAATCTGATTTAAGGATGAATAATAATTAAAACCACAATACTACACATCGAAAAGAAGTTTCACTTCATTCACATGCACCAAGTTGCACGCGCACCGTTTTTTTGTTTGTTAAAAATACTAATTGTAGACTACAGTGCTATAGTATAGTTATGGAATCTTATTAGTAGAGTTTTAGAATAGCGTTATAAATTGTAATGAATTCGTGAAGGCAGAAAAGGATAAGACATGTAGATCTGGCCCACGAGACTATAACTACCTAGTCAGGTCATAAATTCTGTCACATGTTTAATGTAAAATAATTAAAACAAGTTTATTCATTATGTAACCATTCATATACCAAAATGAACTTAACAAAACATAGATTCTTATGACACTAAAGTTTATTCAAAATGACCTCCGTGATTTTGAATACAGGCCTTCAATCTGCGCGGCCAGTCGTCTATCGCAGCACGAACGAGGTCCATGTCAATATCGGCGGCTGCCTTAATCAAGGATGTCTTGAGTGACTCCAAATTGGGATGAGGCTTTGAGCACGCCTTTTCCTCCAAGTGTTGCCATATCTTGTAATCTAACGGATTCAAATCTGGACTGGAGGAAGGCCGGTCTTCGTGCTGGATGAAGTCGATTTCACGCGCCGCCAGCCAGTCTTGTGTGCTCTTCGCTCTATGAGCTGGCGCCGAATCTTGTTGGAATACCCAGTGCCTGTTATTGAACATGGTATGAGAAACAGGTTCCACAAGGTTCGTCAGGACTGTATTTTGATACACATCTGCATTCGTTTTTACAACTTTCTCACAAAAATGTACCTCTGTTAAGCCCCAATAAGAAACTCCCAACCATACCATGAGCGAGGATGGAAAATGACCTCGTTGGACACGCGGAATACGGTTGCTCGCTTCTTCACTACTGTGTGCGTACACCTTATCATTTTGTTTGTTGTAGCTCTCTTCTACGGTTAAATTTTTTCATCCGAAAAAAGAATTTCCCGATATTTTTTTCCCGCGTACCGCTTCAGCAAAGCGCGGCATCTCTTCAGTCTCAGGTCAGTAGACGAGCATTCAAACGATGTCCTGTTTTTCTTCGATATGCCCGAAGCCCTAAGTCTTCATTTAACACCCTTTTCACCGTGGTTATGCTTAACCCCATCTGAAGGGCCAACAGTTTCTGCTTACGTTTGGGATTTCTTTGAATTCGCGCCTTCACAGCTTTTATCACTGCTGGAGTCCTAACAGACCGAGGGCGACCACTTCTTGACCTGTCATCTACACTAGAGTCTTCATTGTATCGTTTGATGGTACGATAAACGAATCTTTTGGTTATATTCAAATTTTTCAGTATGTTAAAAATTTGAATTGGCGCGTAACCGCAACGATGCAACGCAATAACTGCAACACGATCTTCTTTAAGCGTCCACTCCATATTTAAAAATGAGTAAAATTCTAAAAGTATACATTTTTATTTTCATGAACAATTCGAAATTCGAATTCAATAAACTTTTTTGTGGCCAGCATTCTAAAAGAAAAGTTTTTACTGTGTGACAATACTTATGACCTGACTAGTTATTTAGCGTGTTCTTTCAACTGTCATTATTTGGATAGTTATGTCGATGCACGATAGGAATACTTTGCTTTGTATCAATGACATAAGAAGATTTCTGTGGTTGGGTTAAAGGTCTGGGGCAGGGAGCGATCATTCTTAATACATTACGCATCCCAAGAAGGTTTCTCGGTTTGTGCCGTGAAGAACATCACCAGCGACAAAATTTTAAACTATTTAAAAAAAATGTATTCATGAATACCTCCTTTTATATTTATTTTAATATTGAATAATTGGATAAATAAATATATTGAAAAAAAAAGTTATAGCCTTTTATTTAGATATGTTACTACACACATACAAGAAACATACACATAAAAGATTAGATTTTCGAATTGTCTAGTTTTGTTTGTTTTGCTTATTTACTGTAGATACGTTGACTAGTCGGAAAAGGCCTTATACGAATTTCTCCATTAATTTCTTTCTCGAGGCAATATGTTTCCGATCATTCCTAACTCCTAGTCTAAACGGAGCACCGAGTACGCAGATCTAAGAAACGATCATAGAAATTCAGACTATTACTAGTTTAAAAAAAAGAGAAAGTTATATTTTGTCATTGAAGGGACTTAAGGGACACTACCCCACCTACCACCCTACCTATTTCCGTGAAATTTACTGGTGGCAGGACGTCTTGTGAGTACCACCATCCTGCCAATTTCTGCCGTGAAGCAGTAATGCGTTTCGGTTTGACGGGTGGGGCAGCCGTTGTACTGTAAAAACTGCGATCTTAGAACTAATATCTCAAGGTATGTGGCGGCATTTACGTTGTAGATGCTTATGGGCTCTGGTGACTATTTAACATCAGATGGGCCGTGAGTTTGTCCACACACCTAAGCGATAAAAAAAAACTGTTAGGAATATAATTCGTAGATAGCGTGATACAATACAGTGCTGTAATCTTCGATTTCAGGTGTAATAAAATTCGAAGTTATCAAGACAAATAGAGGTCACAGTCTTCTAATGATCAACAGTTATACGTTCAACCAGCCTTCCAAAACTGCCAACACCTGGACCTGCTCGAGCAGGACGTCGGTGCAGGCTTGCAAAGCGAGAGTCATAAAGGACGGTAATACCATAAAATCGCATTTCTTGTACCACAATCACGCTCCTCCGATTTACAAGAGAACGGCTAGTGGTGTTTTTATCAAAATCTCGTAGGTTTTCTTCTATAGGGAATTGTGGGTTTAGTTGTCGATTTTGTACGTGGGCGAGTGAAGGCTGTCGCCCCTTGAGATGTGAGGTGGGAGTTTGTCATTCAAAGTAATTAGCATGTCTTTGAAACTTGCATTGCAAGATTGCTTTGCGGCAGAAATAGGCGGGTTCGTTTTTCTAGTACGATATTTTGCCTTCGGTAATTACTACTTACTTTACTGGTGGTAGGACCTCTTGTGAGTCCGCGCGGGTAGATACCACCACCCTGCCTATTTCTGCCGTGAAGCAGTAATGCGTTTCTGTTTGAAGGGTGGGGCAGCCGTTGTAACTATACTGAGATCTTAGAACTTATATCTCAAGGTGGGTGGCGCATTTACGTTGTAGATGTCTATGGGCTCCAGTAACCACTTTACACCAGGTGGGCTCGCCCACCCATCTAAGCAAAAAAAAAAAAACACCCTATCTTCATGTTATTATAAAATAGCTTCGTTCCATAAATTAACGATAAAAAATTTAAATAATAGTATAATGTCTTAAAAAATAATTGTCTTTGCAATATTTGTATATTTAACGTAGTTCCATAAAGTAACGGTAAAAAATTTAACAATTAATATAGTGTTTAAGAAAAAAATCCTTGCAATATTTATCTGCCTAAGTTAATTTTGATTCACGATTATATAAAATTTCAAATTAAACAAATATTACATAAATACACAGATAAATAATTATGAATCATTTAAGTTAGAAACGTACAGAGTACCTACAAGAAAGCTTTATTTATTTATTGTTACAGTGAAAGACATGAACTGTGGAGTGCTTTTCATTTTATTAATGTTCTTATGAATGCATAATAAACCATTTAAAAAAAACTGCGGATATTTTACTGCCCATTCCAAGAATATTTATTCATTGTAATGTTAACGCTACGGATATAGCGTTACACAAATTCGATTTTTTCACCAACAAATGCGTTTAAGTAAACGGCATTGTGTGAACGCACTAAGGCTTGAATTACAGAATCTAAATGAGCTAAAATAAATTTCACACTGTCATTGTTGTAGTCCTAGGGTACCCCGCTGGTACATAGGGCCCTCACAAGTTGTCTCCACTTTACCCTGTTTTGCGCTTGCTCCTTGACATCACTCCAGGTCACGTTGGCAGTTCTCATCTCACTCTCTACGGTGCGTCGCCAAGTGTGTATAGGGCGACCAGGTCTTCTCCTGCCAAGCGGTTGCCACTCAAACGCGATTGATGCTGCGTTGACTCCGCTGCGCCGTAGAGTGTGTCCTATCCAACGCCATTTCCGATGAGCAATGTCTTGCGCGATGGGATTTTGGTCACATTTAGTCACTGTCATGTACACACAATACTTAATACACCTTAATACTCAGCAATTAGTTAATTAATTAAATGCTCGAAAACCCAAGCAAACACCCACTCATCGTTTTGTTTGTGTTTGTTTTTATTTTATATTTTAAATACATTAATAAAATTAACAATATTTTATACTTCACGGAAGGTGTGGGGTAGTGTGAGCCCGCATAATTTGCTACCACAAGCCTACTTCTGCCGCGATGCTATCATGCGTAGCAATCTGAAAAGCAATAACTACAATGGTAGATTCCAGAATGAGTATATGAAATAGAATGAGTTTGCTTTTTCGTAATTTAAAATTAAAAGATGAGTGTAAATGCCATCCAATCAATAAAAAAACCTTAAATAATATCTCTGCAAATCACGTAAAAATAAATAATATCACAGAACCCTATTAATATATTTTAAATAGACTATCTACTCATTGCGTCTTATCTATGTTTTTTATCTAATACGATCAATCCATTAAAGCTCTTTTTTTTTAATATTATTTTTACATTTTTTTTCTTACATCAGCGCACTCTTCTAACGTTTTGTTAATTTAATTGGTTTATTAAATTTGACAATTTGTTGTTAAATATATTGTAGTTGACTTTATTTAGCTTTTATATAAAATACAATTACTTACCTTTAGTTGCGTTATAAAAAAATGATCAAGGGACTATACACCTATCTTATTGATTACCACCCATGCTTTGTGATGTATTTATTATCAGAGATGACGACAACGAATAAAATATGCATCCCGAATACTTTTCTTCGGTTTATGCTAATCGCAGACATAGTTACAACTACTTACAACTATTAGGCCAAGCTCAAGAAACTTAAGTAGTTATGAAAAAAGAATAAAATAGTTTGTAGTTTTAACTACTTGGAACTGATCTTTTTTTTTTCATAAAATCTCATCATATTTTTAACTATTTTCTAAAATAAATACACGACTGAGTTCTAATCAATTTTCTTTATAATTTCAGCTGAAATCAAGTATGAAATAATAAAAACGAATAGAGGCGTCCATCTTCTAATGATAGACAGTTACACGTTCAACAAAACCTCAAGAATGGCTAACACTTGGACTTGCTCAAGTCGAATGTCGCAGTGCTGTAAAGCTAAACTCATTATTCACGGGGACACCATAAAGTCATGTTTCTTAGGCCACAACCACCCTCCTCCGCATTATATGAAAACGGCTAATGGCGTTTATATCAAAGTAGTGTGAGGTTAACGCCAAAAGCACAAATGACCAGTTTCTTAGGCACGACCCAATCTGTTTATAGAATAAAAATCGTATCAATAGTTTTTAATATACAAGATTATTATATTTTATTAAATGTTATAAAATAGCGGGTAATGTACAAGAGACAACGGGCCATCAATCAGTCTAAAATTCAGGAGTACCTTTGGATTAACAAAACATTATTATAGAAGCTTCTAAAATTCTGTACAAATTAATTAATATACAGCTGTTTATTTATTTACTTAAGAGTGAACGTTATTTACTGGCATTAGGAGCCTTTTATTAGCTTGCTTTAGTGTTATGTTTGGTAGTTTTCCAATTACAGTATAAGAGCGCATTATGCGGCATAATGCTCAACGTTGAATGTTCCAACTACAGCAACGCTGCGCACAATCGAGCACTCTCAAAAGTACTGCTCTCGCGTGATGCGTGCAATCGATACCGACTCAGTGACAGAAAATTGACAAGTGTTTTTTCTTTAAGTTGGCATTGATCGAAATTTTGTTTATATTATCGTTAGTAATATTATTTAATGTTGAAAAAATTGTAAGGCTTTCGTTTCGTCGTAGTTTCTTAGAAATATCAATGTTAATTAAAACTGTGCTAACTTAGCGCACTCTGCTGATGCATTTGAAAACTAAATCACGTTCCAATTAAGCTTCAGCATAATTCGGCATTGTGCGTCACTGAGTCGCATTATGCTCTGTAATTGGAAAACTACCTTTGTGTGTAACGAAATATTTCAATTCATTTACTCTGACTTCAAAACGTCCGATTAACTTGAAAATTTACTATCGCATTAACGACAGATGATTACAAATACAATAATTTTTTAACATCTCTCTAATATACTATAGCGAGATCAGTATAAGTAGGTAAAAATTTTTTTTTAGTTTTTTATTAATATTTAAGGGTATTTTTGTTTAAAAAATCGATTTATTAGTGATGAAGCATCTTCAATATGTTTGCGGATGGATGGTCACTGGAAATCAAATTAAACTACAATGATACAGCCATAGAAATATGACTTGTTAATTAATGGATAAAGATTGAAAATATTCAAGCGAGTTTATGAAGCGTTTTTAATATTTTTCAAAGATATTTAATAAATAAAAATCTATACGCCATGTTGGTATTAAATTATCTCGCAACTTGAACAAATAATTTATTCACCACGAACTTCTATTACGAAGTAAATCACTGTTCGATTTGGAAATCTATTACGAATATGCATTATGGATGTTGTTACGGACGATATCTTTCAAAAGCACTTTTTTCTGTCATTGTGTGTATCTGGAGATTATTTTAAGTAACCGTCTTTTGATTTCAAAGAAAGTTTAGTTTTTTTATATATAAATTATTCGTATTCCTACACTAATAATATTTATATATTTTTTTAAATTTAGATTTCGGACATGTATAGGTTTAGTTAATATGACTAACCTAAAAGTGAAAGTAATAGCTGATAAGTGAATAAACATAGAGTATTTTTTGTCTTCAAACAAAACTTTCTTCCATTTTTATAATACACTAATTGTATATTGAACTCTGAGCTAAATACCTAAATGTTTTTTTTTGTATATATTTTATATGCCTATCAATTAAATGACTGGACTTCATTTACATCTGATTTTTAATTCTGTAATAAAAGACCGAGAGACGAGCTTACAATTTAGTGTACGTAGTTGCGTGTAATAAAAATCAAACTCGCAAAATTATAATTTGCGTAATTACTGGTGGTAGGACCACGCGTGAGTCCGCGCGGTTGGGTACCGCCACTCTGCCTATTTACGCCGTGAAGCAGTAATGCGTTTCGGCTTGAAGGGTGGGGCAGCCGTTGTAACTATACTGAGACCTTAGAACTCATATGGGTGGGTGGCGGCATTTACATTGTAGATGTCTATGGGCTCCAGTAACCACTTAAGACCAGGTGGGCTGTGAGCTCGTCCACCCATGTAAGCAATAAAAAAAAAACAGGATTTGTTTCCGTCTATAAATAAATCGCATATTTTGTAAATATTTCTAAAAGTTTCTGCAAAACCCGAGCGATATCTAACCGATTTAACTTTTCATTTCAGCTGAAATAAAATACGAAATCATAAAGACAAATACAAACTTATATCTTCTAATGATCGATGATTACACATTCAACAGAACCGTGAGCGTGGCTGACACTCACACTTGGACTTGTTCTAGTCGAATGACGGATTATTGTAAGGCCAAACTACTAATCCAGGGTACTAATGTGAAAACGTGTTTCTTGGGCCACAACCATCCGCCTCCTCGATATTTGAAAACCTATAATGGTGTCTACGTCAAAATGGGATGAAATCAAAAGTAAAAATTTTTGGCTAATCGTTTGACTTGAACCCAAATATTAGAAGAGTTTTTCGTAAAAGTTTACTAGATGATGACCCCCCCCCACCCATTTTATAATAATTCCAGTAATTTTCAATTCCTAATTAACACTAAAATATATCGCAAAAGTTAATATTTTAAATTTTACACTGCCTTAGAACATAATCAGTTTTTTTCTTTTCCTGTACATTTTACATTTTCAGAGATGTGCCCTTTTCGAAATTGCATATTCAATTAAATTAAACTAGACGATGATTTTTTTTTGATAACGCCATCTTGTTGTGTCTTTAAAGCGGTTAGTTGCCCTCAATTAAGAAAAATAGTATTATTATTCGCCAATAGATATCAGGAAGAGTTGATTATTGAAAACACGAATAAAACAACATTTTCTGAAAATAAATCGTAGCTAGATCGATTTATCGTCCCCGAAATCCCCGTATACTAAATTTTATGAAAATCGTTGGAGCCGTTTCTGAGATTCAGATTATATACATATATATTAATATAGAAGAATTGCTCGTTTAAAGGTATAAGATATGTGTTCTTAGTTTTAGTCAAGATTTTTAGATTAAATTAGTACGCTTTGAACTAAACGGGAATGGGGATGTAAACTAGTTGAAAATGAAATAAAAATATTTTTGATGGTTTAATCGCGCGTTTTTTTTAAAATATTATTTCCGATGTTTAGAAAATTTTAGTTTAAGTGGTTACGGTGTACATCACAGGTAATATTCGTTAATGTTTGAACATTTTGCCAACTACAGTCTATAGTTTTAATTTAGAAAAATCCTAGACTTTTACGTTTCATTTCACACAGAATAAGCTAAATAGTATATTGAGGTTTGGCTGTTTGTTTGACTTGGTTATTTATCGTCACGATAAGAATATCCCAGTTTGAATATTTGGATATCATCAAAGTTCTCGGCGCCACTGTCCACTAATACCAACTAATAAAAAGTCAACTAATAAAAAATGTGAAAATTCAAAATGCGTAGTGTTTTATTTGAAAATTATTCTCAACAAGTAAGCACGTAACTAAAAACATCAACTTCAGTACCAACATATTTCCACCTCTATTTTAACTCTGATGAAGCATAACGCTCCTATTGACAACGAACCGTCTGATAGCCAAGTTTGTTTGTGTGTTTGCAGCGAGCGGAAGCTGACTATTAAAAAACTGTTAGATTATATAGAATTTGTTAAGACACATGTTTCGATTACAGTCTCTGAGGGCTGAAGCGCATAAATTTTACTTAAACAATTATATTATTTAATTTTCAATATGTTTAAAAAGGTAATATACTCGCATATGTACATTCAAGTTCATATAACGAATGATCGCATTGTTGGTTTTTTTTTATTGCCTTGCTGGAGTAGGTTAAATGTGGAATTATCATTTACTATCATATTGAAAAAATTAAAAATATGTATTCTCGTAAGAGGAGAAGCTACAAGCTGGTCTGAATTCAAGTTAGAAAAATTCAATAGGAAATATACTACTATACGATTGCTTTATCAGACAATGTCGCCGTCAGCGTTCACTTATCAAGCATGTTATTGTCCACAGGTCCGTTGACGTTCGAAATAATACCGACAGCACGTGGTGGTCACTTAATAATGGTGAAGAATTACACATTTTCAAAGCTATCGAAAGTATCGAAGACGTGGTTCTGTTCGAGCAGACTCTCGAAGGATTGCAAAGCGCGAATCGTTTTCAACAAACAAAATTCGGTATGCTCGTACGATTTGAGTCATAATCATTCGCCACCCGAATATATTCGGACGAATAATGGCTTGTTTGTCAAAGTACGGGCAGGTAGCTAATGTTAGTGCTAAATATTAGCATATCGACGCTTGAAAGGCCAACATGACTAAGCGACAATAACTGCTTTGTACATAAATGATAGGCAATAACCATATTCGATGCGCAAAAAAAATATATTTCTAGGTCTATTAAAATCATTTCAATCCTACAGTTACTAGCTAGATTCTACTAAAGCTAGATTCGTTAAAATAAATTTTGTTTTCAGGTATTTCAACTTTAAATTAGTATACTGTAAAATTCACGCATTGTCGCTTAGTCACGTTTGCATTTCAATATATAAGTCGTCGTGGCCTAAAGGATAATACGTCCGGTGCATTCGTGTTGAGCGATGCACCGGTCTTTCGAATCCCAGGCGGGTACCACTTTTTCTAATGAAATACGTACTCAGCAAATATTCTCGATTGACTTCCACGGTGAAGGGACAACATCGTGTAATACAAATCAAACCCGCAAAATTATAATTTGCGTAATTACTGGTGGTAGGACCTCTTGTGAGTCCGCGCGGGCAGGTACCACCACCCTGCCTGTTTCTGCCGTGAAGCAGTAATGCGGTTCGGTTTGAAGGGTGAGGCAGCCGTTGTAACTATACTTGAGATCTTAGAACTTATATCTCAAGGTGGGTGGCGCATTTACGCTATAGATGTGTATGGGCTCCAGTAACCACTTAACACCAGATGGGCTGTGAGCTCGTCCACCCATCTAAGCAATAAAAAAAATATATATATCGTTACGATCGAAACATATCGTTTGGGAAAGGGCTTACAGATACTTTTGGTAGTCTTGTTAGACCTTCTTACTAACCAAAAGGTGTAGTATGTTATGGCTATGTCGCTGTAACCGGTGCACGCACCTTACAGTTCCCCATCCCCCCCAAAAACCCCAACCTTGCTTTATCTCACCCCTACCCAGCGTGGCAGGGAGATCACGCCCGGGCAGGGTTAGTCCCGAGACCCGTACCGTGCACGCGTTAGGGGGTATGATGACGTATAGTATGGTGTAGTATTTGAAGTATGCGTTCATTTAAAATATGGTAAAAAATCCATAATATTATATTGTTCTGTGCCGCGCTCGATAGTGATGTTAATACTGTATTAGAATTAGAACATAAAATGAGAATTATTATAAGTTAGTATAAGAGAAATTATTATTAGTTTTAAATGAATATGGCGTTATTTAATTTTTTCTTTTAATTATTCAAATTTTAAACTATATCTGCATAGTATTATAGAAAAAATATATAACATAGTTTTTAAGTACTTCCACTAAATTTATGGTTTTAAATATTCTAAAATAGTCTAAGTCTACTCGTATAAGCTCTCCGTAAAATTTTGTTTCTAATAATATAATGAGAAATTAAATGCTATACAAAATTAAAGGTTATATTGATGTTGTTCATAATTACTTTAGTGTGTTTTATAGTAAAATTTGAATACTGAAATCATAATGTAATTCATCCAAAACATATTTTATATACAACTTTATGTTTATTGATAGATGCCGTCATATGTTCCAATGAACGTACAAATTTAAAACCACAAACAAAATGACAAGTTATTGATTAACTATTATATAATTCAGTCGTGAGCTGATACACGTGTGCATAAAGTATTAATATATATAGTATTTTTTCTTTATCACTGAAAAATATTCCTGATGTAAATATATGACATGAAAGCCAATAGTTAAATATGAAGAAAATGTTTTATATAAAGTCAATGAGATAGAAATATCCAGGGTCCATTGAAATCGTTTACAAAACAAAGGGACTTATATACTGGGTGTTAGGAGACTGGTTCTGAAAACTAAAACAAACGATAGTACTAATGACACCTTGATGATGGGACAAAAAAAATTGATCCTGATTTAAAAAAAAACATATTTTTAAAACGTTTTATTAGCATTATTTACGCTCCATTATGTTAGTACAGCTAAATAAAACGATAGCTTCATAAAAAATAAATTACTTTACTAAAAAAAAAAACAGTAATGAAACACAAAATCAAAAACAGCTGATGCTCGGATCAATGCACGGGCGTGGCGCGGTGCGGTGCGGTGCAGACTCGCGCGATCACAGAAATACTTATTTACAACATTTGTCTAAATACCTCCATCATCAAAAGTATCGTCTGTCTTCGTTTTCGGAAGCGGTCTCCTAACACTCAATATATATATATACACCACCACAGTAAAATAATTATGATGTTATTTGATGAAATAATAATAATGATTGATTTGAATTTGGTGGAAATATTTTCAGTGATTTGAATGTGTCATTAAGTTTTTTTTTTTGTTGTGTTTTATTTGTTAAGTTTCATAATTTTTAAAACAGTATTTTGGTGTTTTTATAATTTACTTTAATATGTGCGTTTTATTATAAGTTTTCTGTCCTGTATAATGTTTGTTCTTTTAATTTAAGTTTACTGGAAAAAATCAAGTCCGAGTTAAGCTCGCTCTTTATATTTATCATTTTGACTTTTTTTATAAACAATAAGTAACACGATTGTAAACTGCACAATTTCTAAAATTTTTTTTTAGCACGCAATGTAACACAATAAAAATTTAATGACGCGTGGGATCACTGGTGGTCGGGAAACAGCGAGCAGCTGCCACCTACGCTGTACATTGCTGTTTTTCTAAATACATACTGTCCATTATTATAACTACGGGTGATTGAACTACAATTGACGCTTAGTCTAATAGTAAAAGTACTTATCGACGCTTGAAAGGCAAACGTGACTAAGCGACAATAACTGCTTTGTACATAAATGATAGGCAATAACCATATTCGATGCGCAAAAAATATATATTTCTAGGTCTATTAAAATAATTTCAATCCTACAGCTACTAGCTAGACTCCACTACAGCTATATTCGTTAAATAAATTTTGTTTTCAGGTATTTCAACTTTAAATTAGTCTACTGTAAAGTCACGTTTGCCTTTCAAGCGACGATATTATGTTTAAAAATAACCCGTTATTAAATATATTTAATAAAACATCTGTAATTTTATGTTGTTCTTTATTGAAGTATACCCCCAGTACAGTAAATATTTCTTGCGAACTGCTGGTTATTGTGAGGTGGATGTGGTGATCGTAGGACTTCTTACCTCACGTTAAATCCTTACAATTGAGAAAGAAATTTATCACTAAAACAATAAACAGAGGAAAAAGCTAATGTGTTAATCCAAAGAACCTAAATGAATGATATTTGACTTTTTTCTTTTTCTACCCACAAAGATATATTAACATGTTACACATTACAGTGTACAATAGCTAAATATAAATCTGCATATTTGTACGTAATACATGTCTTATGATAGTGAAATATTTATTTAAATTTTATTTTTCATACTAATATATCTCTTCGTTGAACATTCTGAGATTTCCAATACAGATAAAACAATAGCCTCCGAACAATAGCATGCGCTACGAACAACCGATTTCAAAGGTCGTAGTGTGAATATTTCCCAGCAAGGTTCTGGGCAAGGATTTGTCTGGAGCGCAGTGGTTGAAATTTACTAATGATACTGTTCAGATTTCATCCTAATTATGACTAATATTCTCAGCAACAAGTCTGTCATTCACAAAATTACCTTTGATATATCATGTGGTTACGATCAAAACTATATTTAGTGTGTATATTAGACAATCTTGAACTTAGGCAGTAACATTGGCAACGGTTAGAAACTTCACTGCGTCGTGGTCATCCATTTATGCAGTCAATATAAAAGTGCATCCAAATTTTTCAAACTTAGTACCATTTTCTCGTCATTTTTTCAACAGATTGAAAGTGAAAATTGTAAAGCATATTTATTAGTAATTGAAGACATGAGCGGATGAAGGGGTTAAGTATACCATTTTTAAGATTTTTGAGTTTTGAGTTTTTACTTTGAATGAAGGTGCTATGTTATGATATGCTATTTTTAGAAATTGCTTGTGATGAAGGAGTTATGTACGAAGGATAATTATAAATAGACATGCTTTAACAAAAACCGACTTCAAATGGAAAAAAATATATTCCAAAACAAATGAATATACACTAAAAACAATAATCCATGAAATCGGTTGGCGTGATATTGAGTTAATGCGTTATTCATCTATTTGTCGCGCGCGTACTTAATGCAAATTTAAGACTTATATGGTTTTCTCATGGACACCATTATCAGAACTGGACTAAATTGAAAGAAGACCACACGGGAAGCGTCAGCTTTCTAATAAAAAAAGAATCATCAAAATCGATTCACCCAGTCAAAAGTTATGAGGTAACAAACATTAAAAAAAAAACATATAGTCTAATTGAGAACCTCCTCCTTTTTTGAAGTCGGTTAAAAACACAGTCGAATTGAGAACCTCCTTCATTTTTAAAGTCGGTTAAAAAGTACAAGTAACAAAAGTTTGATGTCCGTTTTCTCAAAATTAACAAATTGTATTTTTTTTATTGCTTAGATGGGTGGACGAGCTCACAGCCCACCTGGTGTTAAGTGATTACTGGAGCCCATAGACATCCACAACGTAAATGCGCCACCCAAATTGAGATATAAGTTCTAAGGTCTCAAGTATAGTTACAACGGCTGCCCCACCCTTCAAACGGAAACGCATTACTGCTTCACGGCAGAAATAGGCAGGGTGGTGGGGTACCCACCCGCGCGGACTCACAAGAGGTCCCCCCACCAGTAAAAAATCATCAACTTAAGCCTTCGTCAAACAGAACGCGTACTTAGCGCGCGTCAGAGCGCTAAACTAACGCCGCGCTATGACGCCGGGATGTGTTGTACTACTACGGTAACATACCGTCAAACAGAGCGCCGGCGCTATAGCTATAGCGCTGGCGCTCTAGTACCGTAGTAGTACAAGCGCTGGCGCTCTGTTTGACGGTATGATACCGTAGTCGTACAACACATCTCGGCGTCATAGCGTAGCGCTCTGACGCGCGCTAATTACGCGATCTGTTTGACGAAGCCTTTAGATCTTCAATTGATGAAATTATTTGTTATTTTTGTTCACAGGTCCATTGCCGATGGAATCAATACCGACAGCGCGCGGTGGATTTTTAGTAATGGTACAGAATTATACGTTTTCGAAACCATCAAAAGTTTCCAGAACTTGGTTCTGTTCGAGTAGACTGTCGAAATATTGTAAAGCGAAAATTGTTTTTAACAAGCAAGACTCGATTTGCTCGTACGATTTGAGCCACAATCATTTGCCGCCTAAATATTATCGCGCTAAAAATGGCTCGCTGATAAGATGTCCAAATTGTTGAAGGTTAATTAATATCAATCAGTTGTTGTGTTAATGATTGTGTGGAAAATAAAGTATATTGTTATTAGTATATTTATTAATTGAGTCACCTTCGATATTCTTGTGTAAATAAATAACAATTTTATTCGCTAGTGCTCGTGTCGTCGTAGCCTAAAGGATAAGACGTCCGGTGCATTCGTTTTGAGCGATGCACCGGTGTTCGAATCCCGCCGGCGGGTACCAATTTTTCTAATGAAATACGTACTTAACAAATGTTCATGATTGACTTCCACGGTGAAGGAATAACATCGTGTAATAAAAATCAAACCCGCAAAATTATAATTTTGCGTAATTACGGGTGGTAGGACCTCTTGTGAGTCCGCACGGGTAGGTACCACCAATCTGCCTATTTCAGCCGTTGAGCAGTAATGCGTTTCGGTTTGAAGGGTGGGGCAGCCGTTGTAACTATACTTGAGACCTTAGAGTTTATATCTCAAGGTGGGTGGCGCATTTACGTTGTAGATGTCTATGGGCTCCAGTAACCACTTAACACCAGGTGGGATGTGAGCTCGTCCATACATCTAAGCAATGAAAGAAAAAAAAAAATTGTTGGCAACCTGTTTGTGACCTTAAGACTTGTGACTCTTTTAGTGTTTTAGTTTACCCTTTAAAGATATCTCTGTTAACGGTATATGCCATAGCTCCCTCATTTTCTAGCTTAGCCATTGTCTTAAGCACCTTTGTCTATCTACATGTATATCGGTATAAACATAAAATTCTAAAGCATATATTGTAAATACATGTTAATTTTAACAGCTATTTACAATACCACTAATACATTACCTGATTTTGTCATGTTGTTTTACCCCCACCACTGATCATGGTGGCCGTGAACTAGTTAACGCATATTAAAAAAAAAAAAACTTCAAAAAAAAGAATGCAAATATTGCCCACTATTATTGTATTATGGCATGTATCATGAAGGAAGGTCCTTTTTGTTATATTGTGGGCCTAGGTGTCATTTTTTTATGAATGATATTCGATACTTCTTAGTTGCTACTAGTACAGTTTTAACATTTTAATAGTAATTCAGAGATCGTTTCTATGTTTCAACAAAGGACCGTATTCCATGTGTCTTTGAAGTTTTGGAATACCGATGAGTAGTCAAGGATCACTAGCTAATAATAAACACAAGAGTGTTGCCGGATCTCCTCAACGAATTGGGGTATCGATCTGGTAGTAGATGCAATTACTTACTACGGTAGAAAATTTCTACGAAGGCGCGTGTATTCTCAAATTCCATTTCGCCTTGCCACCAAAAACGCTGAAGCTAGAGAGGCTTCCGAGCAATCGGATCTCATTCCAGATTAAAAAGGCCGATGGTCAGACGACTATGGTAATAAATATCAATAATAAATAATTTAACTGTGCCCATCTATACTTCTATACTAATATTATAAAGAGGAAAGATTTGTTTGTTTGTTTGTTTCGAATAGGCCCCGAAACTACTGGACCGATTTGAAAAATTCTTTTTCCATTAGAAGCCGACATTGTCCCTGATGAACATAGGCTACTTTTTTTTTATTTTTATTTATTTATTTTTTTGGTTTCATGTGTGTTTTAATGTTTCCGAAGCGAAGCGAGGGCGGGTCGCTAGTTTTTTATATTTTAAAAAGTATTGAATGTCGAGCTTTGTAGTTTTGTTGCTGCGTATGAAAAATGAAGGTTACTAGGTACATTAAAGGGTCATGCTTATTCTAGGTTTAAGGTTCGAGACGATCCAAGTCGGGAAAAAAAAGAATATTCTACTACTCCAAAAGTACACCTTCGGGCAGACGACCAGCGACAAAAGATATTGGAATTGCAGCAAAAAGAACTCGACTCAGTGTCCGGCGAAACTGCGTTTTGACGAAAACGGTGACCTGATCTTACATGTCCTCAATCATAATCATAGTCCGCCTCATCTATATAAAACGGGTGACAGAAAATATATCAGGATTGATTGAATATTGAAGCATCTATCTTATACCTTTAAACGAGCATTTCTTGTATATTAATATATATATTATTATAATCTGAATCTCGGAAACGGCTCCAACGATTTTCATAAAATTTACTATACAGGGGATTTCGGGGGCGATAAATCGATCTAGCTACGATTTATTTTCAGAAAATGTTGTTTTATTCGTGTTTTCAATAATCAACTCTTCCCGACATCTATTGGCGAATAACAATACTATTTTTCTTAATTGAGGGCAACTAACCGCTTTAAAGACACAACAAGATGGCGTTATAAAAAAAAATCATCGTCTAGTTTAATTTAATTGAATATGCAATTTCGAAAAGGGCACATCTCTGAATGTAAAATGTAAAATGTTCAGGAAATGGAAAAAACTGATCATTGTCTAAAGCAGTGTAAAATTTAAAATATTTAACTTTTGAGATATATTTTAGTGTTAATTAGCAATTGAAAATTACTGGAATTATTATAAAATGGGTGTAGGTAAGCCTCAAAACTACATGTTGAAAAAACGTATTTGACAAAATATGCGACATGTGCCCTTTTTGAAATTGCATATTCAATTAGAAGTTGAACTTGAAGTCATTATGGTCTAAAAATACGACTCCAAGTGTCTTCGCAGTGAGCCACACGACTGTGCCAACTTAAATCCCGCATCAATTTGAAATGAAATACGAGGAAGCTAACGAATGACTTCCACGATAAAGGTATAATATATTGTAAGAGAATTAAAATTTGCATAATTATCATAAGGTAACCACTTAAAACTAAATTGGCTGTTCAAGTTATGTGACTAAAGTTACTAAAATTCATTAACTCAGACTGACTGATTAACCAGATAATCAAAATCAAACTTTAAATATTATGTACTAGCTCTAACTAACATAGGTTTTTGAAGCTACTGGATCGAAAAGATCCTTGAATTAAATAGAAATAAAAAATGTTCTAGAATTAAATGGCTTTATTTTATTCAGATATAAATAAATATTTATATCTGAATTAGAATATAGGAGATTTTAATCTTGCGTTATAATTTTACTATTTATTTTAGATAAATGAAAAACATTGTTTTTGTAAAATGTATAAAGTTTGTGGCTTTACTTGCGTTTGTTTATCAAATTAAGTTGAAACTGTATAATTGTGGATCGTTGTACAAAGGTTTCTGGCATAATAGGTATATACGACAAGTCTGACGCGAGTGCTTTTAACATATGTGTCTCTTTCAAATCATATCCCAAAACTTTCTATTAACCTGTAGTCTTAGCGATGTTCGAATCCCGCAGGTGGGTAGTAATTTTTCTATACTGTAACTATACTGAGACCTTAGAACTTATATCTCAAGGTGGGTGGCGACATCTACGTTGTATATGTCTATGGGCTCCGGTTACTGCTTAACACTAGGTGGACTGCGAGCTCGTCTACCTATCTATACAATAAAGAAAAACTCATAAAAAAACTGAAATTGCTTACTAAATAAATAGCGTGTTTTGTTTTCCACACTAAACCCCTCAGCCGCGTGTGTCGTTTTCTCTCAATTGTATGCAATTTACTTTAAGTAGATCTAATGTCTCATAAAAAAAGTAGGCACTAATCTTTACGGATATGCACAAAGCCGTTGCTTTAAAGAAGGAGGGAAAAAAACTGAAAACTATTATAAAATAGGATCTCATTTATAAAGTTATTTTTGATTCTACTCTTGTATTGTGGAATAACTCAATAAGTAAGGTAGTAAGTAAACATGTAATGATTTGCTCTCTTGTTGTACGTATTAAATGTAGTGTTTTCTTCCGTTTTCAGGAGTTGTAAACATAATTAAAACTATTTTGATTGTCACTATAATATTAATTCCGACGTTTAAAATCACTTACAGTTCTCGTTATCACGGACTACTAAGGCGTTATTTATCGATATTTGAAAATATTCGTGTAACGTAATGGTTGTTAACTACAATTTATCTATACTAATACATAAATCTACAGTGGTTTTTACGGATGTTCCGTTATAACTACTGAACCATGCATCCGATTAACTTGATACTTGGTATCCATGTAGAAAATACATGTACTTAATGGATAGGCTAATATTTATACGAGTATTGGAACACCCTACACCAGTTGCGGGGGCGTTAATGATGAGAATGTTTGTGGGGGTGAGAAATAATAATGTTAATTTTAAATGCTCAGCAAAGCGGGCGGGCGGTTACAGCTAGTTTATTTATAAACTATCTAATTTAAACTATACGTCATTAGGTTAGTTCCAAAATGTCGGAAATAATATTTATGATAACAATGAAAAACACGAGATTAAACTGAAAAACTAGTTAGTTCGTTAAAACTAATTAGTTATGTAATAAATATATTTTCGTTTACTATATGTACTCATTTTGTTACAGAGATATTAAAATATATTTGTATGGTAGAGTTTTGTTGATGTGTTTATTTATTAGTGATTTGAAATAAATAAAAATGAAAATTCATTTCCTGCCTGTTTATTTTTTTCAAAATATTTTCTGATAAAATAAACCCTAAGATGTTAAAGCCAGCCATATTACTTTTTTTTAATTTTCGTGACTTTTGATAGAGAAGTATCGCAAATTATTTCTTTTTTTCAGATCCAAATACCACATCTCAAATATCCAATATGAAAATGGAATTCAACAAAAAGCTAAATCGGATTATGACACGAAAAAAGAACAACAGCATCTATTTGATAGATACTCAGAGATATAACGATTTTGTTAGAGACATCAAAGAAATAAAGAATAAAAGAAATAAAGAATACGATGATTACAAAACGTTAGCTAGTTACGATGTTTTAAATATTTGCGGTAAAGATAGACTGGTGCTTCCTAAAACAGAATCGAATGCGTGTATCAAGTTCTATGTTTGCTCAAATGAACTATTTGGGATTATCCATACGATGCATTTACTGCTGAATCATGCCGATAAAGATGTATTAGAGAAAGAGCTGAAAACTAAATATTGTAATGTTTCTAAAGAGGTAATTAAAATATACACAAGCCTTTGTCAAATATGCATTAAAGAAAAATAGCAGTAATGAAACAAAAAAGTAATGAAAAATATACAATTATACACGTAACAGTGTATCGAAATTGAAATTTTCCGAATTTATTCATCTTAAATTATTGGGTTTATTTAGCTGTAGAGTTGTTTTTGTTTATACGATTGAGTCTTCTAAATAAATCCCAAGCACTTTCCAATCTCCCAATCTTTTTCAAGGGTAGGCCAGTAGCTATTGATTAAGATTTCATGTCTCAAGATGAGTGACAGCATTCATTGTCCATCGCGTGGTTGCTATGGCCTATGGGGAGTACTTACTCGTAATACCGGGCGAACTATGAGCGTTAACGTCAACATTAAAGAAATATTGTTAACACTCCACATTATTTAGAAGCTTATAACCGATATTATACATAATATAGTAGTATGGGATTACATCACTTTAAATGTAAACACTATGATTCAAATTATTTATGTCAATTGATAATATACTGTATTTTTACAAATTCATAACTAACTTATAAATCTGTATTATTTAGTACGTAAGAACATAATATGGAATGTTAAGCATTGTAAGGGTTTAAATGTATTGAAATTTTTTTATCTATTGAATAAATTAATAAGTCATGCTCGGTGTTTCATGTCCAAATTTATCTTCCACAAAAGCCCAGAATCTTTGGCACACGCTAATGATGACATACGGTGGATGGTTCTTTTATAATATCCTCATGTATTGTATTCTTTCAGTTGGCTTCATGACGGCCCAAAGCGGCGATAAATTAATGAAACTGGCCGATTTTACATTCACCAAAGAAATAAACGACGGCGACCGTTGTTATTGGTCCTGTTACACACACAACAATAACGGATGTCCGGCTAAAGTCTATACGGAAAGAAACAAAATTGTATATGCGAAGAATATGCACAACCATCCGCCTACAGAGTTCTTTGTATGACATTGGTTTGTTATCCAGCCCTCTCCGCACTGTGTCTCGCGTGTAAACTTGAAGATCTAAATACGGCATCGCGCATGTGCTACTGTAGCATTGGCTCTCCTATATCTTACACATTTAAGAAATTAAACAAACTGCGGTATACCAAAATTTCTCAAATCAAACTGCTCTGTACATAGCTAACATTTGGACCTGCTAAATAATTTTAAAATTCCGGCACGGAATATTTACGTGACGTGTCAAACTCTGTAGTGCCTTTAGACTAATCTAGATAAAGAGCCTCTTTCGTTTGGTGTACTTAATTTAGCCATTTGTAAAGAAACATTCAGTAACATTACCATTGTTTTGTTTAATTGGGTATAAATTGAGATGGGATTTCTTGTAAAAAAAAAGCGGGGGAGAATATTTAAGCACTACAATCAATACCCAAATGATGCCATAATAAAGATAATTTCGTGTCAATGATATTTTCTGTTTTCAAATATTCCGAAGCCTTTGTGTTCGATTATTTACTTGTTTGAGAGCGGAAGCTATTAGAATTACTATGTAAAATTAATTACGCATGCAGATTTATATAAATAGAGAGATTATAAAAACATATTTTCAACGAATAATGTTATCTTAGTTAAGAGTACTGTTATTAGAGGCTTAACTGAATGAGAAATATACACACCTAAAATAAAGATTTGATATTTTAAATTGGTTAATAAAGAGAAAGATTATAAGACTCCAGGTGGTGTTAACTGGTTACCGGAGCCAATGACGAGAACGCAGTCACCGTCTTTAAGACATAAAGCCGCTTTCAGACTACGCTATAATATAAAAGCATATAGTATATAAGCTCATAGCACAACAATATCGCACACCATACATTGTTATGGACACGTTCACACTGTACTGTACTATATATTATTGGCTATACTATATGGCGCTATAGTATAGCGTAGTCTGAAAGCAGCTTGAGGTTTTAGTCTTAATTGAATTGTAGAACGGCTGATCTACCCTTCATACCAGAACGTACAAGTGCGTCGTCCTAGTTATAGGCAGGCTCATGGCACCTATACATGGGGCCCTCCAATACGCCCACCAAAAAATCAAATTTATTATATAATTTATTTTAAGTATCATAATGAAAAAATCATACATTTATCATTGCGGTTATCAATTTTTTTTCTGGTGGTACGACATCTTGTGAGTCCGCGCGGGTAGGTACCACTGCCCTGCCTATTTCTGCCGTGAAGCAGTAATGCGTTTCGGTTTGAAGGGCGGGGCAGCCGTTGTAAATATACTGAGATCTTAGAACTTATATCTCAAGGTGGGTGGCGCATTTACGTTCTAGATGTCTATGGGCTCCACTAACCATTTAATACAGGTGGGCTGTGAGCTCATCCACCCATCCAAGCAATAAAAAAATAACCAGCCATGCACTGAAACCGCCATTGTATTTTAGAGACTGTCAATGTGAATATAAGAATGGTTTTCAAATAAAATAAATAAGGTAAGATAAAAACAAAATTAAAATCAAAATATCCAAACATGGCTACATTATAGCGAATTCAATTTAGACGCGGCTTTATGGTTATTCGGTGCTTCATTTAAATCGGTTTACTGACAACAGTTGAACGTGACAACGTCATAAGAAAATACTGATGGATTCATTTTTCAAAAGAAAATTTTAATTTTATTTGTTTGATAGATATTTTGTATGGACAATTGACACCAAATTCACTTTTCACTGAACTTCATACTTGACGAAAACATGTAAATGTATTATTGTATAGCAGCTGTCCACGCGGATGCATCGCTCACTCAAGTAGGAGAGAGACAGATGTTGAACGCTGCCGAACGCGGAGGCCGATTGTGCCTCTTTGTCGTTCGTTGCGCGCTCTCGCTTGCACTTCAAGCCTTAAATGGAACGCCTCAGAGTGAGGTAACGCCGCATGAGTCATGTTTTTTCGTGCGTGCAGCCGGCTCCATCGAATTATAAGACGTTGTCACGTCAAAATATTTAATTTTTTAAGCAGTAATTAAATTAAGTTCTACACCGCTGAAATCGTATATTGTTATTGCGTAGACGGGTGAACTTACCCGGTATTAAGTGGTTACCGATGCCTATGGACATTAAAATGAAGTCGTCGTGGCCTAAAGGATAAGACGTCCGGTTCATTCGTGTTGAACGATGCACGGGTGTTGAATCTCAGGCAGGTACCAATTTTTCAAATGAAATACGTACTCAACAAATGTTCACGATTGACTTTCACGGTGAAGGAATAACATCGTGTAATAAGCAATAGAAAAAAAAACTACAACAACCTTGAGAGATGAGGTCTTGATCTCAATTGTATATTAGTTGACTGTATAATTGTACTCGTATAAGTGTTGTCCCATCCTTCAAAACGGAACGCATTACTGCTTCGCGTTTAAAACTGGATGGAGGCACCTACTCTTGCGGGCTCACAGGACGCCCTACCATCTTTAAACGTTTGCACTTTTTTGCGAACTCTATTACCGGGATTGGCAACGCGCTAACGAACTAATATCTCTTTAATATTATTTCACAGTGCAAATTTTAGAGATTATCCAAAAAAAATTTGCTGTGAACACATAGTACTTCTTCTTCTTCCTATTCGTACACTCTTGACAGAGTGGTCGTGGTCATGCATCAGTCGGATCCTGCGATACCGATGCTCTCGCGATGCGACGCCATGTGGCACGATGGTTCGCAGAGTGAGAGCAATCATTTATGTTGGAGTGAGTCACAGATTTTATGAGGTCGGTCCATCATATTACATAGTACTTACACGATATCAAATTTTTCTTAAATTAAAGTTTATAAAATCAAAAAAAAAAAAAACTATGTTTTTATCGCCGGCCCGATTCGACTCGACTCGCAGACGATGTAATAAATTTTGATGAATACATACTTAAAAAACGCTACAAAAATTTGTTTTGCTTGAAAACCATTTTTGTATATTTTTTCTCTTTGCGATTACAGCATATTCTTCATGATAGGTGCTAATATTGTGATATGATGTTTAAGTTGATCTCTGTTTGCCTTGCCTTAGTTTAAGTACACATATGGCCTGTTTGTCTTCAGTATTAGCTAGATCGCTTGCTCCATTGCTCTCTACTACTAAATATAATATAAGTAAATGATTTTTATTTTTTTATTTCTATAATATCTCTCGATCGCCATGTGCTTCATCGCCCTGGAAATGTATTATATTATTTTAAAATATAGGTCTTGTTTCTACTAAAGAGATGGTTTCAGAAATAATTATACCTTGTCAAAAGAGCCCCCTTTTAAACATTAGAAAAGGCATCTGGATTTCCAGATAAGCCTATACTTATAAAACATGTTAATATCAACTAAATCAAGAAATGTATGTAATAATTCAATAACAGTTGACCAAATTGTCTAAATAATACGAAAGTAACTTTTCAGAGTTGCCTGTGAGATAGTTGGGCATGTTATTTTACGAGAACCCAATAATTTGCACGACTTTCAATAATATTATATTTTAAACAATTTTCTTATATACAAACCAGTACACTTTGATTCCCGGTAGGAGTCGTTTTTGTCTTCTGTATTTGTGCGACCCATATCACATGAAGAGAAGAAAGAAAATCGTGACATGAGCATTTGGATGTGCTTTTAAAATATATCTCTGTGCTGATATGGTTCCGTAATGAACACAACATAGCGAAAAGATCAGAAAATAAAGGGCAATTTTAATTAAATTGGAATAAAAAGCGACAAACCCCCAAACTATGTGACGTCCTCCCCTTGTTATGATTATTTTAATAAATTCATCTAAATAAGGGCCTGTGCACACCACGTTTTTTAAACGCGCCGTCGACGCGCGTTTTTAGCGATACAGACGCGATACGCACGCAAGTCAGACGCAGCCTGTAGACCTTTGCACACCTGTATAAATTCAATGATGGGCAAAGTGGTCGGAAAGAGACGTGTTGGGCGAAGAAAGAAGTCATAGCTCCGGAATATCCGGGAGTGGACTGGTATTGCCTCCGTCGAACAGCTGTTCCGGCTGGCTGCTGATAGAAATGATTACAGGAAGCTAACGGCCAACCTTCAGGATTGAAGAGGCACTGGAAGAAGAAGAAGAAGATAAATTCAAATACGCGTTTGAATCGATACAGACACAAACGCGCTGGCATTTTGCGTTTTTAAGCAGAACCTCGTCAACAGTAGCAAGATCGCGTCGGTCGAGACAGCACTGATTGCATGTGCTTTGTTATTAATGTTTTTTAAAAGGAAGAAGAAAAATTACCGACGAGAGAAGATTGTGTGGACATTATACAACGACGTTTAAAAAATTAATAGGATATGGAAAAAAATATGCAAATTCTTATCGAATGTCGTATTCATCATTGGAAGAACTTCTTGAGATTCTTAAACCGGAATTAACTCGTCAAAATACAGTGCTAAGATTATGTATATCGGCGGAAGAACGTTTACTTATAACAATAAGGCAAAAGAGATATCTTGTCAAGTTTTCTGCGTCGAAAGGCCTCATTTTTTTGTTCTAAAGACGTGCTCTAAAGACGGTGCACCAAATTGCTCGATTGCTACCAGCGTACATTCACACTTCACTTGTTGCAGGGGAAACCCCGCCCGTAGGAAAGGCGCGCGCGCTACCGGTCGCATCGGTATCGGGCGTTTGAATAGATACAAACGCTATACTAACGCGCATGTAATAAAATACAAACGACAACAAACTGCTCTGTAGAATAAACGCGCGTTTAAAACGTGTTCTGCACAGGCCTTAAATTGCTTATTTTAAATTAATAAATGGAATTCTTCAGGTACACTCAACTGTCCCGTATGCAAGGATCTCGCCAACGGTTGGCACTACGGCGTCGTCACGTGCGAATCCTGCAAATGTTTCTTCAAAAGGACCGTGAGTTACGGAAAGGCGAAGACTTTTAAATGCCCTCGCAACAATCGGTGTGTTTTGACCCCGAAGCGACGCAATTGCAGGTATTGTAGGTATCAGAAATGTCTAAAGGTGGGCATGTTGGTTCATTTAGTAAAATCAGTAAACCATGACTTTGAATAAAATGAAGTTTGCGACTTTTATACTAGAACGCGTCACAGTTAGGAGAAGCCTTCATCTTACTTCATTTTACTGGTGGTAGGACCTCTTGTGAGTCCGCACGGGTAGGTACCGCCCGCCACCCTGCCTATTTCTACCGTGAAGCAGCAATGCGTTTCGGTTTGAAGGGTGGGGTAGCCGTCGTAACTATACTGAGACCTTAGAACTTATATCTCAAGGTGGGTCGCGCATTTACGTTGTAGATGTCTATGGGCTCCAGTGACCACTTAACACCAGGTGGGCTGTAAGGTCTTCCACCCATCTAAGCAATAAAAAAAAAACTTTTAGACAAAACGGTCGTGATGTGTATTCGGCAATCGTCACGGTCAGTGATCCGTTAGGATTTTATTGGCATTGTTATTGTTTTAGTCGTTTAGTTTATTTTGTGCAACTGTTATCTTGTCTACTAAGGTAAGGCGAAAGTCTGAATACCTTCAGAATACTTATGATGGAATAAGGCTGATCTGTTTTACGATGTATACATTTTGTAAATGTTGAGATGATAATAAAATCTATATTAATAATAATATAATAATAATAAAAGTCTTATTTTAGTGTTATTTTTTAACTAGAATGCTTGTTCTATATAATACGTATATGAATTTCTGAATAGTGTTGGACATTTTACTGAACAGATTTTAAAGAAAATTTTCAAACATTTTTGTGGTCTTCATTTGTCATTTTTCATATCGGTGTAGCTTGTAATTATGTATTGCAAAAGAATGGTTTTAGATCTGAAATAAATTGGGTGCTTGTCTGATTTATACGGATTAAAACCAGTGGCTTCTCTTGGCAATTCTTTGGCAATCATTTCGTTGGCAATTCTTCATAACAAATAAACGGTGTGCTGACAATAAATAATTTTATTAATTAAATATGTAGGTACTGTTTTTTTACGTATTTTTTATAGGATATGTCGTCATTTTACATTGTGTCTCTTGTGTATCGTAAAATTAAAATACCTTTTTTTTTTTTATTGTTTCGCTTACCTGCGCTGTATAGAACTTTGACAATCAAAGTCAAAGCCAAATTGCAAAAATTCCGCTTTTTTTTAAACTAGAGGTCCCCCAATATTCGAAATTCGACTATAATTAATTGGAATTGTAAGTTTGTACACTGTTATGATTGTATTTTATACTTCTATAATCACAAATTTCGCCAAGACTACACTATAAAAAATATTAACAAAGACAAGCAATATTTAATCTATTCTCAATTTGACAACAGACGTCAAGAACAAAAGTTTGACAATAAATAGTATGCATGCGTGTGTGCGTCAAATACATGGTATGTAGTGTGTGTAATGTTTTCTTTATTGATTTAATGTATCTTTTATGCATTATTTAAAAAAAATATTAGCATTGTGCACTTCTTCTCTATATTCTCTATAAGTGCTCCGTACTTCAATACTGCTCCGTCTGCGCAATTTTCGTAAAAAGGGATACAAAGTTTTTGCTTCACGTATTAATATATAGATCATTTTTAGAAATATCTCACTGATACACTTTTGTTGTTTGATTGAGAATAACTAAACAAGTGTTTTCACATTACAAGCAATAAAGCGATTTTATTTTAATTTTCTTTTGAAAGATACAATTTACGTTTGCAATATTTTGTAATTTAAGTTAGAAATATGTGCGTACTGTATTATAACAATATATATGTACATTGAATGAAAGAAAAATGTGTTATATTTAATTCGATGCATTTTTGCATAATTATTTACATACAAAGAAACTTTAACTTTGCGTTATGTTTGCAAATTTTATTGTTTGACTATTACTGGCAACAACAAAAAAGATGTTTTATTTCATGTATGTAGTGCCATTTCATCAATGGTAAAATTGTTTAGTTTGGTGTAAACTGATAATTAAGGACAATTAACATTTCATTTAACTGACATAACGTTATTGGTACTACTAACTACTTTTGGAAAAACAAATAAAATTGAACTATCCCACAACGATCATCTTGTTTATTTTTGCCGCGAAGTTGTCATGCGACTATTGTAAGGGTGGGATAAGGGTGGGATATACAATACCTTTTAGACCTCGACCTTATGTCGAGTGGAAACATTCACATCATGTGTCTCGTCTCGGCATCGCGTCATGAGATATATTGACTTACAGTATAGCAAGCCTATCGACGCCCCCTACGTACAAAGCGTCATGTCAAAAATGGTGGTTTACAGGAGAGCGTTTTAAAGTTTCAATATCGTGTAATCAAATCATAAAAGTAACTTCTATCTTTTAGTATTGATTTCAAGTATTCAATTTAGGTTGGTTCTAATGGTATAATAATTATGAACTAAATGATGACCGAGCTTTGCTCGGTTTTTTTTTATAACGCCATCTTGTTGTGTCTTCAAAGCGTTTATTTGCCCTCAATTAAAAAAATAGTATTATTATTCGCCAATAGATGTCGGGAAGAGTTGATTATTGAAAACACGAAAAAAGCAACATTTTCTGAAAATAAATCGTAGCTAGATCGATTTATCGCCCCCGAAACCCCCTGTATACTAAATTTTATGAAAATCGTCGGAGCCGTTTCCGAGATTCAGATTATATAGGTGTACATATATATTAATATACAAGAATTGCTCGTTTAAAGGTATAAGATAATATCCTCGATTTTCTCGGAAAACTACTTAGATGACTGCTTAGAGTCTTAGAGTATACATAAGCAAGCTATGCTAGCAAGCTATGCTAGCTAGCTTGCTTGCTTATGATTTGCTTGCTTACCTAAGGGTGACTGTGCCTACTACAACTAATTATAATAATAATAATATTTTTTTAAGGCCGTATAAAAGTTAATGTAAAGATGACTAAAGATGACATGTATCAAACAAAGTCTTTTTTTATTTTTAAAAGATTGACAACTAGGAAATTTTAATTATAAAACGTAATTTTGGACATGAATGTTTATACGTAGGGACCATCGCTATGTCGTAAGCCCATGTATGTCGTTTACCAGACATCAGACATACATCAGATATATGGTGTGCAATTTACACCGATGCAAAGGTAATCAAACTAGAGGGAAAACAATAAATTCGATTTCGAATAAGGAAATTAATTAAATGAGTATGTTTACGGAGCCCGAAAGATACACCTATTGTAAAACTAATTGAGAAACATTTTTACAGCGTACTTCACGGAGTCCCTCAGAGGAAAACCAATGATCGTTTACAAGAAATATAGGTTTTGTAAGCATTCTACGAGGAACGGCGTCGTGCGATGGATATGCTCCACTCATTCTTATAGATCTTGCAGGGCTGTGGTCAAAACTCAAGGCTCCAACATCATTGAGGTGAAAGGCTCTCATAATCATGACGCGGCCGAATTATTATTGAATCGCAAAAAAAATATCTGATACGATTTTACATAACGTTTCTGTATTTAATTTCAAACAGCTGTAATCAGGTATAATTGTTTAATATGAGTTTTATTGTGTTTATTATATCGAGGGGTGAAAGGCTATTTGTTTTAAGCGACATTTCGCTTAACACGCTACATTTATTTGAGGCCATCAGCGCAAAAGTGGCCTAACCCACAATTTTTCTATATTCAAGCTTATATGACATTTATTCGAATTTATTTAAAATATAATAAATTTTGATGCAAAACCGGCCTATCCATAGTTGCACCCATAGATAACAGATAGCTTTGTAAACATTATTTTTGCGCGTGTTGTTTTTTGTTTACTCAAATTCAAACTTATGAAAATTCAAACCTAATTGCTTCCATACTAATTATGGTAAGCTTAGGCCACTCTTGCGCTGACGGCCTCATTTATCTTTGTAATTAAAGGTGCGTTTTATTTGGTATTAGCATCAATAGTTCGATATTTTTAATTGAACTTCTCTTAAGTTTAACGCATGAAAATAGCTGAAAAAGCTTTTTATGATGTTTTTTCCAATTTTAAACATTAAATAATGACTCCCCTGTAAAGTTGTAAAACTGTAGCTTAAATAGCCTTTTCACCCCTCGATAAATTATTAAAAGTTTTAGTGAATTTTTCAGAGAGATCGAAAGATCTATGTATAGAAAAGCAAAGTGAAAACAGTGCTAATCATTCCTCTGTCTGTAAATCGATTTTCTTGTACCTTTTTTGTAGTTTAGTTGCTATTGACGAGCTTTCATATCATAAATTTTTGTAAATTGTTTTTTTTTTAAAGTGTCAATTTCTTATTGAGACTTTGACATAAAAAGGAAAACCTAAGGTTTCTGGTGATTATGGTCGAACTTTGACCATTGACTCGTTTAATAAATTTGTTTATGAATTTAATTTTTATGAATTTAATTAAAATTATTTATACGGATTAATTTCGCGTTTATTATTTCAATTTATTTTTTCTATCTTTGTGCCGAAGCTATACTGTGACAGTAGTTATCATAATATTCCCTTAATGTCGAGAAATAACTATTTGTCGGCGTTACGCCATGGTTTTCACACATAAGATCTATTACAATGAAAATTCAATACAATTCTATTTTAGTTATTAAATTATTATTCTTATTAGTTATGAATATTAATATTACTTTAATATTATTAATTTAGTATTTAATTAATTTGTTTTCTTATTTATTTGGAATTTATTATTCTCAGTTACACATTTCTGAGCAATTGGTTTATTGTTTTTATTGCGACGATGACTAAAATTCTATAAAACGTTAACATTACTTGTCTATATCTATACTAATATTATAAAGAGGAAAGATTTGTTTGTTTGTTTGTTTCGAATAGGCTCCGAAACTGCTGGACCGATTTGAAAAATTCTTTTTCCATTAGAAGCCGACATTGTCCCTGATGAACGTAGGCTACTTTTTTTTTTTTTTTGTTTCACGTGTGTTTTAATGTTTCCGAAGCGAAGCGAGGGCGGGTCGCTAGTTTATTACAAAAAGCCACGTCTTAGTTCTTACACTCAGTCATTTGTGTTGGTTATAGCAACAACAACTTCTTTTATACAAACAAATGTTATTACTGCGAAACAATTCACGAAAGATGGCTTAATATTCACAATACATATTTTAGTGATTTTTACATGACTCTGACATTAATTTATTTGACATAAATTACTTTTAACTAATATAAACTAACATTATTATTATCCAGTCTAATAATAGACGGTGGCAACGACATGATTTGCATAAAAATTACAATACCTAATCAAATTATTCATGTTAATTATAACATAACTTATTAGTAATATCTATGCTTAATTAATATTTGATTATTTTGACAGTCTTTTGTGTTTTTAAACAGTAAAATAAACATTAAACATACACTGAACATTTTCACATCAAAATAACAATTATATTTTTATTAATAATAAAGAAATAATAAGATAGAATAAACTAAACTATAAATCATATTAATTATTGTCAATAGTGGCATTTGCGCCCATATATTTGTCCGTGACTACGTAACTGTACTTCTAAAATAAGAATGTAAGAACATTAAATCGGAAATAAGAACATTACATACAACATAATAAGAACATTAAAATAGTAGACGTAACAATAAATCGTTAATATTATTAAAATTATATCGGCGATTCACGACAACCGGAAACAACAGACATTGCAACAAAAGGCCGCTGTTACCACATCTTACAATGCTAATTATAGAAAGAATCGTTTGAGCAGCCATATTATATTCGTACCATGATAAATTACACGTCACTTTTTTATTGTTGCTTAGATGCTTGGACTAGCTCACAGCCCACCTGGTGTTAAGTGGTTACTGGAGCCCATAGACATCTACAACGTAAATGCGCCACCCACCTTGGGATATAAGTTCTAAAGGTCTCAAGTATATTTACAAGGGCTGCCCCACCCGTCAAACCGAAACTCATTATTTCTTCACGGCAGAAATAGGCAGGGTTGTGGTACCTACCCGTGCGGACTCACAAGAGGTCCTCCACTTCGATAAAGCGGCACGACACGAGAACCCTCTCATCGTGGCCGCCGGTAACTACATTCCCGATCCTGCGGACAGAATGGAAAGCAGTCGACGTCGCCCAAAACACGTCATCTCGGATCCACCCGATCCACTAACGGTGCTTTTAGGTAATTCAAGCACCGGTCACCGTTCTCGTCGAACCCGTCGCTTGCGACGAAGGGCTCGACGAGTAAATTAACTCTCAGACACAGCCCACTGAGTTTCTCGCCGGATCTTCTCAGTGGGTCGCGTTTCCGATCCGGTGGTAGATTCTGCGAAGCACGACTCTTGCTAGGGTTCGTGTTAGCAACATCGTCAGGTTTGAGCCCCGTGAGCTCACCTACTAAAGTTAGGGTTACGCTGATATAGCCTCTCAAGGCTCTCAGCTTAGGTAGGAAAAAAAAAAAAAAAAAAAAAAGAGGTCCTACCACCAACGTAGTGCTCAAAACTAGAGCAGAAGACAAATCTACTGACGTCTGTATCAATAAGTAAAAGATGTCTTTGAATTCCAACAACCGCAATGTGGCGATATAATTCGACAAAAAACTAAGTCCCCAAAAATCGTTATAAAACCATTAAGTCATTCCTTGCGGTTTGTTTATTTACTTCATCTTTAAATGTTATCTATGCTATATGTAGTATTTTATTGTTATTGATTAGTAAAACATATAAAAAATACACTAGGGAATATACACAGAAAAAAAGTCAATACGACTAGGTCTTATGGAATCTAAGCAGGGTATTCATCGATTTTCCTATACGACTTCTTGACCCCCAACTCCTGAATCTTTTATCATCTGCTGGTCGTATGATATGCTACAGGCCGGTTTACTCACTTATGCCAACACAATACAGACCTCAATCTTATGTCTTTAGTATTTCATAGTGGCGTCTATGGGTAATAGTCATTTAACATTGGACGGAACGTGAATTCGTCTGCCCATCTTAAAAACGTGGACCTTATACAAATATATCAGGTCTTGACCTACGAAATTGCTATTTAGTTTATAGAAAGTTAACATATCTTTTGTTTCTAAGTATTTTTTATTTATATCAAGCAAAATATGGCCTTATTACCCTTATATGGGTATTCAATTTTTTCCCTGCCAAGAAGTTGTCCGAACTTTAATGAAAGTAGAAGAAGTCTATCGGTACAAGGTCTGGTGAGTACGGTGAATGTGGCAAATCTTCCAATTCCAGCTCTTGCAGCTCAAAGACCATCTATCGAGCCGTATGAGGTCGAACATTTGCGTGAAGGGGCCACAGGGATGAGCGATTAACCAATGCTGGCTGGATATTTATACGCTACTCCTTCGTTGTAACCAGTTCGTCACAGTACACATTCCCAGTAATGTTGATGCCATTAGGTAAGAATTGATGCATTTAACCAGCACTAAACCACCAAATGTGTGGACCATGAGGGGTAAGTTTTCGTGTGGGGCATTACTAGATGCTGAACTAGGGTCTAACGCTTGCGATTATCATAAAGAAAATCCATAGACACAGCCCACTGAGTTTCTCGCCGGATCTTCTGTGTGGGTCGCGTTTCCGATCCGATGGTAGATTCTGCGAAGCACTGCTCTTGCTAGGGTCAGTGTTAGCATCACTCCGGTTTGAGCCCCGTGAACTCATCTACTAGCTAAGGTTACGCTGAAATAGCCTCTCAAGGATATCAGCTTAGGTAGGAAAGAAAAAATCATAAAGAATCCATTTTCCATCGGAAATGCTGTTCAAAATCTCTTAGTTTCTGTGTCTGTTAAGTGACGCAAGGCATATCATAAAGTGTTTGTCGCGCTGGCGATTCAGTTCATCCGCACCCTCTTATATATTTTTTTACCTTGCCAATTTGACTCCAATGAACCGATATTGTTTTGATGCTAACCTTGAAAGCTAATTTAGCGGTAGATTGTGGATTATCAGTTTCAATCTATCGCCTTTAATTCGTCGTTGTGAACTTTAATTTTCGGGCGACCACTTGCTTCATTTTTTAGATTAAATTTTGCATGTGGGAAGCTTTCGACCCAATAGAGAGTCGTGCATTCGTTTGTAGTGTTCACTCCGTCATTAATGTTGGGTGGAGTTTTTGGGGCATTTCTACTGAGATGGAATTCGTTTTTTATCATGTCCTTATTGATAAAAAATATACTAATGTACTGAAAATAAAACACTAATAACTGAATTTGAAAACACTTCCATATTTTTTAAACAATATTCAATTGAATTTAGAATTGATTACCAGCCATACATAAATTACATTTAAAATGACTAATACTATAAAATGGCAGCTTCATAAGTACGTTTACAAGTCATGATGTCCAATCATTTGACACGAAGCTGCAGTTTGTTCTAATCTTCGGATATATTTTTAGTTACCTATCAGATATCGAAGAATAACAGACGGTTGATGGTCGTCGACGGCTATAGGTATTCTTTACAATACTCCAGAAGGACCACGGAGAGATGGCAGTGCAGCCGCAGGAGTTACTTTGGGTGTAAAGCTGTCATTCACAAAACCGATGGAAATGTTTATTATGGTAACGTCATACACAACCATAGAGCATGACTAGCAGTATTTTGCAATACGAGTATATGTATAATATAGTAGCTGAACCATTTGAAGTGCCACTTACTGAAGGTTTGAGTTGAATTTAGTCAACATACCCTGAGTACGGAGTAGGAAAAAGACAAATATGCATGTATGTGATGAAAACTAGACTTCTTATGTATTTCACATAAAAATAGATAGATAAATTTGAAAACCAGTTTTTTTTAAGAATTAACTTCTTTATTTATTTTTCTATTTAAAAATTGTTTCAACAGAATCTGGATAATATGTTATAACTACCTCTTACACTTACTTGTTTCAATAAAAAAATTGGTTAAATAAAATTTATATTTTACGTTTTGTGTTTTATTTGCGAATTTATTCAATTAAATAAAAATAAAAATATTTCGTTAAAAACCACAATAAAATCAGTCAGTTCTATTGTATTCTCATCATTCTTCACCATTATTTTAGCTATAAAAAGAATTGTGATTCTATATTTAAAAAAAAGTACACGTACTCAGACTACGCAATTAGTTAGCATATTATTAG